>NC_062544.1:96079868-96387096 GCF_016906955.1 Phacochoerus africanus
GGTGGATACAGCTCTGATTAGACCCCTAGCCTGGGAACCTCCATATGCCATGGGTGTGGCCCTAAAAAGACAATAAATAAATAAATTAATTAATTAATTAATCATGCACATTTAAACCACCCAAGAATTTTTTTTAAATAAATAATCTCAAGCTTAACTCCCAACCAATGAAAGGAGAGCTTAACCATGTGATCATGCAATCATAGCTGAGAATCATTGGTCTGTGGACCAATGGTATCAGCATCACCTGAGAGCTTCAGTCTCCTCCTATGAAATAAAAATCTGTATTTTATCAGGATCTGCAGTTTATTTGTATGTACATGAAAGTTTGAAAAGCACTGGTTTAAACAAACTGTAATTTATCCTCTGGGGCTAGATGTCAGCCCCCGGAGCTAAACAAAGTCAATGTTCTAATGTACAGAAAAAGGGAAATGACTCTTGGGAAAGAAATCAACAGTGTCTACTATAGGAGCCTGCATTGAGTTATTTTGCCTCTTCCACAATTCCCTGAGGCATCTCCCTAGGAGATTGTCTCCTTAAAACACAGCTTTAAAAATCATACAATTACTGCCTTTATCACAATACATAAAACCAAGCTTAAATCAATTGTGCAGCCCCTCCATGGCTGATTGGTCACTGCTCCTTTGTACACCTCTCATGGAGTATATTCTTGGTCTTACTGTCCTAAACTTTCCTCCTTTTTTTTTTTTCATAATCCAAGGTTTGCTTTACTAAAGTGTGTTGGCTCCCTGACTATACAGTTTTGATTGTCCTAGTGTTCATACATACTAACTAGAGCAGCTGAGTACCAGCCTTGAACCCTTAACATTCCTAAACTTTGAATGAGGTCATGTATTCATTTAGCAAACATTAATTGAATACATGCTATAAACTGGACAAAGGCAGGAGGAAGTTTAGAAGAGGAAGGAAATGAAAATAATGCAAAGTGTCCATATTTTCAAGATGCTTAAAAGCTAGCGGGAAGGAGCTTTGAGGAAACAGACTGATATTAGATAATTGTAGCAAGGTTCCAAACCAATGGTTCTCAAATACTATATGTGGATCCTTGTAACATGGTAGGTTGAAGACAAGGGTAAGCACTTGGACTCAGAAATCAGACTGACTTGGTTTCATATCTCAGCTCTAGCACTTTGTGGTTGGATTACATTAAACAAGGTTATTGAACCTCTCAGCGTCTACTTCCTTCTCTATAAAATAAGAGAATTAAAACCCACTTCCTATAGTTCCCATTGTGGCTGAGTGGAAATGAACCCAACTAGTATTCATGAAGATGTAGGTTGGATCCCTGGCCTCACTCAGTGGGTTAAGGATCCAGCATTGCTGTGAGCAATGGGATAGGTCACAGATGTGGCTCAGATGGATCTGACATCGCTGTGGCTGTGGCTGTGCCTGGCAGCTGCAACTTTGATTCAACCTCCAGCCTGCGAACTTGCATATGCCCGGGAAGTGGCCCTTAAAAAAAAAAAAAAAAAAAAGATAAAGAAAAAGAAGCAAAAAAATTAAAAAAAAAAAACCTCCTACTTTCTGAGTCATTAGGAGAATTTAATGAGACAATACATACCCAAAACTGTTTAACATCCCTATAACTGACTTAATGGGGAGCAGTTGTATGAACATAGGAAAGAAATCAATTTTCATTTTGGTCAATAGAGAAAGCTTCCAGGCTCCCTGTTTGTACTATCTGGATGGCACCCTCTTTAAGCCCTTGGGCTCAGAATTTGAATTATTCAGAGACTTGAGGTTCACGAAGACTTCTTTGTGGCTGCCTGGACATCCCCACTGTTCTCCTTCATTTGCTGTTGAATATCCTGCTTTAATAGACCAGACCAGGATTTAAATCACCTGAGAATTTTTTTTTTAATAAATAATCTCGAGCTTAATTATAACTCTGCCCAGAGTCTGTTCTTTCTAGTGACACTAAGATCTAAATGCCATTTGTTTCATGTGGTTTTCTCCTCAAAGGCAGTGTTTCGCAGATAAATTTGAGAACCCTGGGCTTTCTGCTTCTCCCTCCTGGCCTGTACTTTTTCCCATGTGGTTTCCAGACCTGAAGTTTCATCTGTGCATTTTATGTCCCTTATTCAGTTCCCAGCCATGATGGTCTCCTTTCCCATGGCCTTGTCTCTCTTAATAGCTCCTTGCCCCACCTCTGTAAAGTGTGGCTTGCTTGACACTACTTAACTTTGAGTGCCCAGAACAGATGTTCTGGGGAATGGATTCAGCATCCCTCTGGGCTTGGTCCATACCTCCTGTGGCAGAAGCTCTGATTTCCTAAGACATTGTAACTCCAGTAGGAATTTCATGCTGCCCCAAACTTACTTACCCCCAACAGCTCTCAGATTTGTGTGTTTGAATTTTTCTTTTTTTTTTTTTTTTGCCGTCCTTGTGGCATGTGAAAGTTCCCAGGCCAGGGACTGAATCCGTGACATTGCCAGATACTTAACCTGCTGAGCCACCAGGGAACTCCCATATTTGATTTTTTTAACCCTCCCCCTGCTTTGATTTTTTTTTTTCTTTTTTTGTCCTTTTGCCTTTTCTAGGGCCATACATATGGAAGTTTCCAGGCTAGGGGTCCAATCAGAGCTGTAGACACCGGCCTACACCACAGCCACAGCATCACCAGATCTAAGCCATGTCTGCAACCTACACCACAGCTCACGGCAACTCCGGATCCTCAACCCACTGAGCAAGGCCAGGGATCGAACCCGTAACCTCACGGTTCCTAGTCGGATTCGTTAACCACTGAGCCACGACGGGAACTCCCATTTTTTAAAATTAACGTTAAAATTGATTAGGTGCAGTAGACCACTGCATTCAATTGTAAATTTTAAGGTAACCAATGAATCAATTTATTATACAAATAAACTATTTTCAAAGACTTTTGTTGACAACATGGCATTTTTCCAATTTTGTTGTGACCACTGCAGTGAGAATAAACTCTATATCAAGGAATCTGACCCATGAGAAGAATGTAAAGATGATAAGGAAAAAAAGGTGGCCCCTTTGTTACAAAAGGCACATGAGACAGAAAGGTTTGGGTTTGTGATCAGTACTGTTTTCAATGTTGAGGCTGACAAATCGCCAGCTTTGTCTGTTATCCACTACCCATTGAATGAAACCTCTCAAAGGTAATGTTCAACTGAGTCTTTGAGAGAAACATTGGCACAAGATGCTTCAATGTGATGAAGCCCTTTTGAAAATAAAAAATTAATTTTAAACTTAAAAACAAAATGCTCTCTGATTAGTTCTCTTCACCCTCGTAGGAAATGCAAATTGTATCAATCACTATATGAAGGGATTTTTCATGCTGCCTTTCAAGGCCAACAGTCATATGTAGTGAACTCAGATGGCATCAGCCTTATCAGTTCAGCTCATTGGAGAGGCTCCCTAATCGTTCTTGTATGAAGACCCATTAAGGCTGGGTCTTTTCTTTTCAATTGCAGGATTAATGCAGGTTCTTTGGGGATAAATATTCAAACCTTTCAAATGTACATTCAAGTGAAAATTCCAGCCTTCTCCTTTCATGGCCATAGAAGATAGTTGTTTATTCTTTCAGACACTTTTTGGTTATGAATGCTTTTTCTCTTTCAATAGCTCTTCAAACTTGGATGTGTATTTACATATCAATACAGAAATAATCAAAAAAATATAACAAAATGTGCACCTCTAAATCCAACAGCTAGCTTCAGAAACAGAACATTATTGACGTTTTAGAAGCTCCTACAACTCTTTGAATGCATATTGTTCCTAGCCCCTGAGGTAACCATAATCCAGAATTTTGTTTTAAACATTTTTTTTTTTTTGCCTGTCTTCATAGCTTTGCCCCATATAGGTACTGAAATATATCACTGTCTAGCTTTGAACTTTATATAAATGCACAATGTACTACATGCATTTTGCATTTTTTTTTTTTGGCTTTTGCTCAACATTGTTTTTGCGACCCATCCACTTAATGTAATTAGCTATAGTTGCAACTGTTATATTAGGACACTGAATATATGACAGTTCTCTTATTCATTTTAGTGTTGATGGATATGTAGGCTGTTTCTGGTTTTTACTACAATGAGCAATGATGCTGAGTTCCTGTCTCCTGGCACACTTGCCTGTGCCAAGGTGTGGAGTTGCTGTGTTGTAGCGTGTGGTGAATTTGAGCTGTGTAGGCAATGCCAGATTGAAGTCGTACCCCAACTTACAGTTAGTTGAGCATGAGTCTACCTTATTTTTGTGTGAAAGGCTGCACTGCCTTTTCTTCATTTTTCTACCAACATATTTGTCTTTTACCTTATTATTTGTAGAATTTCTTTATATAACTGGATAATAATCTTTTCAAAGCTCTGTATATAGCTAATAACCTCCCTCAGTCTAATGCTTCTCTTTCATTTTGAGCGTGTCTTTTGATGAATAATATTCTTCATTTGGAGGTAGCAAAATTAATCTTTTTTTAAAAAATGGGGACTACTTTTTTGTGGTTTGAGAAATTCTTGTTTGCCACAAGGTAGACGATGGCTGTCTCTTCTCTCCCCCACCCCCTTCTAGGATAGTCTGAACAAAGCAGCTAAATTTTATCCTCCTTTTCATAACAGATTCAGTCTTAATAGTCCTTTTAGGATTTTTGTGTTGAGTGGTTGAGGGATGATTGAGAGGGTCATACATTCAATGCAGTGTGTTGTTGTGTGTCCCATTCTTAACAGCCTCTTTCTCTGCATGATCTATGGGGCCCACCAAGAAGTTCTCTGGGGAAGAACAAAGCCACATTGACTCAGGTCCACTTGAGACCTCAGATTCCATCCCAGACAAGCCCATAAAGGAATTTCTTTGAAACAAATGCAATGTCATCCCTGCAGGAATTCTCTCATGGTCAAAATAGAACTTAACAGAGATGGAAGCTTGTTAACGCTTACTATTCTGTACCTACCTTCCTTCACTTACTAGTGTATCATGAACATCCTTTTCTTTTATTATAGTTTATTTACATGGTCTGTCAATTTCTGCTGTTCAGCAATTGACCCAGTCACACACACACACACACACATTCTTTTTCTCATATTATCTTCCATCATGTTCTATTGCAAGTGATTGGAATCAGTCCCTGTGCTATGCAGTAGGACCTCATTACTTATCCTTATCCATGCTAAATGTAATAGTTTGCATCTACTAACCCCAAACTTGCAGTCCATCCCACTTCCTCCTCCTCCCCCTTGGCAACCACAAGTCTGCTCTCTATGTCTGTGAGTCTGCTTCTGTTCTGTAGATAGGTTCATTAGTGAATCTACCTTCCTTTTAATTGTTGCATAAAATATGGTAATTTGGTTTTATTTGAAGTATCTAAATCTTCCCTATCTGGTGGCCACTTAGGTGGTCCCCATTGTTCCTTATGTGCATGATAGAGGAAATATGTGTGTGTGTGTTCACTCACATGCAAAGTGTACATATGAGCCTGTGTGTATATAACCCTATATATTTGTCAGATTGTTTCCTTAGAGCTGCTTCAGAGAAATGCAATTGCTATAACTAATGGCATTTTCATTTAAAATTTTTATAGTAGCTGCCTTCTCACCGATTTTGAAAGAGGTATGTTTTACCACCCTCTAGCCAATATTGGGTATACCTGCTGATTAGACTTTGTTAATCTGGGCAAAAATGGTATGCAATTGTGTTTTTTGTTTGTTTGTTTTGTATTCCTTTTATCACTGGAGAGGCCAACCACCCTTTCAAGGGTTTATCAACCATTTATAATTTTTTTAAGGATTTTAACTCCTTTCCTAAATAAAATTAGAATGATAATGTCAAGCAGTGTAACTAAAGAGATATTATTTGCCATTTTTCTACCTTGTATTTTCATCAGAAAAGCAATAGCATTACATCTCCTGCAAAGTAGTATTCTTGTACCTAACATAAAAAATCACAAACTTCACCATGCTAAAAACTAGTGGATTTGTCTAAGTTTGTTGCCTGAAATCTTTTAGTTTTGGTGTTTTCAAGGAAGAAGAGATCTTCAAAACTCTTTCAGCAATGTTATCTTGTCTGATCCTTTGCATGCTATCTTTAAATCAGCAGATATAAATGAAACAAAACACAACAAAATATTTATTAATTTATAGCTGCAAAGTTTTTTCAATAGGTATTCTATGTTCAGGATTCGAATCTCCATTCCATAGTACAAGCTTTTAGTGAAAATATTTTTAAAATGTTAATGACAGAATTGTATAAAAGCATAAATAAGACCAAGAAAAATGACAAAATTCAAAATAAGAGGGAACATTGAGAAGGTACATGGGTACCTCAACACTCCTGGGAACATTCCGTTTCTGAAGCTGGGTGGTGCAGACACAGGTATTTGCGTACATGGTTTATACTTTCTCATATTTGTAAATATTTCTTAAAAATTAAAACCTCAGTGCCTGCCTTTTTCCAATTCTGCAGTGGCACATAAAAGAGGATTATCACTCTAAAGCTTAATGATCACATCTGAGGAGTTTCACATGCCAAGATATTTGGCAGCCATTCTGTGCAGGGACCACAGAGCCAAGTCACCAATTCTGAGTGGCCTGGATGCCGGTCCTCAGTCTGGCCAAGCACTCCAGGGGCAGCCATGGCTCGAATTCTTATAGTTCTCAATGGCACCACAAGCAGTAAAAGTTCTGAAAGGCATCTGCAGAAAAGAA
Organism: Phacochoerus africanus; assembly: GCF_016906955.1. Classification (NCBI taxonomy): domain Eukaryota; kingdom Metazoa; phylum Chordata; class Mammalia; order Artiodactyla; family Suidae; genus Phacochoerus; species Phacochoerus africanus. Next base: position 96,086,555 of record NC_062544.1, read on the forward strand.
TGAAACATAGAAATGGTACATAAGAACACATCTACCCCAAACCATGTAGGTGAAACATTTTTTTTTAATATAAATGTTTTTTCTCCTTGATTGATAGTTTACACAGGTTATTGTAAAGATCTGAAGTTCATACCTTTTGCTTCTTTTTAAAAAAATTATTGGAGTAGGGTTGACATAATGTCATGTTAGTTTCAGGTGTACAGCAAAGTGAATTAGTTATACCTATTGCCATTGCTTTTATGTATTTATTTATTTGGCCACGCCAAGGCATTCAGAAGTTCCCGGGCCAGGGATGGAACCCACGCCGCAGCAGTAACCTGAGCCACAGCAGTGACAACACCAGATCCTTTACCTTGCTAAGCCACCAGGGAACTCCAATATATCCATTCTTTTCAAATTGAGATGATGAGTATCTTAAATTTCCCAAAATGGGTTTGCCATCAAGGCCTAAGGGTAACAAGCTTCATGTGGTCCTACATTCTGACCTCTGGCTCATTTTGGAAGATAATATATTGAAAGTTAATCATTGTCCCTTTGGGATTTAATAATTAAGATGCACAGGGATATTTTGTGAAGTAGTCTCTTCAGGATAGGGAAGTCTGTATCATTGAAGCAAACAGAACTTGATTTGAAAATGTCTCTACTGGCAACCTGATGGAATGTGTAGCCTCAGTTGTGGGTGGGGGCCATGTTTAAGGTCTGCCCTTGGCCCTGACGCTGGCTTTGCTGTGCTCTCAGCAGAGATGTACTGGAGCAGCTTTGTACACTGTTGTCAGGGCAGTTAACATTTACAGCACAATTCATTTAGGTTTTTATGGGGCCTTTGTAGTCCCTTTATGACACCAAACAGTAAATGTCCATGCAGGGGATGAGCAACACTGCACACCAAAATTTCTTTTAGTTTCTTTTTTATGTTAATATCCGCTAACCCTCTAAGCCCAGAAGGTGTCATTTCCTCAGCCTCTAACACTGCGTGCACCTCAGAGAGCTTCAAGCATCATCTGAATGGAACTTCTTACAGCAGAGTGCTTTCTCCTTCAACCCATTTTGAGACAAGATGGTTAGGTACAAGGGCCTCATATGGTATGGCACATCATGCTACTAATTTAATTATTTTGCTTGTTTAACCAGTACTTGTAATATATTTATTGTGTACCTACTGTCTTGTCGGCTCAGGCCAATAAGTACCATAGACTGTGTGGTTTGGACAAGAGATATTTATTTCTCATGGCTCAACAGGCTGGAAGTCTGTGATCAGGAAGCCAGTGTGGTTGGATTCTTGTGAGAGCTCCTGGCTTGCAGACGGTCAGCTTCTCTGGTGTGCTCACATGGCCTTTTCAGCTTAGTGCCTGCTGAGAAAGACAGGCGGTATTGGGGGCGGGGAATGTAGGGAGGGGATCTGTTTCTCTTCTTCTAAGGGTATCAATCCCATCATGAGGGCACTACCCTCATGACCTAGTTACCAGATTACTCTGTAAATCCTCATCTCCAAATACCATCCCATTGAGGCGCTATGGATTCAACATACGAATTTAGGAGGAAGCATAGACAGCCCATGTTACCTACTATGCAGGGAATTTTTCTGTCTTCTGTAGTGTATTTGTTCAGGTTTTCATCTGGCTGTTCATTGTGCAAAACCCCTACATTTCAGAAGTTAAACAAGAGAGGCATTTATTTTTTATTGGGGTGAAGGTTTTCGGCACAGTGACTAGGGTGCTGGTTTCCCAAGCCTCCCAGCTTTGCAGTCCCCAAAGCCTTGGCATCATCTCAAGGACCCTCTGCATCCAGCTTACAAAGGAGAGGATGGAGAATTGCCGGTTGGGAGATCTTTGTGCATCTAGCCTCAAAGGGGCACAGGTCATGGCCACCACATTCCCTTTGCTGGAACTAAGCCATGTGGTCAGGCTGGTTATGAGGAAAGCTGGGAAATGGGGCCAGATTTCTTGGAAAAGAGAAAAATAGGTTATTGAGCACCAAGCCAGTCTCTGCCAAAAGTGCTCCAACATTCAACAAGGCAGAGGAGGTCCCCGCTTGTCTGGAACATTCATTCTAGTTCAACCTGGCAGACAAAGACATGTACATGGACAAAGAAAGAATTTCAGATAGTGTTGAGTGCCGTGGAGAAAATGGGCAAATAGGGTTCAGGACCAACAGCAAAGGGAAGGGAGCTCTTCTAAGGAGCATGATGAGAGCAAGAATTTCTCCTGAGATAAAATTTGCAAAGAGTCAATTTTGCAAACATCTCTGGAAAAGCTGTCCAGAGAGAAAGCAAAGGGCCAGAGTCAGAACAGGCCTCATGCATTTGAAGCTCAGAAAGAAAGGGGATCTGGCTGAAGCTTATGGACTGAGATTGGGGATGGGATCAATGGGGAGAGGGGAGGCAGCAGACAGGGGGCCACCTTGTGCAGGGCCTAGAGGTCATTCCTGATTCTGTGTGCAGGGGTCTTTGCTATGCATCCCAGATGCATTAGTCTCAATTAGTCCCTTTAGCAAATCTGGAACATGGATTTTATTGTTTCCCTCCAAAAGAAATGAAGAAATAGGGTCTCATCGAGTTCAGATAACTTCTGCAGTGTCCCACAGCCATTGAAGAGTCAGATGCATAGCAGAGTCTGACTCTAAAACCACACCTCTAGCCACATTGTAACCATGCTTTCAAATGAGTTCTTAGTCAATATGGAGAACTTTTTTTCTAGTTCATGCTTAAAAGAATGCTATAAAAAGTGCTCTGCCATCTTAAAATTTCAGACAACTTGAAACCACTGGGATGTTTCCCAAGCCAATGCATATTTAACAAAGAGATGTTTCTACTATTTTTTAACTTAAATTTTCCATAATAAATGCTTCACTCTTACATTAAGAATATTAGTTGTGTTTAATCATTGTTGATAATGACATTTTTGTGATATAAGAAAACTTGCGGAACTTAACACAGATTATCTTGTACAGAAATATTGCTCACAAATACACAAATACTCTTGTCTCTTAAATTGTATGACAACCTTATTCCAAATTTAGCTCACAGGATTATCCAACGCACCATGATTTTTATTTTACTTTATTTATTTTTTTTTACCGCCATCTAGTCTGCTATTTTTAGAGTATATATTTGTTCCAAGTGTGCCTACTTTCATTCTATTTTCTTGGTATCTAACTTTCCTTAGGTTTAGCTATTTGTTCTGAAACCTAAACTAATCTGTTAAATCGCTGTGAGTCTGTGTTTCTCTTAAAACCTAGACTGCTGGAAATTGTCAACCAATTAAGGATGACAAATAGCATGGAATCCTGTTCTAACCCTGTCATTCAATTTTTCTTTCAATGCCTTCCAGTTCCTTTCATCTTATTTTACGCTTGTGGCATCTTTCGTATGTCTCAGGAGACCAGATATAAGCTCACTCTTGAATTCTGGGAAACCAAAGTAATTCAACATGAGACATGTATATGGAGGAATTGGCCACTGATTGCTCTTCCATAAATGATGGAAGATGACCTAGAACGGGGGCCTGCAGGGCACTGCTCTGTGTGAGAACTTTCCATGTGGGAAAGTGAGTTGGTAGAACTTTAAAATTGTCATCTGATATGTGCACCTCAGGCTCAAAGACTCCTTATTTTTCTTCCTTGTCCTCCTAATGCAAAAACAATTTAAAAGAGGTTTTAAAAAAGAATGATTTACTTTTTTCTTTTAAGGATCAGGAGAATTCTTTAACTGTTTTCAGGGAAGCTTAAGCAGATGTAAACACACCCTGTGGCTGAAAGAAAGACCTGAGTGATATTTTTTAGAAGAAAACTCAGGGAATTTAGACCAGGTAATGTCTATTGAAATACTGCTAGTTCTTCTTTACCATCTGACTTTCCTATTACCTCTTATAAACTTAACACTGTACCAGGTACAGAGAATATAGTGTCAGAAGACCAATGTTTGTGTCTAGACTGCCATTTACTTGTTTCCTTACTCTGGGAAGAACATTTATAAATTTTGACTTGGTTAGAATCTGATAACATAGGTGAAAGCATTTAGTAAATATTCAATGCTTTATGAATGGGCAAATGTTAGCATCTTTTAAATCAAATTCTTCTGATTCAATCTAGAATCCTCACAATTGTTTCTCTCATTCTTTTTGTAAAAACCCCTGTGTATTCTGAGCTCTCCATCATGCCTGCACTATCTTAACTTCTAAGCTCTCTCTCCTCTTGCTACAATCAAAACTTTCCCTATAATACTTCTAGCATCAAGAAAGTGGCTTTAAGTGTAGGTGGAACCATAGATGCAACCATTCATTTAAGCATCCCTGCATCATTCAGTAATTCTCATCTTCCCTTCTCCAACACTGTCCCGGCTCCTCCATTCTTCCTGCTCCTGTGGGTACTGTTCCCTTCTTCCAGGCTAATGTATTCTTATTATTTCCTTGGATTCAATAAACTTGAAGACTCTTTGAATCAAATGATGTTTCTCCTCTGGGGACAAAGGGAGTTATTTAAGATCCCCTTAATTTTTAAACTCAATAGAGGTATCACTACAGAAAGTTTTTTCTGACTACATCCTCTTCTACATCAAAACACTGCTAAAGGATGTGGTTATATAGTATACTAATGCATAATATTATATACACTACTTTTGGGCGGGGTGCATTTTGAATTACAAAATTTTTATATTACTCTTTTAAAACAAGTTATGTCCAAATGAAAATGGCTTATATATTCATTCATCCATTTATCAGTTCTTTTGGCTAATAATTACTGAGGTCTGCTGTGTACCACAGATTGGTCTAGATGCTTAGGGTGCAGACATGAATAAGATATAATCGCTTAAGGAATTCATAGTTCAAGGGACTAGGAGACACACAGATTATTAGTATCACAAGGGTCAAACAAGTCTGTGGAAAGTACCGTGCCAACTCCAAGTCTGAATTACTGCCTTGGCTTCTATACAGAAGAAAGGTGACTTTGTGGAATCTTGGAAAGTTAAGAGTTACCATGTGGAGGGGAGGTCATGCAAAACAAACAGAACAGCAAGGCAAAAGCCTATTTTTTTTTCAATTTTTAAAGTTTTATTGAAGTATAGTTGAACTACAAGGTTATGTTAATTTCTATTGTACAATAAAGTGATTCAGTTATACATATACACACATCCATTCTCTTTCAGATTCTTTTCTGACATAAATTATCACAGAATATTGAGCAGAGTTCTCTGTGCTATACAGCAGGTCCCCATTGGCCAGTCATTCCATATACTTAAGTGTGCATGTGCCAATCTGAAACCCTTAGCTCATCCCCCACCCCAGTCTGCCCCCTTTGGTAAATATAAATTTTTTAGAGTCTTTGAGTCTGTTTCTGTTCTGCAAATAAGTTCATTTGTATCTTTTCTTTTAGATTCCACATATGAGTGATATCATGATGCTTCTCTTTCACTGCCTAACTTCCCTTAATATGATCATCTCTAGGTCCATCTATATGGCTGAAAATGGCATTATTGCATTCTTTTTTGTGGCTGAATAATATTCCAGAGTCTATAAACAATAAATGCTAGAGAGGGTGTGGAGAAAAGGGAACCCTCTTATACTGTTGCTGGGAATGTAAATTGGTGCAATCACTATGGAAAACAGTATGGAGGTTCCTCAAAAAACTAAAAATAGAATTACCATGTGATCCAGCAATCCAACTCCTGGGCATCTGTCCAGAGAAAACCATAATTTGAAAAGACACATACACCCCAACATTTCTTCGTAGCACAATTTATCAATAGCCAAGACATCAACATCGAAGCAACTTAAATGTCCCACAGAGGAATGGATAAAACCTATTTTTTTAAACATATCATTCTCTTGAATGATCAACTTAATCTATAACATCAAAGCATTGGAGTAGAGGAGTTTTCATGTGTTTTTCCAAGTTCCATGCTCCTAGGATTTCTACAGTGTCGTGACTGTCTTCTCCATGCAATGTGATGATCCCTGTGGAGAAAATGTCAGCTCTGTTCTCAGGAAACTTACCCTTCTGTAGGACGTGGTGGAGCAGTTTCATCTCTTCAACTAGCCAGTTAACAGCAGTGCTTAAAGTGCTGTATTGAGAAGGCTAGAAGATCACAGCTAGATTTATTACAATAAGAATTGTTCCCAGGATGAGAAAGGTGTACAGAAAGGTATGTGTGTCACTCCCTTTTAGCCTTAGAAATTAACTGAGTAAAGTTACCCAAAACCATATTAAAATAAAAAGTTGAAGAGATGAGTTGTTGTTTTTTTTCTTTTTCTTTTTTTTTTAAAAAAGCACCTTGAAAACAGAGGATCATTTCATGGGTCTTCACATCATCAAAGACAAAATCCTGAACTTCAATGATTTGCCCTTTTGACAACTAGAGTGATGTCTGTAGACGATAAAAGTGATTTGGGGTTTTGGAACTGCAAAGAGGAAACAGTTTAAACTTCCCTGGACAAATTAGATTTCACATGCTCTCCTTAGGGCCTGTTGTCCATCACAACCCCCTATTAATAGTCTAGACTCTTGGAGGGAGGAAACCACTGAACTGGTTCATGGAGTGCTGTAGTCTTGGCAGCTAGCACAGAAGGTATTCAGTATGTAACTGCTGCCTGAGCTTTAAGTGAACAGTGACGTTCCTTGGATAGTTTGTGTAACTTTTCAACTGTCGAGGTAGATAGAGACAGTTTGCCTCTGAAGATCACACGCAAGATGAGAGAGAATGCCAGACATTCAACTGGAGCCAACAGTGCATGAGGAAAGGATGTTTAGATGTGATGTTACTTCAGAAATGAAACTTTATGAATCTTGCATATCACCAAATGACAAGCTGGCTTTTTCATTTATACAATGGAAATGAATATTAAAGTATTCATAAAGACTAGTAGAGAAATATAAAGTTATTCAGATGAAGTGGAGTTTTAAATGCAAAGAATGAATATATTTTATAGTCTTATCTCAGTTTGTAACAGATTTTGATGAATGCAGTGTAGACCATGGGTGTGGAATTCATTTATGCAGATTCTTATGGCACAGCCCATTAGAATTCTTAAAATACATTTGGCCCGTGTTCAATAAAAACTACAAAAGTTATAATTTTCTTTTGTGCCTCTCTCTTTCCATTTTTCTCATAACCTATTTTTTAATGCAAGACAAACTATTCCTATTGCTGGATGTAACTCTGAGGAAAATTTTGTTATTGAATTATTTAGAAAAGTGTTTCAGTTCTAAGAAGTGCTCCCTTCCAGTTAAACTCCTAATCTTTTCAAGTTAGAGACCCATTTTTCGCCCTCACAAGGCAACAAAACTCCTATTTAAGCTAATATTATAGATTAAAATATTGACTATAAAAATCCTGGGGGAGGAGGAGTGGATTGGGAGTTTGGGATTAATAGAAGTAAACTGTTATATTTAGGACGAATAAACAATAGGTCCTACTGTATAGCACAGGGAACTATATTCGGTATCCTGTGATAAACCATAATGGAAAAGAATATGAAAGAATATATACATATATATATGTCTGAGTCAGTCACTTTGCTGTACAATGGAAATTAAGACAACATTGTAAATCAACTGTACTTCAATGAAATTAAAAAAAATCTGTAAATGTGAAAACTTGAATTTAAGTTCTTCTTCAAGTTATAGCAAATTATTTTGAATTCTGTTGTAATTGCTTTTCAAAAAGTCTCCTCTTATTTTCTTTTTCTATACCAAGTTTAGTATTTCACAGAGATCGAATTTGTGACTTTGTCAGGAAGCTGTCCTAGGACCTCCTGCTATGAGGCAGAGTAATAATGAAGGTCCTTTATCATTTCCAGGCATATATTCCTTTGGATGGGTTCAAGACCAGCCTCATTCTGAACCCAAATATAGAATGTTTTATTACTTGAGTATTGCTCAGGCCCCCCAATCTATTTATAGTATAATAAATACATTATATTAGTAACCTGATTTTTAAAAAAGCAACAATTACACCCTCAGAATACCTTCTTACTTAAGTATTTTAGTATTTTCCTTAGCTAATCTGGTGCTAGACCTTTGAAAGTTCACATGTAGACTCAGTCAACATGTAAAAAGAGTACTCTGAGAGATTGTTAGAAAAAATTAACATGTAGAGATGTGAATAAATAACTTATTTTCTAATACTCCCTTCCAGAATTTAAATTCTGAACATTTTCAGATAGAGATAAGGAAGTTCCTGAACTTGCCTCTATTTGAAAAGTTTAATTGACAGTGGATTGAGTATATTTCTTTGCGATGCAAATTTTAAGTATTTTCGTTAAGCATAAAAATGGTCTGGGAGTCTACTTGCCCATGAAATTCACATGATTAAATATAAAGAGGATTTTTTTTCCTCCACAGAGTAAATAACCTCCTTCCCATGTGTATATTGATATAAACTCTCAGTGCATTTGGGTTTTATGATTTAGCACAGATGGTTTCTCCCTTGTTTGAGACTGAAAAATGGATTTCCTTTTGGTTCCCCTGGAGTTATCTTTCTTTGATGGTTAGAGAGTAGGTGTTTGCTTTTCCTAAAAACCACACTTAACGAAAGCAAGGGGTATACCTTTAAAACTTTTTTGTTTGTCCGTATTTCAAAAAGCAATGCACAATAGTAGTACCTCTTGTTTGTACACATTAGAATTTATGTTCTCATGATAAGAACCATTCCCACAGAGCTAAAGAAAGCCAGATGATTTTATGAAAACAAATCACATGAAAACCTGTTATATTAAAACAGGTGCTTGGCATCTATTGTACTGTTTATTTCACATATTTTGTTAGTGTCAGTGTAAGGTTCAAAAACACATCACTTTATCTGTTTACCATGTTTATATAGAGATAATAAAATGAATCAAAATAAGTAGACCGTAAACTGAAAATCTTTAGCAGTATGGTGAAGAAGATTTAAATAATTATTTTATCTAAGCTATTCATAATTGCTAAACATGTTTCTAGGTCAGTATCATTTAGTCTGGCATAAATACTCGGTATTTTTCTAACCCATTTAAGGTCATTACTTCATAATTATCAAAACAGTACCATGAAGTACCCAGTGTTATCTTCTCTAATGTGATAGATACAAAGACACGAAATGCTTAAGGGGCTTACCTTAGGGGACCCAGGATTTGGGGCAAAGAAATTAAGTAAGTGTTAGTTTACAGTGTTTTGTTTTGTTTGTGGGAACAATTCTGTCTTCTGAGGTCTGGCATTTGAACCCATCTTTTCATTCTTATACTGTATATTTCCGAAAGGGAACATTTTTCTCCTTGCTCACCCTGGGTCCGAGATGAACCTTGATAATAGTAGGGAGTAACAGCTAACATTAATTGAGTGCTCACTATGGTTGGCAATGAACACAACTCTTTGAACATTACTTCATTGAATTCTATTAATCACCTGTGAGATAGAGGCTGTTGTTATCAGCATTTTATAGATGAGGAAACCTAGGTTTAAAGACCAGAAACTAACTCTGTGTCAGGAACCTGATGCATATGAAGAGTAGCATCAGATTGTATGCTGTTCATCAATATAGTGTGTCCTGAGAAGAATTTGGTCAGACTAGATGATCTCAACAAACCCCTTATTAAGCGGGATGTTGTAAAAGCACTGTTCTAATTCTTGGAATTACTGTTGGGCAAATATAATTAAGATTAAAAGTAACTCATTGGATTAAGATCCTACATTATAATTTAATCCTTTTGGGGTTTGGTATTGCTTTAAGCACAGAGCTGTAAAAAAATAAAAATTGTGGGGCTTCACAAATCAAATGAATTAGTAGTTCTAGTTTAGTAATGGTTTGTCTACCAAAGGAAGCTAAGCAAACAAAGAAACTGATTTTGTGTGTGGATCATAGCCAAGCTTGTTTCTTTTGATGCCCCTGCATTTGTAGGCGCCCTCTGTCTGTGTTTCCTCCACACTTCCCTACTTGTCCTTTTAACCCTGCTCCACTTGCCATCACTCCAGCTCCTGTTCACGCTTTCTTCCCTCTCACTGTCCTCAAAATGCCTTGTAAATCTTTAATGCATGCAAATGCAACTGATAGGAGATAGGGTGGGGTCTATGAAGTCAGTAAGTTTTAAAGCCTTTTATTCAGTGACAGGGTGAGTGGAGTGTAATAGATGAAAATCATGCTGCAGATTAAAACTAGATCTATGTGTGGAGTTTCCTGGTGGCCTCGGGGTGAAGGATCCAGCATTGTCACTGCTTGGCTTTGATCCCTGGCCTGGGAACTTCCATGTGCTGTGGGAATGGCAAAAACAAACAAACAAACAAACAAACAAAAACCAAACTAGACAACTAGATCAATGTGTGCTAGATGAACAAGTGTCTGTATTTTTTATGCAGCTTTGCCCACCTCCCCTGTCTTGGTATATTTAAATCTCCCATCCTTGTGCTGTGTTTCCTTCTAAAGTTTCTTTCTCTACCACTTTAAAATTTTGGATTTGAGGTACTTCTGCTCATTTTATTAAGGAGCAAAACAGTTTTGCAAAGAAATGCCATCCATCAATAGAAAGTAATGAGATTCTTTTGTGCATAATACACTGGGGCTTTCCGTCTGCCCCATACATTGCTCATAAGCCAAACATATCGTCCTTTCCAAGTCGGGTTGAATTTTATTTGCATTTACTCTGCCAGAGATGAACTCTATCAGATTTTGGAATCAAAAGCCCCCAATGGACTCTCTGGGTAAAGAATATTAAAACTCAAAAAATAAAGTGCAATACTTCGAAATGAGAATAATGAAAAAAATCATGTTTAATGCATTTGGTAATTATTGAATTAACAGACTCCATTGATTTGCCTTGGAGTTGGCAGGAACAGGGCACAGCAAGTCAAAAGAAACCCAGCTTCATTCACAGAAGAGCTCAAAGCCCTGAAATTTTTTTTCATATTTCCTATTGTGTTCTTTCTTATGAATACTCCCGCCACCCACATGTAAACTAATGGATTAATCCGCATACATAATTATATATGATAAGTAAAAAGTCAGAAGCACAAAACATTAATCTCTCCAAAACTCCTAATTCCTTGAACTAAGGATAACAGTGTCAATATTGCTGAAGGATTGCTGCTCTTGTATATCCTTTAAATATGTCCCAAAATGTCTCCTACTACTTTCCTCACTACCTGATGTCTAATATATTTTCCTGTGGATTTTTTTTTTAAAGCAAGATTCCACTGATTAAAAACTAAATAAAAACTGAATAAATAAAGAGAACTTAAAACTTTTTGGAAGTAGAAAAGTCATGATCTATGTAAGGGATGATAGTAAAGAAATTAAAGTTTTCCCCCATTTGGGGCTCTAAGATATTTATCCTGCTTCTATTGATTAGTACAATGAAAGGTGCTACTATAACTACATAAATCGTAGATATTTTGTGTAAATTCTGTGCTGTTCTCATTAAAATAAGCCTGGCTTTTAAAAGGTGATTAGCCCCTGGCATTTTTGCTTGACATGTGCATAAGCTGTTATGATCATCATAATAGGCAAGTGCTGGATTAGTTGCAGTTTTTCTTCTTTCAGAATCTTCCCTCCTCACAGGTGGCTGTACCCACCACCATCTTCTCTTTACCCATGAGTATGATGAGAAAGGTGGATATCAAAGCATTGTTTTATCTAATTTATTCAATAAGTACTTGTACTTTTTGCAAGCTAGTAGATATGGATATAAATAAACACAAATCCCACCACTAGGAATTCATATTCTGGTAGGAGAGAAAACAACATCCAATTTCTTGGGCTAGAATATGGTGGAAGATAGTGTGAGAAAAAGAATGTGTGTGTGTGTGTGTGCGTGTGTTTATATATATATATAAATATATATATATATATACACACATATACATACATATACAAGCAAAGAACAGCACCCAATACAAATAATAGAAAAGAGATGCATACATGCTACAATGGAAACTCCAGAGAGAATGTGGTCAATTTCCTGGGAATGAGAGGAGGGGAGGGAGTGGACTTCCACAGTGGATAGCCACCTAAACTTGACTTCATCATTGCCCAGGTGCCAGCATTGAGAGGACCTAAGGACTTAACTCTGGATTATTTTTTAAACAGATTTCTAGGATTTTACACCCTTACAAGTAACTTCCATCTTCAACTCTGCTCCTGCTTGCCCAGGTTCTGTTTTATCTCATATGAACTGGAATGGGAACCTCAGCCCCATCATCAATTTCCTAAAGATATTTAATCATACTGTTTCTCTGACCTTGAGTAAGCTCACTGAGTATTTTATGACCCTAGAGAGGAGATAACAAATGTTGTACAGACTTCTGCCATCTTCCTAGATTGTACAATTTCTCTTTCTTTCTTCCTATATCCCTGGCATCAAAGAACCATCTCTCTGGCTCTCTTCAGAGTAATCAAGTATCTTTTCAAGAATTTTGGCAGCAGCCTCCACTCATTCCACCCCAACAGATCTCACCTAGCTCAACTGGGCTTATCAAGACATTTTCTGACCAAAGGCAGATCTTTCTCAAGCAGGAATTGTCCTACCAGCTGTGAAAATAACAAAAATTGGGAGTTCCCGTCATTGCACAGTGGTTAATGAACCCAACTAGGAACCATGAGGTTGTGGGTTCGATCCCTGGCCTTGCTCAGGGGGTTAAGGATCCGGCATTGCCGTGAGTTGTGGTGTAGGTCACAGATGTGGCTCAGATCTGGTGTTGCTGTGGCTCTGGTGTAGGCCAGCGGCTACAGCTGTGATTCGACCCCTAGCCTGGGAACCTCCATATGCCGCAGGAGCGGCCCTAGAAAAGGTAAAAAGACCAAAAAAAAAGTGACAAAAAGAAAGATTTACAGGATGATAAAAATGTGGATGAATGAATGAATGGCCTTGGGGCAATCATAAATAAACAGATTAGGTCATGCCTGTTGAGTGCCAGGTTATGTTCTAAGCATTTAGCAGCAAGTCTGAGTGGTAGCACTAGAACTGCCCCAATTCTACTGAAAGCACAAAAAGATGAAGCACAGAGAAGGAGAATTACTCGACTAAATTTCCACAACTAATAAAGGTGAGTTAGATGCAAATCGAGAGATTGACTTAAACTTGTGTTTCTAAAGATTATACTGTATCACAGAAGTGATCCCTGAATGTCACCTTCAGTCTGTTAAAACACTCTTGACATGTTGGATATCAGTTTGAAAGTTGTAAGAGATGCCCCAAATAATAGCAATTTAAGTAATTTATGAATCTGTCTCATCATATATAAAAGTCTAAGGATAATTCAGAAGTTGACATATCACATCTGATGCCCAAAACTTGGTCTCATGACAACACTTTTTAACAAAGAAAGGCTAAAAAATCAAGTTTTATTTGATCATATGCCAACAAAATTCAAATACTATGTAAAAAGAGAACAGCTACTGGGAGATCAATCTGTGCTGACACATATTAACACTTCAAATTTATCCTCAAATTCTTGCAAAATTCATTCCTTCTCTAAATACTTTTACATGAGGCTTGAGTTACAAAATCACTTTGACAATCATCGGACATAACAGATGCATCCTTCTTTTGTCTCTGAAGACCATGGATTCGTGGAATCATTAGGGTGGGATCTTTAGTGGTGTATGGACATCTTTGTGTTGAAAACAGCATCACAAGAGAACAGATGTGTCCACAATGCCTACAGGTACCAGCAATCTCTGTGACAAGGACTAACAGTGATTTTGCTTAAGTTAGGAACAGAAGTGCAGGATGGCTTAGTTTTCAGAGGGAGATAAAAACATAGACCAGAGTCTTGACAATCTGATAATATTGAGAGGAATTCTTTGGCCTTTCAGTACTGGTGGGACAAGAGTGGTTCATTCCTTTCACTGGGTTCTGATCCAAGAATTAGTAAGTAAATAGGAATTTGTTTTGCACAGAGGCATAAAGAACCTGAACCTCAGTGAGTTCAGATACTGCTCCGATTGATCAAGATTGCAGAGTAAGACATTGCACTCACCTTTCCCCACAAACACATCAAAAAAACATATCTATATATAAAATGATTTGCACATAACATCTACTGAACACTGGCAGAAGAGCTTAAACCTCCAAAACAGCAAAAATCCCTTCACATAACTGGGCAAAAAAAAAAAGAGAGAAAAAAAAGAGAGAGAGAGAAAAGGAATCAGGACGATAGGAACAGCATTCCTGAGAAGGAGGTGTGAAAGAGAAAAGGAACCTACACCCTGGGAAGCCACCTACCTGACAGGGAGATCAGCCAAGACAGAAGGACCTCAAAGTCACTGAGAAAAGCACAGCAGCTGGACTGAGGAGGACAAAGCAGAGTGAGAGCTGCACAGATCATCTGCACCACTGCCCCAGACACCACAGCCTGAGACACTCAGGTGGGGGCTGGGCACTGAGACTCAGGCTCTGGAGGTGGCAAGGACAAACCACAGCAGTCCTCTCAGAAACCAGAGGAAGGAATGGACTTCCACCACTAGGGGTCCTTGAACAGGCTCCACCTGCAGCCCCATTCATCACAGAGGTCAGCAAAAAAGAGGGCATTGCAAATGAGCACCACCCATTTTGCTCCCACTCCCCTGGGAACACACTCGCCCTGCTGCTGCTATTGCCAAATGCTCCAGGCAGCATCCAGACATGCTTGATCACTGTCACTTCCCAAGACCCTGCAACTAGGAGCAGCCTATACAACACCTCCTATGTGGGCTAAGTAGGACAGGGTGCTTCATGTGTGGTCTACAGGTGTTGGGGGCAAACCACTGCAGTTATCTCTCACTCCAGAGGTGAGCATGGCCCACCACCTCTAGGGGTCTGTGATAGGCACCTTTTGTGGCCTAATCACCTCAGAGAGCACCACAGAGGAGGGCATTGTAACTGAACACCACCCATTGTTGCTCTTACTCCCGTGGGAACTCATACACCCTGCCACTGCCACTGCCAAATGCTCCAGGCACCACCTAAATCTGCCTGAGGCTCATTACCACTTCCCAGGGCCCTGCAACTAGGAGTAGCCTGCACCACCTTCTTGCAGGTCCTTGCTACTGTCAAAAGCCTACTAGCTAGGCACTGACTACTACCCCTACCCATTGCTGCCTTCTCCCTGGAAGCACTCAGCACCCTGGGGATAACAACCTGCTCACACCAAAGAAAAGGACAGCAAATATCCAAACTCTCATGCCAAAAATAAATAGTCACCTCCTACAAAATACAAAGGGGCACTCCTGAATAGAAATAGCCCTCCAAGACTACAGTTTGTTTTCCCTAAACTCAAAGAAAAATAAAAACATAAGCAAAATGCTGGAGATCAGGAACCATTCCTAGTTAAAAGAACAGAAGAATTCACCTGAAAGAGCAAACAATGAAACAAACCCCTGCAGTCTATTAGACATGGAGTTCAAAAGGAGATACTGAAAATACTGATGGAAATAAGGCTGGATATGAAGGAATTACGGGAAGATATAGACAGAAACGCAGATTCCTTTAGAAAGGAACTAGAAAATATAAGGAGGAACACAGAAAATTCATTTGCAGAGATGCAAAATGAGCTTAGGGTACCAAAGAGCAGAATGAATAATGTGGAATCGCTTCCAGAATTAGTGACTTGGAAGATAGAATAATGGAAATCCCCCAATGAGGACAGCAGACAGAAAAGCCAAGTGAAAAAAACTCATAAGCAATATGACATCTATGGGGTAATATAAAGCAGGCCAATCTATGCATAAAAGGAGTTCCAGAAGGAGAAGCAAAAGAAAGGGGGATTGAAAATATATTTGAAAAAATTATGTCTGAAAACTTTCCAAATCTAAAGAAAACAGATATCAAGATACAGAAAGCACAGAGAGCCTCAAACAAGTTTAACCCAAACAGGCCCACACCAAGACATATTATAACAAAAATGGCAAAAGTTAAAGAGAGGATTCTAAAGGCAGCAAGGGAAAAACAAAGAACATTAATTATAAGGGAATCTCCATAAAGCTATCAGCTAATTTCTCTACAGAAATACTACAGGCCAGAAGAGAGTGGCAAAATACATTCAAAGTTCTAAAAGAGAAAAATTTGCAGCCTAGAATGCTCTACCCAGCAAGAATATAATTTAATATAGAAGGAGGAATAAAGATTTTCTCCAACAAACAAGAGCTAAAAGTGTACAGCAATACTAAACCCATTCTAAAAGAAATACTGAAAGGGTTTCTCTGAATTAAAAAAAAGTAAGAAGAAATAGGATGGAGAAATCTTAGTTGGAAAGCAATTACTTAAATAATCCAGTATACAGATCTAAAAGGGGGACAAACCTATTTTACAAAAACCTATTGTAGAAGTGATGATAAACACAAGGAACAGCAAAAGGACAAACATGAAGATGTTACAAAAGGACTTAAACATCATAGAATGTGGGGAAGGAAATTGCAAAAATCTAGACTCTACTTTTTAATAATGTGTTTGTGCCTATATGACTATCAGGCTAAAGCAAGCAGATATAGGAAGGGGCTAACTTACTTAAAAAACAGGGCAACCACAAATCAAAAGCAAACATTACATTCACAAAAAAGAAAAAGAAAAGTACACCAGCATAAAATAAGTGGAAATCATCCAACCAAAAAAAAGAAAGGAACAAAGGAGAAAAACTTTCCTTGAAAAAGATATTTGCATCCATATGTTCATTGCAGCACCATTCACAATAGCCAAGACATGGAAATAACCTAAATGTCCATTGATAGATGAATGGATTAAGATGTGGTACATATACATAATGGAATACTACTGAGCCATAAAAAGGAACAAAATAATGCCATTTGCAGCAACATGGATAGAAGTAGAAATTCTCATACTAACTGAAGTAAGTCAGAAAGAGAAAGACAAATACTGTATGATATCTCTTAATCACTTGTATCTGGAATTTAATATATGGAACAAATGAAACTTTCCACAGAAAATAAACTCATGGACTTGTGAACAGACTTGTGGTTGCCAAGGGGGAGGGGAAGGGAGTGGGATGGACTGGGAATCTGGGGTTAATAGATGTAAACTATTGCATTTGGAATGGGTAAGCAATGAGATCCTACTGTATAGCACTGGGAACTGTATCTAGTCACTTGTGATGGAGCATGTTGGAGGGTAATGTGATAAAAAGAATGTGTGTATATATATGTGTGTATATATATATACACACATATGTATATGTGACTGGATCACTTTGCTACAGTAGAAAATTAACAGAACACTGTAAACCAAGTATAATAGAAAAAATAAAAATCATTTTTAAAAAAGTAAGTAAATAAATCCTTTGAAAAGGGCAAAAAAATTGTCAAGGGCTAAATTTGGCACTGTGGGAGAGGCATTGCTTCTATGAAATTGTCTGTCACTAATTAAATGATGAATCCAGAGCAGTAATTAATACTTTGTTCATTTACCAATGTCAAGTATATTGAGGAGCTGAACGTAGGACAGCAGTGAATCCATTGACTGCTTCAAAAGTGATTATACGGTAGGTGGGTAGTGCTGCATAAAAGAAATTATCCTGGCATTCCCACTGTGGCTCAGGAGAAATGAATCCAACTAGTATCCATGAGGATGTGGGTTTGATCCCTGGCCTCACTCAGTGGGTTGGGGATCTGGCATTGCCATGAGCTGTGCTGTAGATCACAGATACAGCTTGGCTCCTGCATTGCTATGGCTGTGGCATAAGCCAGCAGCTGCAAAAGTATCCTGATTGTGATACTATAATACAAGTATATTATATATTAATATATATTGTAAATAGATATACTATATAATTAATATATATTGTAAATATATATACTATATAATATTAATATATATTGTAAATATATATACTATATAATTACATATATATTAGGCAATGTGTAGATACAGCCATGAATAAAAATAATCTTTGCCTTTGTGATTGATGGTGGTACAGATATATTCTACATTAATATATATAATATAATACATTAGTTATATAATATATACCATATATTCATATATAGTATATATTTATATATAATTAATATATTTAAATATATTAGGCAATGTGGATACAGCCATGATTAAAAATAGCATCTTTGCCTTTGTGACTCATACATTCTGGATAGAGGAGGAAAATAATAAATAAATAAGTAAATAAATATCATGATTAAATATTGTTATAGTAGGTTATTTAATAAATAATATTAAATGTTATTTAAATAAAATAAAATATTAAACCATAATATTAATAACAGACAAATTAGGCAATAAAGATTTGATGTGTCATTTGGTAGTGGTATTAGCTGAGAAGAAAATTAGAGTTAGGGTGGGGATTATAGAAAAATGATGTGGGATGTTTAGAGTGAAGGATCAGGAAAGGCGCTCTAATCAGGCACCTTGGCATGGAGACTGCATTGAAATGGAAGAGTGGATCAAGCAGAGGTCACCACACAGCACGTGCAATGGCTCTGAGCAGGGATCGTGCTGGGTGTTTTGGGAGCTATAAGACCAGTCTGACCACAGCAGAGTGAGTCCAAGCAGAATGGGCAGAGTTGTGGTCTGAGATGTTTCTGGGGAGCAGATCCTGTAGAGACTTTCAAACCAAGATGAAGACTTTGCATTTGCATTTCATTTGGATCAAGGCTGTTGAGGTTGATGTTACCCATTACCTATTTCTTATTTCATCAGCCAGCCCTTTATCTCAACAGAGTTTTTTTTTTTTTTTTGGTCTTTTTATCTTTTCTAGGGCTGCTCCGGTGACATATGGAGGTTCCCAGGCTAGGGGTCTAATCAGAGCTGTAGCCACCAGCCTACACCACAGCCACAGCAATGCGGGATCCGAGCCACATCTGCAACCTACACCACAGCTCATGGCAATGCCAGATCCTTAACACACTGAGTGGGGCCTTATGGTTCCTAGTTGGATTCGTTAACTACTGAGCCACGATGGGAACTCCTCAACATAATTTTTAAGTTGATGAGTTAAATTAGGCTGTCATCTCTGAAAGCTTTGAATGATCAATGCTCTCTGCCTTTATGCTTTCCTATAGTTTTCTGATAAGTTATACCATTGGGTATTAATTAACTAAGAGGGATCTCAGAAAATCTCCTTGTTTCCTCATGAATTTCTCCCTGCCCCCACTGTATAACATCAACTTGATTCCCTCTTAGTAGATGGCACTGATTACCCAAACAATATTTTCATCACTTTTGCCTATTGTTTCTGTGGCACCAATGACCCAAAATAGCCAGGTGATAGTGTTGGTTTCTGATCCAGTGGATCTCTTGTTGCATCACTTTGACCATTTATTCCCTTGGGAATTAAAACTAAATTAGCAGAGTCCAAGTTTAGAGAAACAGAAAGCAAATATCTTATGAGTGGGATTTTAGTTGTAGTAGTGAAAGAACCTTTCTTTCGCCATAGCATCCTGACTTTGAGAGAAACAGCATGACCTCTGGTTTCAAACCTCTTCCGCATCCTATATGTAAATACTCCAAGCTTTGCAAGTGTTTTTTCCCAATACATGGCATGTCTGAGCCTTCAGTTGGCCATTCTTCTTATCTGTTGGGTCCCTCCTTCTAGACAATATACGTGGTGAATTCCAGTGAAGTCCAGGGGCTCCCAAGCCACTGCTAGGCTTTTGCTGTAAAATCAGTTCTTTTTTTTTTTTTTGTCTTTTTTGTTGTTGCTATTTCTTGGGCCACTCCCGCGGCATATGGAGGTTCCCAGGCTAGGGGTCGAATCGGAGCTGTAGCCACCGGCCTACGCCAGAGCCACAGCAATGCGGGATCCGAGCTGCGTCTGCAACCTACACCACAGCTCACGGCAATGCCGGATCATTAACCCACTGAGCAAGGGCAGGGACCGAACCCGCAACCTCATGGTTCCTAGTCGGATTCGTTAACCACTGCGCCACAACGGGAACTCCATGTAAAATCAGTTCTTTAGTCAAAAGTGCTATTTTATGAGATGGTCATGTTGTCAGAGGCATTGCAGAGAGGAAATGCAAATCAGTATTGCAAATGTTTACACCTGTGAAGATACATGACTGCTCCCATCATGATAGAAGGATCCAGCATAATCAACCCACTGCCAGGTGGCTATTTGGACCTCCTGGGACTGGGGTCCTGTAGGAAGCTCTGTGTTGGTCTCCCATGCTTGAGATTTAGTTGCTCAGTCATGGTAAGAACCTTATTAGCTGAGAAGAGAAAAGCCTGTGCTTTAGATCATATGGGTCCCCACTACCTTGGTTACTTTGTAAACACACATCGTGGAGTTCCCATGTGATACAGTGGGTAAGGATCCAGCTTTGTCACTAGGGCGGCTTAGGTCACTGACATGGCACAGGCTCAATACCTGGCCCAGAAACTTCCACATGTCATGGACACAGCCAAAAAATAAATAAACAAACATATCAGCAAATTCTAGGAGAGCTGGAGAAAGAGGCCACCTGGCATCACCGAGTGTATCTCCATTGCCATCTGATTATTGAATGCCTCCTCGCTAGTAGATGGTGTTTGGTTATAATTCACGTAAGACAGATATATCTTTACATGTGCCTTTCTCAGAGATCTAGCCACATACCTTCCCCTCAGATTTCCTTGTCACCAAACTTCTAATTCTATTCTTTCTGAGTCCCTGTCTATTCACCCCAACTATCAGCCATTGCCCATGAACCAGGGTAGACCCTTTCCTGTAGCCATATCTGAATCTAGAGAAAAGGACAGTGGAGTATCCTGCTTAAATTTTCTCCTGTAGGATGTCTTTCTTTTACTTCTGTCTTTAAGAACTATTCTAAATTGGGGCCGTGATGTTGAAGCAACCTATTTCTGATTGCTTTCAGTGTATCAGGCTATAAAGTAGGCCCATGCATTCATGAGAATGTCCCATGATTCCTAAAGTATGGATTGAGGTGGGGAGAGAGACAGTGCAGTAGGAGTAGGTGATTTATTAGTTACTTGAGGATACCATGTGTGTCTTCTTTCACAACCTGCTCCAAGTTCAACTCTTACAGCTCATTTTCACTTGGTGGGTTCCTGGTGCATATGCTCAAACTTCTGGTTTGATAGGTTAGATAAGATGGTGGGCAGCACAGAATGCATGGTCAGTTGATATCTTTCCATTACATGTATGGTGCTGGCAGAAAGTAGTGACAATCTAGGAACTGTTTCTCAAAAAGAGAATAGTTATCAGGGAATAGGATAAGGCTTTGCTCCGAAAGCTTCAGGGTCTGCACGCAGTTGTCCAGTTGAAGGTTACTAGCAGGACTGTGAGACATGCATATTTGCCGCACACACAAAACCCTCTGGTTCTGCTGGGTCATAAGGCCTAAATTAAAGAGCAGCTTTCACTGCAACCTGGATCTACAGCAGATTCTTCTCTTTCTCTGGGCCCCACTCAAAATCAGAAATCTTAAAGTTACCCTTTAAAGAGTTTGGAGCAGCGCACTGAGATATGATGTATTTTTCCTCAAAAAATCCAATGATACCAAGCTAGCTTTACACCTCTTTCTTAACTCTAGATAGTGCAAGTTGCCACAATTTGTCTTTCACTTTGGAGGAAGTGCCTTAGCTTGTTCTAGACCAGTGGAGTCCCAGAAACTTCACAGAAGTCACGGCCCTCTGTGTTTCTCTGTTTCTTGCTTATCCTGTGTCTTATAAGGCATTTAAGCTTGATGCTACTTACCTCCTATTCACCAGGTCCAGTTAGCATGATGCCTGCCACCTGTGTGCTGGACCAGTATGATGATCTACAGACTGTCTACACAAACCAGCTACCTGTGGACTAGGTTATGAGAGAGGGAAGGGGAGCTGGTGCGGTCGTCATGCAAGACAGCAAAGGCATAATGTTGTCTCTGACAGGTGAAATCTTATAACTAGTGTAGGAATGAATTGGGATAACAATAGTGTTTAAAATCATGAGACTGGTCAGTTCTCCTGGAAAGATAGTATAGAAGAAGAAAAGAGGTCAAACAAGACAACCGTATTTATGCTGGATAAATGTGGAGTTACTCTAATGTTTAGAGGTTGGAGATGGAGCTGGACCAGTAAGAGGGACCAAGAGGAAATATCCAAAGATCTAGAAAGAAAACCAGTAGAGACTGTTAACTCAGAAATCAAGCTAAGAAAGGGTTGTAAAGGGAAGGTATTAAAGAATATCCATAAATTTTGCCAAAAGTCTGAGTAGAATAAGCATTGAGAACGGAATGTAGTATTTGGCAGGAACTCTATAGGGATTCAAAAAGAGCAGTTTCAGTGGACTGGGGACAGGGTGGGGGGGGTGGGGAGGGTAGCAGGGGCCAAATAGCCTGATTGGAATGGATTCAAGAGAGAATGGAAGAGAGGAATAGAAGAGGGAAAATATAGAAAGGTCTTTCAATGAGGGTTATTGTAAGGATAATGAAAGAAATTAGTGTAAACTAAAGGGAGTCAAACAGCATGCCTGTGTGCTGATGGAAGTGATCTAAGGAAAAATGGAAAGAAATATGTTTCATGGAAAAAGGGGTGATAATTACATGAATGAAGACAATGCATATGCAAGAGTCAGAAAAGTGTTCTATGGTCAAGGTCCTAACATGATCCGCAGTCAGGGCTCATAAAAGGGAGGAGGGAGGATAAAACTTCCGACTTGGCATACTTGGTCATTCTGTAAGAGGTATCCTCAAAATGTTTCTCCCTCTCCTCAACCTTCCCAACACACGCAAAAGTACACTTGCTCACACACACACACCCCTCCATGCAGACACAAATACATTAGCGACCAAGCGTGAAAAACTGGAAGGCCAGGTGGAAAAGCTCATAAATATTCATCAGAACACCATTTTGGTGTTTCCAGGCATTCTGTCCTCAAATACTACCGTTATCTTTCAGAACCAAGTATTTTTACTGTTAGATTACAGATAACCTCCAAGCCTAGGGAGGACGCTGAACAGTTTGAAAATAACAATGTACATTTCAGGATTTAGCAAAACACACACAAAATGATTTAAAAACACAGATGCCATGGATGGCTTGTAGGGGCAGCTGCTGCAGCATTGACTTGGGAAAAAGAACACCTTGCTTCTCTATATTATAGGGTCAGACATTTTTTGACTTAGAGTCATAGGTATAGTTTGCTTATATTGTTGACATAAAAGATGAGCAAATTTTTTTTTTATCTTTTTAGGTCCATACCCACGGCATGTGGAGGTTCCCAGGTTAGGGGTCGAATTGGAGATGTAGCCACTGGAGGCACACCAGAGCCACAGCAACGCAGGATCCGAACTGTGTCTGCAACCTACATCACAGCTCATGGCAACACTGGATCCTTAACCCACTGAGTGAGGCCAGGGATTGAACCTGCAGCCTCATGGTTCCTAGTCAGATTCATTAACTACTGAGCCATGACGGGAACTCCTGAGCAAACTTTTTTTTAAGGGACAATGAATATTTTAGGCTTGCAGATGATGGTAACTGCCTCAGCTACTCTATTCTGCTATTTTAGTGCAAAAGCCATCATGGACAATGAGTAAATGAATGAATGTGTGTTTCAATAAAATTTTATTTGCAAAAATGTGATAGGCTTGATATGGCTAGGAGGCTATAGTTTGCCAAACCCTGTTTTACATAAATTTGGAAAATAAAAATGTATTTCTTTACCAATGGTTCTTAAATTTGAATCTTTCCATACTCAACAGAATAGTTTTTTGAAACATTCGGCATGTTATGTTTAGCCACCCAAAGAACCCTTTGCAGCCTTAGAAATTGTTGGCTTTTTGGTACATTCTTAAAGTGTTTGGTTCATTAAAACATGGGTAGGAGGGAGGCAGTTCTTTGAAAAATAAATCTCATTATAAAGCAGGAGGGGCACTGCCTCCAAATTAACTGAAGGCTGGGATGAAATATCCCAAAATATAAACATAGTTTATTTCCAAGGATTTTAATTTTTGTATAAATGGAAATAAATGTTTATTCCTAAAATATTTGGTCTGCTTAGACCTGGTCAAAAATGAAGTATTTTCATGTTATAAGATTACATTTCTATAAATCCCATCCCTGCTATCATTCATTCTTCCTGGACAGTGTTCTATGGTCTAACCAATCCACATCCATCCATGTCAGTGGGAAGAACCTGGCTGTTTGCAACATGTCTCTCTGTGTATTTATGAATCATAATGAAACAGAAATGTCTGCTTTTAGGGGATTCTCTTTTCATGCAGCATCCAACCCTGCTGTTTCCCCGCTTTGTACAACCACCCTTTTCTTAATTTCACATGTGTATTTCAGGTAAAATTGATGCCATTTTTTTTTTTCCTGAAGATTGGTATGTCCTCAGGGTTGGGCCAATCAGCACAGCTCCCCCTGCAAGAAGAGAAGTATCACAAAAGCCAATCAGCACAGAACACTGCAGGAAGAGAAGTATCTAATCAGAGGCATTTTCAGGATGTGTCCTGGAGCATCGGACCAGGAGGCATGTCCTTTTTCCAGGGAGGCTGACAAAGTAATATGTGGTCCCAGAGTCTTGGGCAGACATTTTGGCTCTAGAAGGCTTAAACCTGCCTGAGGATGAGATGCTTCTGAAGGAAGCAGAGCTGAAAAGCAGGAAGATACAGGCCTGGGTGGTCTTTTTTCCACCCCTACTTACAGTTATTAGAGCCAGTAAACCCCCTTTTCACTCAGCGGAGTTCAGTTAGATGGTCTCTTACTAGCAACATATTTACCACTTTGGGTCTGGGCTGGTCTTTGAGGTGAATACCTCCCATAATACCTTGATTTAATGCCATAGTAGATTTCTGGGTGAGCTTTATAATTACTATTTTACTGATAAAGAAACCAAGGTAAAATCATAGCATAGAACCTCTGTTTCTTCATTTATAAATAAGATGTCCAAAAGCATTTGAGATTCAAATCTAGGACTTTAAGGCATCAAAGCTCTTGGAGTTCCCTAGTCGCTTAGTGGTTAAGGATCTGGCATTGTCACTCCTGCGGCTCGAGTCCTGCTATGGTGAGAGTTCAGTCCCTGATCTGGGAACTTGTGCATGCCAAGGCCAGACACACACATGCATGCGTGCGCGCGTGCGCGCGTGCGCACACACACACACACACACACACACACACACACACACACATCAAAGCTCTTAACCTCCATCCTTTCCGTCTCCTAACAGGGAAGGTGGCAGGGCAGGAGGGAGAAAGGTCCCTGCCTTTCCCTCCATCTTGTTCATCTTTGCCTCTTTCTGCGTTG
Organism: Phacochoerus africanus; assembly: GCF_016906955.1. Taxonomy (NCBI): domain Eukaryota; kingdom Metazoa; phylum Chordata; class Mammalia; order Artiodactyla; family Suidae; genus Phacochoerus; species Phacochoerus africanus. The sequence goes on from NC_062544.1 coordinate 96,111,695, forward strand.
CCTCTAGAAACCATAAGGGAGTCAATGCTGAAAGAACATATAAGTGATGGAATTGGGTAACCTGTAAATTGTTAGCTATTATATCTGTATCTATACTTGACCACATTAGTGTGTCATTTTCTCACATGGTGAAGCAAATTCCTCATTACTAAGAAGGCAGCACAGCCTGTGGAGAAAAGCTCATTTCCTGGAGTCAGGATTCTTAGACTTAAATCCCAGCTATGTTATTTACTGTCTGTGTGACCTTGGCAAAACTATGTGCCACTCTGTATCTCAGTGTTCTTGTCTATAAAGCAGGGGCACTGGTAGTACCTGCCTGGTAGAGATGTTGTGCAAATTAACTATGTTGGCATATTTAATGCTTAGAACTGGATCCAGCAGAAAAGACTCTCTTAGCCAGACATGGTTCTCATTATTATAATTATTAATGACTATGGTATAGTCAGCTACATTCTCTGAGGTTTCGGTTTTAGTTTATTTCTGTAGCACTAAAATTAGGATTGTCTTTACCTAAGCTTTTTCATGCTTTAACATATGGGGCCCTGTTAGGTGAGCATCAAGATCTTATCAAGCAAATGGGGCCAGGCTGGGCTGCTTGCCTCCCTTTCATCTTTCATTCCTTCCTTTCTTCCCTCCTCCCTCCCTCCCTTCCTTCCTTTCTCCTTCCCTCCCTCTCCCTTTCCTTCCTTCATTGTTTTCCTCCTCCCTCCCTTCTCCCCTCCCTCCCCCTCCTCCCTCCCTCCTTCCTTCCTTTCTTTTTGTTTCTGCCTTTTTGGAGAGATTGATGGGCTCAGTTTAGGGGAATATTTTTCAATAGCCATGAAAGCTCAGTGTCTCAAGACAAAAAAAAATATTTATTACGCATACTACCTTTCTGCATTGCCTACGAACATTGTTTCAAATAGTATCTCAAGGAATTGGGCTAATAGAGGTTCTACTATCTCAATATGTGGCATCAGTGTTCAGAGCAATAGCAGAAGCAGATTTGCTTCTTTGTCTTTTTATATTTCTGCATTTTCCAAATGTTTAGAAATGAAAATGAAACAATCTTGTTTTCATATGAGATAAGCCTCAAATGTAGTAAAGTATGACCCAAACCAAAAATAAAAAACAAAGAACAAAACCAAAACCCCTCACAGCGTCTAAGGGAGAAAGGGAGTTATTTAATGACACCTGTTGATTTAGAAGAACAATTCTTTCTTTAAAATAACTGAGGTCCTTTGGTTTTTTCATTGAGCACAAAAGTCAGGGAACTTAGTAGTAATTTTTAAAATCAAAACGTACAACATTACTCCAGATATAATCATGAGATTTTTTTTCTTTTTGACGATTTAAATATATCTAACAGTGGCAAATGTTACTGATCACTAATGATATTAAGTAGATGAAATAATGGTAATATGTACACCAGTAAAATTAAATTTTAGTTCCCCATGAATGCTTGTGAATTTAAGAAATTTTTGAAAGAGTCATTTTACTTCTCAAAGGCACTAAAAATGATACAAAATAATGTGGTATTTGTTATTATATTTTTAGTAAAGTTATGGGGCCATTAAAATTATTTTTAATTCAGCAATAATCCCCCTTTGCATTATTTTCACAAAGTACTTCCTGGCTTGCAGAAGAATACATCATCCTTTCCCTACACTCAAATAAGCAGCATTCATTTTAGTGAGACTTTGTAAAGTATGGAAAAATAAATTGGAAAACAGCTATGAAAAAATAATTCAATCTTTTCCCCTTAATAACATCATTTGCACATCTTAGCAGATAGTTTATTAATTGTGTATCCTTCTCAGTGTAAAAGAAATAAGTCTTTGAATTCCTCCTTTCTGTCTATGATGGAAACTTAATTTTGAGTAACATTTTTAACTCCGAGTTTAGATGTTAAGATGTTTTTTCTTCCTTTCTTTCTTTAACTTCCATTTTTATTATAATTCTTCCTGTTCTTAATTAATCCAATATTTCTAAAGGAAAAGAGAGAAAATAGCTATTCCCTGTTCTGCCCTTGCTCTCTGCTTCCAGAGGCAGCTGAAAATCTTCCTGTGGTTTCCTTGGTTATTTCTCTTTATAGGTCTCAATAAGAGGCCTCACCTTCTACTTCTTTTTTTGTTTGTTTTCATTTTTTTATTGTTATTTCCCTGATACAATTTTTTTTTCTACTGTACAGCATGGTGACCCAGTTACACATACATGTATACATTCTTTTTTCTCCCATTATCATGCTCCATCATAAATGACTAGGCATAGTTCTCAGTGCTACACAGCAGGATCTCATTGCTAATCCATTCCAAAGGCAATAGTTTGCATCTGTTAACCCCAAGCTCCCAATCCATCCCACTCCTTCCCTTTCCCCCTTGGCAACCACAAGTCTGTTCTCCAAGTCCATGATTTTCTTTCCTGTGGAGAGGTTCATTTGTGCTGTATATTAGATACCAGATATAAGTGATATCATATGGTATTTGTCTTTCTCTTTCTGACTTACTTCACTCAGTATGAGAGTCCCTACTTCCATCCATATTGCTGCAAATGGCAGTAGTTTGTTCTTTTTTATGGCTGAGTATTATTCCATTGTGTATATATACCACACCTTCCTAATCCAATCATCTGTCAATGGACATTTGGGTTGTTTCCATGTCTTGGCTGTTGTGAATAGTGCTACAATGAACATGTGGGTGCATGTGTCTTTTTTAAGAAAAGTTTTGTCTGGATATATGCCCAAGAGTGGGATTGCTGGGTCATATGATAGTTCTGTGTATAGTTTTCTAAGGTACCTCCATACTGTTCTCCATAGTGGTTGTACCAGCTTACATTCCCACCAACAGTGCAGGAGGGTTCCTTTTTCTCCCCACTCTCTCCAGCCTTTTTCATTTGTGGACTTATTAATGATGGCCATTCTGACTGGTATGAAGTGGTATCTCATGGTAGTTTTAACTTGCATTTCTCTAATAATCAGTGATGTTGAGCATTTTTTTATGTGTTTGTTGGCCATCTGTATATCTTCCTTGGAGAAATATCTGTTCAGGTCTTTTGCCCATTTTTTCATCAGGTTGTTGGCTTTTTTGCTGTTGAGTTGGATAAGTTGCTTGTATATTCTAGAGATTACGCCCTCGTCAGTTGCATCATTTGAAACAATTTTCTCCCAGTCTGAGTTGTCTTTTTATTTTTATTTTGTCTTATTGCCATTTCTTGGGCCGCTCCTGCGGCATATGGAGGTTCCCAGGCTAGGGGTCCAATCGGAGCTGTAGCCACTGGCCTACACCAGAGCCACAGCGATGTGGGACCTGAGCCACGTCTGCAACCTACCCACAGCTCACAGCAGCACAAGATCCTTAACCCACTGAGCAAGGCCAGGGATCGAACCTGCAACCTTATGGTTCCTAGTTGGATTTGTTAACCACTGAGTCATGACGGGAACTCTTGTGAGTTGTCTTTTTGTTTTCTTTTTGGTTTCCTTTTCTGTGCAAAAGCTTTTCAGTTTGATTAGGTCCCATTGATTTCTTTTTGCTTTTATTTCTGTTGCTTTGGGAGACTGACCTGAGAAAACATTTGTAAGGTTGACGTCAAAGAATGTTTTGCCTATGTTCTCTTCCAGGAGTTTGATGGTGTCTTGTCTTATCTTTAAGTCTTTAAGTCCTTTTGAGTTTATTTTCATGCATGGAGTGAGGGTGTGTTCTAGTTTCATTATTTGTATGCAGCTGTCCATGTTTTCCAGCAATACTTACTGAAAAGACTGTCTTTTTCCCATTTTATGTTCTCGCCTCCTTTGCTGAAGATTAATTGACCATAGGTGTCTAATATTTTGACTTTGAATATTATTTACTTTTATCGCATTATAGTGTTAGAAACTAACTCTCTTTCTCATACACCCATACAACATCCTCATCATGCTTCTCCCTCTATAGCTATCTTACTATTTGGTTAGATGATTATTCAGTGTTCATATTATTATAGCACATTTGTGCTAAAATTAAAATTTCCCTTTTGCATAATTTTTAAATGCACCCTGAAGTTAACATCTAAGTTTTGTGGCTGTTGGGGTAGTTGTCCTGTTCTAGTCTGGATGGTTACTCTCTAGACCTGAGGCAAAGTTGGCTTCCTGGGACCTCCTTCCATACCTGTCTCAAAAATTCCTTTCCCCCTCTCTCTGTGTTGAGGCTACTGCCTTCTGGCCCTAATGTCTTTTTTTCATTTTGCTTTATACTCCCTTATGTCATTGGTATCTATCTTCCAGTGGTTTCCTGTCAAGGGGTAGATAGATTAATTTTGCTTCATTTTTGGTTTACATTTGATTGACAATTTGATTGGCTATGGAGTTCCAAGTTAGAAATCCTTTTCCTTAGAATTTTTTTTTTTTTTTTTTAGGGCTATACCTGCAGCTTATGGAGGTTCCCAGGTTAGGGGTCGAATCAGAGCTGCTACAGCTGCTGGCCTTTGCCACAGCCATAGCAATGACAGATCCAAGCCATGTCTGTGGCCTACACCACAGCTCATGGCAATGTCAGATCCTTAAACCACCGAGCAAAGCCAGGGATCAAACCGTCCTCATGGACACTAGTCAGATTCATTACCACTGATCAATGACAGGAACATCTTATTTTTCTTAGAATATCGAATGCATTTCTTCATTGTCTTCCACCTTGGAATGTTGCTGTTCAGAAATTAGATTCCATCAAATTCCCGGTGTTGTATACCATGATCTGAAATCCTGCAGTGTTGGGGCTTGATGTGGTTTTTCATCCATTTGTGTAAGTGCTCAGTGAAGCTTTTAATTAGAAAAATCATGTTTTCATCCTGGGAAAGTTCTTGAATGTACTTTGATATATTTCCCTCCTGGTAGAGCATTGTAGGCCTTGATAAAGAGTTTGATTTTATTTTGGTTGCAGGACAAAGCTATTAGAAAAATCACAGAGAATGATGTAATAGAGCAAATGCATAAATCATATCATGATACTAGTAATGTTTTCTAGAATATTGAAATTATATTACTGTTAAAATCATCATAGCAAATTTATATAGCAAGTAAAACTTAGTGTTTGAATAGCTATCACAATATCATGGCTTAAAAATCAAAAAGTATAGAAAAGTATTCTATAATGAGTCACATATTCCTTTCTCCTATTTCCAAGTTCCCAACATCACCAACATGAGGTGATCATTTTTGTTATGTGTGTGCTTATGTTCTTTATGTAAAAATGAGCAAATAAGATTAAATAATTTCATTTTCCCTCATTTTTTATGCAAACCGTGCATAAAATGTCACCTTACTTTAAAAAAGTTAGGTGTCTTTAAAATCTTTATGCATCAACAATTAGAGCTTCTTTATTCTTTTATACAGATGCATGGTATTCCATTTTATCCACAAAACATAATCTATTTATCTAATCCTCTGTTTATGGACATTGTATTTATTTGTAAATATTTGCTATGAATAAGGAATAGCCTAGTACATATGTCAGTGTGAATTATATAAATATGATATAATATAAATATCCAAGACTGAAATTGTTAGCTCAAAAGTTTCATGATTTTGTGATTTGGATAGATGTAGGTTAATTTTTTTATATGTTGTCTAACTTATTAGTTAAGATCCTGGATCTGGGAATTCCTGCTGTGGTGCTGTTGGTTAAGAATACAACTGTAGTGGCCCAGGTTGCTACATAGACATGGGTTTGATCTCCAGCCCAGCTCAGTGGATTAAAGGATCTGGTAATTGCTGCACCTATGGCAAAGGTTGCAGGTGCAGCTCAGATTCAATCCTTGGCCCAGGAACTTCCATATGCAATGGGTATGAAGAAAAAGAAAAGAAAGATCCTGGGCTTAATCTCTAGAATATATAAACAACTTATACAACCCAACAGCAAAAAAACCAATCAATCAATGGAAAAATGGGCAAAAGACCTGAATAGACATTTCTCCAAAGAAGATATACAGATGGCCAACAAACACATGAAAAAATGCTCAACATTGCTGATTATAAGAGAAATGCAAATCAAAACTACCATGAGATACCACCTCACACCAGTCAGAATGGCCATCATTAATAAATCCACAAATAACAAGTGCTGGAGGGGCTGTGGAGAAAAGGGAACCCTCCTACACTGTTGGTGGGAATGTAAACTGGTACAGCCACTATGGAGAACAGTTTGGAGATACCTTAGAAATCTATCCATAGAACTTCCATATGACCCCTCAATCCCACTCTTGGGCATCTATCCGGACAAAACTCTACTTAAAGGAGACAGATGCACCCACATGTTCATTGCAGCACTATTCACAATAGCCAGGACATGGAAACAACCCAAATGTCCATTGACAGATGCTTGGGTTAGGAAGGTGTGGTATATATACACAATGGAATACTACTCATCCATAAAAAAGAATGACATAATGCCATTTGCAGCAACATGGATGGAACTAGAGAGTCTCATGCTGAGCGAAATGAGCCAGAAAGACAAAGACAAATACCATATGATATCACTTATAACTGGAATCTAATATCCAGCACAAAGGAACATCTCCTCAGAAAAGAAAATCATGGACTTGGAGAAGAGACTTGTGGCTGCCTGATGGGAGGGGGAGGGGGAGGGAGTGGGAGGGATCTGGAGCTTGGGCTTATCAGACACAACTTAGAATAGATTTACAAGGAGCTCCTGCTGAATAGCATTGAGAACTTTGTCTAGATACTCATGTTGCAGCAGAAGAAAGGGTGGGGGAAAAAATCTAATTGTAAAGTATACATGTAAGGATAACCTGACCCCCTTGCTATACAGTGGGAAAATAAAAAAATAAAATAAAATAAAAAGTAAATAAATAAATAAATAAATAAAAAGAAAGATCCTGGGCTTTAGAATCAAACAGTAGGCTTCACCACTGCTATGTCTATAAAATTGCGAGTTCCATTTACCTCAGGGTGCCCTGGCTAGAGCTAGTTCCATTCAGTTGGAGTTAGAATCCAGTATCAAATGGCCTGTGGATATGGACATTGAGTGGGGAGTTAATTGTTTCAAAAAGTCTATTTTTGAAGTGGAAGAGAAAATGTAAAGAGTTTGCGATAATGGATGAAGGAACTCTTTTAAGGTGGGAAAGACAGGAACATATTTAAATTTTGATGGGCATTCTTTGGTTGAGAGGAATTAATTGAGCATATAGAAAACAAGAAGCATACAAGTTACTGAGAAGTCAGAAGATGATAGGGAAGGAACAACAAAGAAATGGACTTAATGGGCTTAAATGATGGGAAGAGCATCCTGCGGCAGTAACCTGAGGGCTCATGAAGGTCAAAGAAAAAGGACATTGAAGTATTTATATTTTCAATAGAAAGTAGCTGAAGGCTTTTTCATCTGGTCACTTCAAGTATTTTTTTTTTTTTTTTACTTAAATAAAAGGCAGAGCCATATTCAGAAATTAATGGAGAAAGGAGGAGTTGAAGGGTTAAGAATTGGATCTTTGAGAATAGAAAAGTTCGAAGTTTGTTACAGACAATAAGTTGAGTTGATTAAAGAAATGACCATGATTGCCAGCCAGTGCCATGCCCCTCTTGAGTTTGGTGATCATGCATTCCCAGTGGAACTCAGCTGTCTTTCTTTGAGACTTCAGCCAAGCTCAGCTACTCAGGTGCAGAATGTGTATTATTTTACTTGATTTTCTAGATGAGCAGCAAGTAGCTCACCAAGTGCATTTTTTGAAAATAATGAACTATAGCATATAAGCTGGATAAAAAATGAAGAAAGCAAGGAATTGGGGAAAAGCAGAGGATTCAGGAGGGTGTGGACAGTTTAATAAGCAGATAGGAAAGAAAAGTTATAATACTAGTTGTTTTCAGTATTACATAGGATAATGAGCACACATCATGTAGCATCACCCCTAGTAAATACATAGTACATAGTGCTCAGGAACTGTTAGCTGCTGTCATCATTATGAACGGAATTGCGTCCTACATTTATCCAACCTAACATTTCTTTTAGTCCAAAGAGTACAAGAATGTTTAAATGGAGAAAGTAGGAGAGCCTTCAGGCCAGCTGGTTATTTCAAGGCTATAAAATCAATCCACTTTTTTGAATCTGACAAGCCAATGTGGCGGTTCATTTGTGTTTTCCCTCTTTTCTATGGCAAACACGTTGCACTGGCTTTGAGAGTGATAAAAGTAAAGACCAATAAACTTTGACCTGGTCAAATCATGCATCTCTGTGATAGCTTTAAGAAGCTGCCACTAATTGAATATTGGATTTAAAGCAGGCATGATTCCCTTCCTCTCTCTTCCTGTCTTTGATAAGGTTGGGTTGTGGAATTGGACCTTGGAAAGGTGGGAGAGAGTGGACACATCAGGTCATTTGATGTTCCCAGAACCAGGATGTATACTGATCAGTTTGGCTTATGTAACCCTCTTGTACTTCTGCTGTTCCAAGACAATGTGGCTCTGAGCATCCATGAGCAGGCTGTACTGCTGGGGTTCTGTTGTTTACTGGAGAAGAATTAGAGGGGGTGGGAGAACAAATACACACAGCTAAAATTAAACGATGAAAATAACACAATGGATCATCTAATGTATGATCTATATGAATGTGAAAGCATGGAAGAGAGCAGAATTTTTAATAGTTCTGGATGACAGATTAAAATAATTCAGAGTGATTTGTTGTAAAGGATACGACAGGTCAGCACATTTGCATCTCATTTGAATTCAACAAGGATCAGAAGGAAAGGTGTAGGCAGAATCTCTTTGGTTAGCTCTGCATGTCTTTTACTGGCAGCATGAAAAATAAAACTCTTAAGCTGTACATGGGTTATAGAACTTCAACTGGACTGCTGCTACATGATCTAAGCTTTCAGTGGTCCTACTTATCTTCCCTGTCGATCCTTATTTATTTTGTTTTTGTTCTTTAATGCCTGTCTCCCCCATTAGAGGGCATGGCCTGTGTTTGTTTTCTCTCCAGTTCCTAGAATAGTACCTGGAATATATTATTAGGTCCTCAATAAATATTAATTGAATGAATTAATTAATGCGCGAGTGATAGATGTCTAAATTGTGCTTTCACTACATAAGTAGATTCTATTTTTTTCCAGAAGATATTTTATTGAAACTATGTATGAGCACATGCTATATTTGAATCAATTTCACAGAGCATCATTTGAAGATTTAGTGGGTAGCTCCAAGGTGTGGGGGGCGGAGGACTTGAACTGCTGTGGCAGAGTGTAGGATACCTACTGCCAGAGACTGTGTCAGCCAACACCATGGCATGTCATGGACGGAGTTGTGCCTACTGAATCACAGTGTAGGCTGACACTTTGCTGGCAAAGCTGCCCAGTAAAAGAATTTGGTGGAAAAATATTCTAATAGCGATCAAGAAAAATTTTCCATTAATTGAATGTGAGCTAGGAGACCACCTGGGTTTTTTCTTTAAATAAAGAACTGATGGCTAATTGTGCTTTCAGTCATCATGGTTACGCAGTATACACACCTCTTTAAGAGCATTATAAACAGTGGGGCTTAGAAAGAAGAGCCTCTTGACTCTTTTTTCCTCATAGTTCTTTTCCTTTCTCTGGTGAGTTCTTGACTGAAAAATATGACATCCTGATTTCCCAACATGAGAAGCAAATGTATTTCTGGATCTTGTTTTTTGCTTATGTATGAGGAGTCTTGCTATTACACACAGAGGGTAGTTTTTTATGTATTATTCTTTTGGAAACTCTGAGTAATCCATTCTCATAAATGACTTGAAAAATCCAATAAAAATGGGAGAGGAAGGCAGGATAATGCTTACTTTTCAAGTGGAGATGAAGTGTTTTGATTACACAGGGTTGCCTTTCTCTGTTAAGAATACTTTGTCCTTTATCCTTGCACCTGACCTTCTGTTTGCAATGATCCTGGCATGCATGGTGTCAGGGAAGGGTCCAGATAAGGGGGAGAGCAGATCAGATAGTTCTTGTCTAACACACAACATTTCTGCCATTATCCTTATCTTTACACTGTGCTGCTGTTACTATACCTTTTCCTGTTTTCAAAACCAACCTGCAACTGTGTAGCTCTTATACTGCAATGATATATTTTAATAGCAGGATTCACAGACAAGTCTAAAAATCTATTTATGTGTATTCCATTAATAAAAGAGTGGAATAGTTTTCATTGAATTGCCTGAGTAAATTTCCAAGATGTAAAGTGATTTGTAGGGACACTCTCCCTCATTATCTTATTTAAGGTGACTTTCAAAGTCTTTCTTACTGTACTTCGTATTTATGTCCCTTCTTTATCTTTCCGAACTCTCTAGAATGCATTTTGTAAAGTTTACTCCTAGAATTGCTGTAAGAGTTTTTTTTAATAACACTGCTTCTGTTTTTAGGAGAATAATTTTTCTAGTTGATTTGTTATATTTGTGTGTTTGAACAAATTCATAGAAAGGCTAAGTCTTGAAAAATGAATAATCATTTCTTTTCAAAATTTTTTCTTAAGGTGTAGTCTTCATGCAGTTAAAATCACCCTTTTTAGTGTTTGTTTCTGTGAGTTTTGACAAATGTACAAGGTCACTTAACTGTCATCACCCCCAGATTTTCCATGTTCCTCTGGACTCAGCCCTTCTGCCTACTTCAGTCCCTCACAACAACTGATTGTTTTTTCTGTTTAGTTGTGTCTTTTATAGAATCTTATGCAAATGAAATCACACAATATATATGTAGCATTTTAAATGTTTTTTTCATTTACTGTAAAGTATTCGAAACGTATCCATGTGAATGCATGTACTTTTTATTTTTTATTTTTATTATTGCTCGTACCTTTTTATTGCTCAGTAATATTCTGCAGTATAGCTATAACACTATTTTTTTGTTTGTTTGTTTTAAAAAAATCCATTTCCCAGTGGAGGAATTTTGGACTGTTGCCAGTTTTTTGCAATTTTGAGTGAGGCTGCTATAATAAACATGTTTGTACAGGTTTTTTTGTAAATCTAATTTTTTATTACCTTTGTATAAATGCCTGGGAATAGGATTGCTCAATCATATGGTCAAGGGTATATTTAACTTTGTAGGAAACTGCCAAGCAGTTTTTCATGGTAGCTGTACCATTCTGTGTTTTAACTAGCAAATATATAAAATTTCCAAGTGCCCTGCGTGTACACCAATAATTTTTATTTTATGTGTCTTTCTTTTCTTTTTATTGTCCCCCATTATAATATAGTAATGGTATTTATACTATGGGGTTTTTTGAATTAATGGTTCCTAATGACTAATGATGTTGAGCAAGCAGAGTGCTTTTTGCCTTCCACTTGTCTTCCTTGGTGAAGTGTCTGCTCAGATTGTTTGTCTGTTATTTACTGTTATCAAGTTTTCAGAATTCCTTATACATTCTGAGTACAAGGCCATTGGTAGATTTTTCATTTGTTAATATTTTCTCTCAAACTGTGTATGACTTGTCTTTTCATTCTTTTCATAGTGTCTTTCAGAAAGTAAAACTTCTTACTTTTGATGATGCCCAATTTATCAATTTTTTCTTTTATGTGTCATGTTATTATATCTGAGAAATTTTGCCACATGGATTTTTTCCTATGTTTTTCTTTTTTTCATTGTTGTTTGACTGAGGTATATTCGGCAATGAAGAACCATAAATATTTAAAGCATACAGTTTGGTGATTTGATATACATTTACTAATTTTGTGGATTTAGGTTTTACATTTGCAGTTAATTTTCATATAAAGTCCAAGATAAAGGTTAAGAACCATTTTCTGTATGTTTATAACCAATTGTTTCCATGTCATTTATTGAAAAGACTATCCTTTCTCCATTTATTTGCGTTTTTACCTGGTCAAGAATCAGTTGACTATATATGTGTGGGCTTATTTCTGGACTTTCTATTATGCTACATTAATCTATATATTTTTTCCGTTATTCAGTACCACATTGTCTTATTTGTTGTAACATTATAGTAAGTCTTGATATCCTACAGTGTGAGTCATCAAACTTTTTTATTTTGCCACAATTTTTTTGCTTTTATAATTCCCTTGCATTTTCATTGTTGTTGTTGTTTATTTTAAAATATTTTGACTGTGCCCATGGCATGTGTAAGTTCCCGGACCAGGGGATCAAACCTGTGCCACAGCAGCAACCCAAGCTGCTGCAGTGACAGTGCTAGATCCTTAACTCGCTGCTTCTAGAGAACTTTGTCATATATGTTTTAGAATCAGCTTGTTACTTTCTACTTTAAAATCCTGCTGGGATTTGTAATTAAACTTATATTGAACTGTAGATCAGTTTGGTATAAAAATGCCATCTAAATAATGTAGAGTCTGATAACCCACAAACATGGTACATCTTTCCATTTATTTAGTTTTCTTTCTTTTTTTTTTTTTAATGGGCATACCCATGGCATATGGAAGTTCCTGAGCCAGGAATTAAATGAATCCAAGCCACAATTGTGACCTATGCCACAGCTGCAGCAACCTGGAACCTTAACTCATGGTGCCAGGCAGGGGATCAAATCCTAACCTCTGTAGTGACCTGAGCCACAAAGTCAGATTCTTAACCCACTGTACCACAGTGGAAATTCCGTAGATCTTTTTTGATTTTTTTTATCAGTGTAGGATGACTAATCAGCTTTAATTATCTAATTGTGGCTTCATTTTTCTTATTTCTACGTTAAAAAAATTTTTTGGACCAACATCACAGGAATAAATCTTGTTTTCCAGGATTAAATATGAGTAGCTACCATGGATTTGGTTTTTGAGAATGCAGTAGATAGTTAGCTTTTTGGGGCTACCAGTTATGCTTTCATCCTCTTAGTCCATTCTAGTATTTAATGCGTAATGCCAAATATTTCGGTCTCTAGAAAACTAACTAATCAACAGTATGCTCTGACATAGGCAGTGATCTGGATGATTGTCATGTCATTTTCCAGGTATATAGGACGTGAAGCCTGAGAAAAGTTGTGATGTGAAATCTGATGGATAATTCTTCTCATGAATTTCACTTGAAAGAACTGCAATGATTGTTTTTGTGAAAAAAAAGACTTCATTTTATTTTAAGAAATAAGAAGTACATATTCACACCTTCTTTAATAGCCATCTGATGTATTACAGGGTAATGATTTAGTTATCATTAAATGTATAGATTGTGTTGAAGCAGCCAACCCACAATTTCCATGGCTTCATATAGGATCCATGCCTTAGAATAGCTCCAATACAGAGATTTAAACTCATAAATTCTTACATCATCACATCTTAACAACTTAACTCTTGCCAACAAACATGTGAGAAGGCATTTCAAATATCATTGCAATCCTCTTCTACAAAAAATATTGATGATCACCTCTCATCAGATTGGAATAAATAAACCCCCCCCAAAAAATACAAAAAAGTAAAGGGACTTAAACCTGAAACCAATCTGAGATTTATTACAGTTCCTTCATTTCACAAATAAAGAAATTAAACCCTGAGTAAAATAACTTGCCCAAAGCCCCACAGCTAGTTAACAGAGCCATAATTAAAACTCCTGTCTCTTGGTCCCAAATTCTTTCCCTTTAATATTCCTTTAGTGTTAAGATGGCATGTGGGATGCTTGATTTCTTATAAAAGAATGAATAAATGCATAGTGTCACACACATATATAAGCAATCTTTTGCTTTTTCTTTGCCTGTTACTTCCCGTCAATGATCTCTTAGTTTAATTGACCTTGGGGTTACTGTAAAATGTTGATATGAAACATAGCTCACATAGGGTATACCTATGGAGGTCATTCAGAAAGGCTTACCAAGGTTAATTTGGACATGACAGTAAATAGGTATGCAAAATCTTATCTGTCATGTTCCCATTCTGTGGCCTCCTATAAACAATATCATACATTAAAGATAGTTATTTGGTGTTTATGAATGCAATAATTTAAATTCTATCAAATTACATCCTGAATATAATACAGGCTGTTCCTGGAAAGCTACCTATAATTTTATATATACTTTTCCTATATCTTTCACACTAGCCATCTCCGAACTATTCCCTTGAAGCACTATTATCATGAGGTTTTAGTTGGTGTTTTATGGGAAAAAAATGGGTTTATGATCAATACATTTGAAAAATTTTCAGATCAAGGACAAAATACACAGAACCATTATAGATGACTTCTCAGAAACCTTAATTGTCTGATAGTCTAGCAGGCTGCATGCATTCTTGTGACTTAGGCTATAATAATAAAAAATGGTTTCGGACTTCATGGTGTTTATACCCTGCTTGGGGAAGGCAGACAATCAAAAATAAACAAGGAAGTAAAATACATGTTGAATTAGAAAGTTCTAGGTGCTTAGAAAAAGTAGAATAAGGAAAGGAGATTGGAGGAGGACGAAGGAGGGTGTAGGCTTGAGTACCCCTGGTGAGGATGGGTCTCTTTGAAAATGAGACAATGATCAAGAATGGGTGGTCCCAGAGGGGAGGGGTGGGTGAGCAAAAGAGGTGAAGGATTAGAGGTACAGACTTAACAACGTCATGGGAATGTGCTATACAGCACGGGGAATATGGTCAATAATGTTGCCATAACTGTGATGATGACAGACGGTAACTAGATGTACTGTGATCATTTCATAATGTATAAAAGTATAGAATCACTATGTTGTACACCTGAAACTAATATGATATTATACACCAATTATAATTCAACTTTAAAAAAAAAAGACTTGAGGGAGGTTGGGACATTTGTCATGAGAACAAAAGGGAGGAATATTCCAGACAAAAACAGCCAGTGCAAAGGCCCTGATGTACCTTGGGTATTTGAAAAGCAACAAGAAGACCTTGTGGATGAAGAGTATGAAGGTGATGTGAAGAGTGGGGGGAGGCAGGGATGTCGTTATGGTCAGAGAGATGATTGGCTGGGGCATTGTATGCCATTAGAAGCACGTTGGCTTTACTCTGAATGAAGTAGGGAATCAATAGAGATATTTTTTTAAGTTGTATATTCTAACTTTATTTTAGAAAGGTCCCTTTGGTTGCTCTCTGGGAAACAGATTTTAGGGAGCAAGTACAGAAACAGGGTGACCATTTGAGGTTAATATAGCAATCTGGATGGAGAGGAGGGTGGATCCATTTAAAACAGCAGCAGTAGAGACAGTGGCAAGTGGTCAGATTGTGGACATTTGTGATGATAATGGTGGCAAGATTTCTTGGCAGCTTGGACGTGTGAAAAAAATAAGTGTTGAAGATGACGTCCAAATCTATGACCTAAGCAACTGGAAAGATGGAGTCACTATTTACAGTAATGGGCAAGATTTGGGGTGGAACAAGTGTTTGAGAAAAGAGCAGGAGTTCAGTTTTAGATATGGTAAGTTGCAGATGTCTATTAAATATCTAAGTGTAGTTATCAAGACAAAGGCGGGTATGACAGCTATTGTTTCATGAGTGTAAAATCTTGAACCAGCTTGTGCAACTTGACTGCCTTTGTAACTTACCTTCTGTTACTTTGAAAATGCTATTTCACCTCTTTGTGCTTCTAATTCCAATCTTTAAAATGATGATAACATTGTCTACCTCCTGCAAAAAAAAAAAATGCTAGAGAGGGAGGGGAGAAAGAAGAACCCTCCTACACTGTCAATGGGAATGTAAATCAGTACAACCACTATGGAGAAAAGTATGGATGCTCCTCAAAAAACTAAAAATAGAATGACCATATGATCCAGCTATTCCACTCTTGGGTATATATCCAGAAAAAGAATGAAAACTAATTTGAAAAGCTACATGAAACCCTACATTCTTAGCAGTACTATTTACAATAACCAAGACATGGAAACAACCTAAATGTCCATCTACAGATGAATGGATAAAGAAAATGTGTGTGTGTCTATCTATCTACCTAATCTGTCTATAATGTGTGTATGCATATATTTTATATATATATATATATATATATATATATATATATACACACACACACACATACACACACACAAAGGAATATTACTCAGCTATAAAAAAGAATGAAAGAATGCCATTTGCAGCAATATGGATGGACCTAGAGATTATCATAGTAAGTGAAGTAAGGTAGACAAAGACAAACATCATATAAGATCACTTGTATGTGGAATGTAAAATATGATATAAATGAACTCCCACCAAACAGAAACAGACTCACATATAGAGAACAGACTTTTGGTTGCCAAGGGGAACAGGGCAAGGAGAAAGGAAGGATTGGGATTTGAGATTAGCAGATGCAAACTAGAATATTTATATAAAATGGAGAAATAACAAGGTCCTACTGTATAGCACAAGGAAGTATATTCAATATCTTGTAATAAACCATAATGGAAAAAATATGAAAAAGAAAAAAATATTGCCTACCTCATAGGGTTGTTAAAATTAGTAGATGACTATTTATACATTATAGACATATATGTGTAACTAAATATTTAGCTGTCATCATCCATATATAAATGACCATGTATATTAATTACAAAATATTCTTAGCTGTTATAATCATTACCATTTGAGCCTAGAATTTGTGGGAGAGGTATGAGCTGTAAATTGAAGATATAAAAGTCATCAGTTTATAGATGTTATTTAAAGCCATAGGACTGAATCTTACACCAAGGACATATGTGGATATAGATATTGTAAATAGTGTATCCTTCACTTTCCAAACTTTCTTAGTCCAAGACTAAGCATGTTTTTCATCTAGTATTTTATGAAAGAATGTTATAAAAGACCCTGAGTAGGAGTTCCTGTCGTGGCTCAGTGGTTAACGAATCCGACTAGGGACCATGAGGTTGCGGGGTTCTATCCCTGGCCTTGCTCAGTGGGTTAAGGATCCAGCGTTGCCATGAGCTGTGGTGTAGGTTGCAGACGCGGCTTGGATCCTGCGTTGCTGTGGCTGTGATGTAGGCCAGCAGCTGTAACTGTGATTAGACCCCTAGCCTGGGAACCTCCATATGCCGCACGACTGGCTCCAGAAAAGGCAAAAAGACAAAAAAAAAAAGACCCTGAATACATGCTCAGTGAAAGCTATTGGTTTAGAAAATAATACTTCAAAAATGTTGGGAAGAAATATTACAATTTTCCTTAGAAAGGGAGTTAAACACCTCTTCAAAAGAAAGACTAGAGGTGAACATGTGGGGAGGAAAAGGCAGTGGATAATAGTTATGGATTCACATTCACATCCATTGATATATGTAGCTGCTTAGTAAATATACCAATTTTCTCATTATTCCTATTTGTCACAAATGCACTCAGCACACAAAGTTGCATACTGTCTCCAACAATGGGAAACTATGCAAGTGAGTTTTGTATTATGCGCAATTACAAGCTGTTTTCTTACTGGTCACTGGCCAGATGCTTAGATGTTTTTTGGAAGGTAGCAGAGATGAAAAGCAGGTCAAATGTGCAATCCAGGTGCCATCTTAAGCTGTTCCTTTCCTTTTTGAACCTTTCCCACCAGCCACTTTCTGGAGTCTCCCAAGTTTTTCCCAGGCATGAGAAATTCTCATCTTTGTGCATGGTGTACAACTGACCCATGGTGAGCAGGTTATGGCTGGAATCATTTCTCTGGTCTTGGTAGATAGTTTTGCAGTGCTCCTTTCATGCACTCACATTTGTTCTTACTTGTGGCCAGATAATAGGTTGGCTCTGGCTAAGGGTTTGGCCACTGACCACAGCCCTGGATGAAACTGACTGACTTCTGTAAGTCTCCATCAAGCTTGCATATTCTTGTCAGAATGATGTTCCACCAATGCAGTGCTTGGGATAACACTGATTCTTTGTGGAATCCTGGGTTTTTCCATAAGAATACTTATTAAATTGGTGAGAGATAATTAACCCTACAGTCATTTGATAAAATTTACATAGACGAATATTTTTTTAGTTCTTGATTTTTCTCTTATTTGAAGAAAGTGAAATTCCCTATGGTCATCTCAATAGGTTGGACCCAACATTTTCCAAGCGGTCCTCATGTTCAAGAGAGACAGAAAAGCCCAACTCTCCAGGGTCCACCAGCCTCGTTTGGCAGGTGGTTCAGACAACAAGTTGATTTATACCCTTTTCATGGTCTTCCATATGGCCTCTATTTTTTTAATTAATTTTTAATTGAGGTGTAATGGGTATGCAACATTATATTAGTTTCAGAAATACAGCATAATGATTCAATATTTGTGTATATTGTGAAATGATCATCACAATAAGGCTGGTTAACATCTGTCACTACACATGGTTAGGGAATCTGCCCCCCCCCACCTTGGGATGAGTATTTTTAAGATTTACTCTCTTAGCAACTTTCCAATATGCAATACAGTGTCATTAACTATGGTCCCCATTTTGCCCACCTTTTACCTGCCCCTCCCCCAAACACTGATCTCTGCTCTATATGTATGAACTTGGTTTTCTGAGATCATGTAGTATTTGCCTTTGTCTGACTTATTTCACTCAGTATCAGGTCCTCAGGGTCCATTGTTATTGTTTCAGATGGCAATAGTTCTTTTCTTTTAATGGCTGAATTATGTATACATACATACCACAGTTTCTTTATCCATTCATCCATTGATGGACACTGAGATTGCTTCCGTATCTTGTGTTTTTTGGTGAATAATGTTGTAGTGAACATGGGGTGCATATATATTTTTGAGTTAGTGTTTTTGTTTTCTTCAAATAAATATCTAGAAATAGAATTGTTGAATCATATGGGAGTTGTATTTTAAATTTTTTGAGAAACTCCCATACTCTTTTCCGTACTGGCTGTACCAATGTACATTCCCACCTACAGTTTACAAGGGTTTCCTTTTCTCCACATCTTCACTTACACTTGTGATTTCTTGTCTTTTTGATAATAGCCATTCTAAAAGTACGAAGTGATAGATCATTGTGGTTTTGACGTCCATTTCCCTGATTATTTGTTATACTAAGCATCTTTTCATGTTGTCCTCCTAGCAAAAATGTCTATTCAAATCTTCTGCCCATTTTTTAATCCAATTTTTTTTGCTTGCTATTGAGTTATATGCATTCTTTACATATTTGTAATCTCAACTCCTTATCAGATATATGATTTGAAAATATTTTCTCCCATTCAGTAGGCTGCTTTTTATTTTATCGCTGGCTTCCTTTGTTGTGCAAAAGCATTTTGGTTTAATGTAGTCTTACTTGTTTATTTTTGCCTTTGTTACCTTTGCTTTTGGTGTCAAATACAAAAAAAAAATTGCCAAGATTTATGGAAAGAAGTTCATGGCCTGTGTTTTCTTCTAGGAGTTATATAGTTTCAGGTCTTAATGTTCAAGTCTTTCATCTATTTTGAGCTAATTCTTGTTCATGGTGTAAGACAGTGGTCTTGTCTCATTCTTTGCTGTCCAGTTTTCCCAGGACCGATTATTGATGGAACTGTCCTTTCCCCATTTTTATTCTTGCCTTCTTTGTCAAAATTTTTAAGGTATTACTTATAATTCTTCTCTCTACCAACATTTTACTAAGCCTTTTTTATTCATTATTTTACCTAATTCTCAGAGAATGCTATGTTTTCCTAATGAATCTTTTTTCCTTGTGACGCAACTGTTTACCTCAAAGGTTAATTGTGTTTCATGGTATAACATAGGATCAGCACACTTTCAATGCCCTTGTCCTTTTATCCAGGCTTATAACAACTCCTTCGACTTGGTGTTTTAAATCAGGAACCCAGAGATATTGCATTCAGTCAAGCTGGCATTTTTAATGACTGTTTTTTGATGATTTTTAAGTCACTTGTGGACATATTATGAAACATCTGTGGACAGCATTCTTTCATCAGATGGACTTTCCCAGCTGGAAGTGTCTTGCTGATGTTTTCATGTATCTGCTGTAAATCAATCTCTATTTTCATGAGGGTCCCTGAGGTTTTGACTTCCCTGTTCATTCTGTTAGGAAGATAAGAGGCTGCAGATTTTAAGTTTAGGGGTCTTTGGGCTTTCTTTGTTGAGTAATGTTTGGCTTTGATCTGCACGCACAAACAAGTGCACATGCATGCACACATATGTCTGTACGTACATGCATGGGTACACCCACCTTACCACCACCCCCATCCAGATATTGCACAATTCTATCTCCCCCAGGAAGTTCCCTCATCCCTTCTCTAGGCCAAAGTGAATGTTCTCCTACACACATATACACACATTCACTCTTAGAGTTAACCAAATCTTCTCACTTATATCACCATATATTAGTTTTCCATGTTGTACTTTGTGAAAGCGGAGTTATATGGAATGTTCATGAGGGACTGATTGTTCTTTTTTCCTGCCGACCCATGGCATGTGGAGTTCCTGGGCCAAGGATCGGATCCAAGCCATAGTGACAACCTAAGCTGCAGCTGTTGCAACACTGGATCCTTAACCCCCTGTGCCAGGCTTGGGATCGAACCTGCCTTCCAGCACTCCCAAGACACTGCTGATCCTGTTGTACCACAGTGGGAAATCTGGGGGTCTGACTTTTTTCACTTGATGTGTTTTTGAAAATCATCCTTGTTTTCTTTCATTTATTATTTGTTTGCTCTTCATTTTCATAGCTTTGTAATAGTTCATTGTCTGAATATCTTCCAATCTGTTTATCCATTTTTCTGTTGATGGATACTTGGATTCAAGTTGCTAAAAACATGCTTGTCCAACTCTCTGTGTGGACATAGGCAGTCATTTTCCTTGAGTGTGTACCTGTGAATGGAATTATTGAGTCATAGGGTCAGGCTGATACTTTCAAAGCTGGAATGCTGTTCAGAATGAAGGACAGCAAAGCAAATGAAGCAAATAGTGTTTAGGATTGGAGAAAGGAATTAGAGTTATTCAGTCTAGAAGATAGAGCCAAACGGTGATTTCCTAATTCTCTTAAAGTATATAAAGGGTAATTTTAAGGAAGAAAGGAATATACTATCAATGTATACAGAGTACAAGAAGAGAGAAAATGGGATTAAATTTCATCAAAAGAGTGTTTAGGCAGAGTATTACCATAATTAACATAGAAATAGCTTCCTGTCCCCAGGGAGTCTTCAAACTAAATTCTTTCTCCTAGGGTAAAAGATATATAGAAGGGAGACAAACTCTTCCTGCAATCTCCTGACTCCTTATTCTTGATTTGTTTTCTGGAAGAAACAGCTTTCTTCTAATGAGTCTTATGGGTAGGGTGACCTTTTTTTTTTTTAAAATTCTTGAAGCCCATAAAGTCGGTCCAGTAAAATGCTAGACTGAATAGTTTGCCAGAACAAAGGCTTAAATCTGGACCTTCTGAATGCACATGACAAAAATGAAGCTGGTTCTGCATTCAGTATGACAGAGCAACTTGTGTTGGACCAACCTTTCTACAGATAACATGCATAGACTTTGGGCAAAAAGCACTGGATAGAGACCCAAAGCAGGGGAATTGGGGAGGGAGAGTCCACACTTAAGGGAAGGGAATGGCTCTGGGTGGGTTTGCCATGTTCTTGCCTTCTAGCCAGAGAAAAGTCTGTGCTATGAACTATGTAAGGTACATAAAATTTCCTAAATCATTTTGGCTTCTCTTTGGAACAGAGACTTAAAATCTTGGTACAGTTTTATGAGTGACTACTTTCATTTCTCTGCAAAACTTATGTAAACCCAGGTCTTAGTCTCCTTTTTTTGTTTTTCTGTATCTGGCTACACTAAGATAAGAAGCCAACACATATTCCCTCAATCAGGCTGAATCAGAGCCTCTGTTAGCATATGTGACATCATTGCAAGAATTAGAAAACACTTTTCTTCTTGTGGAAAGAAACCTGTCTAGAGAATCATTGGCAAGGCAACTACTAAACTATGCCTAGAGCCACTGCATAGCACAACTTCAGAGGTGCTGTTGTCATAGTAGACTTTGTGAAGTTTTGCCAGGCATCATCTGTTTAGCCTTTGGGTGTTACCATCAGGAGGTTCCTTCTTTTGGGGAGTCCACTGACTCAGGCTAGAGCACCTGGCTTGGTGACCTGCATTTCAGGAGCACCTTGTGCATTGTGATCCACATGGATGTAAGTGGCAGCCTTGTGCCTCCTTATTCTTTCATGACTGAGGCAACTTCCTATTAAATGAATACGTTTATGCCACCTTAACCTCAAAATATTCTTCTTTTAATTGAAGTATAGTTGATTTACAATGTAGTGTTAGTTTCAGGTATACAGCAAAGTGATTCAGTTTTATATACATATATATATATATATTTTCTCTTTTTCAGATTATTTTTCTATGATAGGCCATTACAAGATATTCCATTATAGGTCCCTGTACTATACAGTAGGTCCTTGTCATTTACCTATTTTATATACAGTAGCATGTATCTGTTAATTCCAAATTCCTAATTTATCCCTTTTCCTTTGGTAATCACAAGTCTCTTTTCTATATCTGTGAGTCTGTTTGTTTTGTAAATAAGTTCATTGGTGTCACATATAAGCTTTCACAAATAAGTGATCTCATATGATATTTGTCTTTCTCTGTTTGACTTAGTATGATCATCTTTAGGTCCATTCACAAAATATCAATTTTGGGCCATTGTTTGGTGGTCCTTTCCTGCTAATTTCTGAACTGAGAGGAAAACTCTAAGAATCTCCCTGACGGCAAATTTAGTACTCAAGTGCATAAAAATTTGAAGCATATTTCAAAGGCTGCTTGTGTAGAGACTCTTTGTAGTACAGTTGAAGTCCTAACACCAATTCTAATGATTCAATAAGCCATCCTCATTTTGGAAAATGGTTTTATCTAAATTCCACGTTGGAAGAAGGTGTTTGCTTTATCTGGAAATTCAGCTAATTTTCTATCTGTACATGCCCTTTATAAGAAAAAGTTAGGTTGTACTGTCAGGATTTCAAGGATGAGCATCATCTTTTTGGTCATGAGAATCAGGGCAGGAGTTCACTTTGGTCAGTCTTCCAAGGATATGGTGAGTCGTATATTAGTTTTCCATGGCTGCCATAACAAATTGCCACAACCCCAATGGCTTAAAGCAACACAAATTTTATAGGTCAGACATCTGATAAGCATCTCACCAGGCTGAAATCAAGGAATTGGCAGGGCTGCATTCCTTCCTGGAGGCTCCATTTCCTGCTCATTTGATCTGTTGGCAGAATTCAGTTCCCTGCCTTTAGTTGTAGGACCTGTTTTCTTGTTGACTCAGCTGAGAGCTGCTCCTAGCTTCTAAAAACCTCCACGTTCCTTGGCTCTTGTTCCCCTGCTTCCATCTCAAAGCCAGCGATGGCAAATGGAGTCCTTCTCAAGTTCTGTATGCAGCTCTTTGCAGGAAACCATCCTCAGCAGGAAGCCCCTTTCCTTGTCACTTTAGCCAAGAAGTATTGCAACTAACCAGCCACCCCCACGCTCTACTCTTCTCCAGCCCAAGCACACCTTTCAAATCTTTTGATCACACAATACCTTGACTAATGTCTTGGTTCTTTCCATAGATCAAAGAAGCAGAAATGAGGAATAAGTAATTCACAGATGACCAGATTATCTTCCCAGCTTCCTCTTCATTAATCTCCCTAACAAGCGGTGTGAACAAGATAGCATCTAAAGAAAGATCACAAGAGGTTGACAGGACTGCACATAGTGAGGGATGGCCATGCCTCTGACCCCCTATCTCCATGGCAAACTTCGATTACTTCCTTTCTTCCCTTGATTGATTGATTGATTGATTGATTGTTTGCTTT
Source organism: Phacochoerus africanus (assembly GCF_016906955.1). Lineage (NCBI taxonomy): Eukaryota > Metazoa > Chordata > Mammalia > Artiodactyla > Suidae > Phacochoerus > Phacochoerus africanus. The sequence goes on from NC_062544.1 coordinate 96,135,293, forward strand.
GGAGGCCTGCACCAGCAAAGTATGAAAGTTCCCAGGCTAGAGGGGTTGAATCAAAGTTACAGCTGCCAGCCTATACTACAGACACAGCAACTCGGATCCAAGCGAAATCTTCAGTATACACCACAGCTCACAACAATGCTGGATCCTTAACCACTGGGAACTCCTCCCTCCTTACCTTTAAAACATTCATGGATGAGCAGAATCTTCAGAGGTGGGTTTTTGGGGATGCCAAGTCCACTATCTCCTCAGATTGCCAGCATTCTGATTAAAGTCCTCTTTCCTTTTCCTGACATATGTGAGTATGTAATTGATTTTTTAAGCACAGAGCAGTGGGACCAGATTCATTCTGTAACAGCCTTTCTCCCTGACTCCCTCTTTCCCTCCTCTTCCACTCCTAAAGGCTCCTGTGATTAGACTGGGCACACCTGGGTCATCTAGTGTAATTTCCCCCATCTCTAGCTTCTTAACGTTACTATATCTGCAAATTTTTCACCTTTGTCATGTAATGTAACATATTCACTGATTCCTAGACTTAGGATCTGGATGTATTAAGCAGGTGGTAACTCTAGACCTATCACACCCTTCAGACATTCTGCCCTAATTGCATTCTTAGCTTAATTTATTTAGTAAACATTTAATGAACCCTTCATTTGCAACAGAAGATGTAGAGGTGGATGACTTATGACTGCTTCCTAGGTGCTGTTCACTGTAGAAGTAGTCATGTTTACAGATACATTCTGAATTCATTGTAGATGTCGATATTCCTAGCCAGCTCCTTAAAAATGGAGGCAATGGTTTTCATCACAGATTCCCAGTGCAAGACCTTTTATGTCATACCTAATAAGCACTCATCAAATATTGCTGCATTTATTAATTCTAAAAATGTCAGTTAAGCATCGACTTAATGCCAAATATAGTTTTAGATGTTTAGTAGACATTAGTGAAAAAGATAAAAAGAATCTATACCCTTGTGGAGCTTACATCCTAGGGGGCATTAATATTTTAGCAGGGGCACTTTCATCCTATTGCTAACTGATGAAATGAACACACAAACAAGTGAGTCTGAGTAAGTAGATTAGCAATAGATTATCAGAAATTTTGAATGCAATGTTAGGATGTTTGAATCTTTTTTTCTAGTTAATGAGAAAACAGGAAATGTTCTTAAGCAGAAGTGAACTGACAAGATCTGTTTTTTAGAAACACCTGATTAGAAGACGGATCTGAGGAAAAGAGGTATGGAATGGTTTGCTAAAGATTTGAACTGAAACAGTGGCAGCTGGAATGGAGTTTGGAGGGCAAGAGATATTTACAAGATTGAAATCTGGAGACGGAAAAAGTTAGGGACACTGGCCTGCTGTATGGTAGGGTAACAACCAAGGACATACGTTAATAATCTTTTTGAATGTAGGAGGTAGTCACTTTCTTTAAATTAGATACTTGTTTAATAAACATTTTTTTTCTTGTTAGCATATTAAAATATGCATATACGGAACACCTCACTCTAAAATATTCTAGCACTTTTACCATACCACTAACATAACCAATGATGTATTGAAGCATCTGTGGAGCATATAGTATCCTTCAGCATTCAGACAGAGAACTTAAACAATTATCCTTTTGGAAAGCAATAGAATTTATGTGCAGAGCCATCAGAGCTGAAAGCTTGACATGGGAAATTTAGCAGTTGAAATGCAACTAAGAACACATCAGAGGTGACCTATATAAAGAAACTTAGTACCAATGATTCCTCCTTTGGGGAATCTACTTTTGTTCTTTCTTGTTCAATTGGGGAGAGAGAAAATTCCTGTCTGTAAAAATGCTGAGAAAGAAAGTAGGATGGAGAATTGTTTTAGAGAGCCCATTTGCATTGTATCTGTGAGAATTTCTAAATCTGTTGGAATTTATTTATTACATCTGAATATGCTGCTTCTTTTTTTTTATTTTCTGTCTTTTTGCCATTTCTAGGGCCACTCCTGCGACATATGGAGGTTCCCAGACTCGGGGTTTAATCGGAGCTGTAGCCACTGGCCACAGCCACAACCACAGCCACAGCAATGCGGGATCGGAGCTGTATCTGCAACCTACACCACAGCTAACAGCAACGCTGGATCCTTAACCCACTGAGCAAGGCCGCAATCTTATGGTTCCTAGTCGGATTCGCTAACCACTGAGCCATGATGGGAACTCCTGAATATGCTTCTTTCATTAATGGCTTTTCAATGATGACTCTCTTGGGACTGTCTGGCCAGTGTCCTGCAGGTGTGAAACCACTGATCAGGAAATAATCCTGCAGCAGAAAAAGATCTGGAGGCATCCAGAAAGTCCAGCGGAATCTGAAATAGCAGCTTGTCTCTTGACCCCTCTACTGACAGTATGGAATCTTTACACATTTAAACATAGAACAGATTATAAACCATAAAAAAAGGAGCAACTGCTTTTGACTTTATATTCGCTGAGATAAATACCTACACACACACTCAGACATATTAGTAGAATCTTAACATAGCACTATAAGTGGGGACTAAAAATTCAAATGCTCAACATGTTTGCTCATATTATTGGGAGCTTAATGAGATGTTTGGGATGAACTGGTTCAGCCAGCTGACTGGGAGTCCAAGAAACAATTACCCATAGTCTTATATCCAAATTAAATTCATTGCAGGAGGCTCACATACGTGCACATAGGTAACACACACTGGTTAAGAAATAAACACATAGAAAACAAATTTAACTATATTCTTCAAACCTTGCTTTGCAGTCACAACTGTAAACTGTGTCAGACAATGTTCATTTCTTCCCAGGCCACAGAGATATTTTATACACAGTACCTTGTGCAATGAGCTACTAGAAAGTTCTTTAAACTTCCAATCATGGAGTTGTGAAATCTTAGTGCTGGAAAGGGGTTAGTCCAGCCCACTCACTTCCAGAGGCATAAAGGTTGCCAGAGGATTTTCCAAATTCTCAGAAGCTGAATAATTTCCCAGCTTGAATGGAATTAAACTACCTTGTCCTTTCTGAAAGCATGTCCATATTATCTGTTCAGTTTCTCGTATTTATTTATTTATTTATTTGCTTTTTAAGTCTGCACCTGTGGCATATGGAAGTTCCCAGGTTAGGGGTCAAATTGGAGCTGTAGCTGCCAGCCTATGGCACAGCCACAGCCATAGCAACGTGGGATCTTAGCCACCTCAGTGACCTACACCACAGCTCAGGCAATGCCAGATCCTTAACTCACTGAGCGAGGTCAGGGATCGAACTTGCATCCTCATGGAGTCATTTCTGCTGTGCCACTACGGGAACTCCCTATTCATTTTTCAGCCGGTGTTAATATTCATAAGGGGATAGGAAGAGTGTTATTTCAGTAACTTAAAGTCCAGAATGAAATGTGGAATTTATCTCTTTTTCTTTCTTTGTCTCTTAACCTTACTCTATGATGTCACTCTGGGAAGTTTTAATCAAATTTTCTGCATATCTAAATTTAATCCCTCCCAAATATCAAAACCCCTGGCCTTTTGCTTATCAAATAAAGATATGATGATAACTGAGGAGTCAATTCTTTAAAGAATTGGAGACCCTTGAGGGAAAACTCTTGTATTTTAAAATTAAATATTTAATATTTTATAAACATTTTATATATTTGCAAATCTTAATGCTTTAAGGAAGATAAACAGTCAAAATAAGCAAAATCAAAGGACTTCAAAGCAAGGTTTCCCTAAAATTGAAAGGTAAGGAAACTTGAAGTATGAGGAATATTTTTTTCTTTGCCTTTAACTGTTTATTGTCGTTGCATTAATCATGAAGCTGTAATATTCCTGACATGTTAGAAAGTGACATAAAAACAAATAAACTTATTGCTCTAAGAAAATATTGATGCATCTTATTTTCCTATTCTCAGTCTTCTACTTTCACCATTTGCTTCAAGTTTTTCTCAAAAGGCACAGTTCCTGAGAAAGTTGAGGATGATTGAAGAAATGTCATGATAGGGCAAAGGAAGGAAATTTTAAGTCCCAACATAATGTGCTGAAGGAAACGTTGTTGAAATGGTTCTTGCTATTATTCTCAGATCAAAAAGTAACGGCTAAATAGATTATAAAGCACTTCAGGATCAGAGCTATGTCTTATTCAATTTTACTTAGGCTCTGGATTTTTACAGAGAACACTCAACAGTTATTGTTATCCTCAACTGTAATTGGCCTACAGTTCAGTTGTAGTAATTGGAAAGAATGAGTCTTCACTCTTCTGCCAATTTTTCCATTGCGCTCAATTGTATGGACCAATTTTCCATAGACTAGTCAATGACTAGATTTAAGTACAAAACCTTTAAATGGGCCTAACAATACCAACCAGCCATAAGGATTGCTTCTATGAATTAAAAAGTATAGGAAAGAATTTTACCAAGAAAATTATGAGAAAATTTTCACAAGTAACACTTGGCACTCATTATAGAACTCATTTTAACTTACATTGAGATTTTAACTACAGTGTTAGATTTCTAGTTCTCACTGATTATTATTTTCCAGAAGGTATTATAGTTGAAAGGAAAAAGGAAGAAATATCTACTTCTTTTCCCACCTCTCTTTAAAGGATGAGATAAAAGCAAAGTGTCTTTATAGTCTAATTCTTTTCTTAATTTATTTCCATTCCCTTTCATGATTATAACCAAGAAAAGTGTGATGACTCTAAAGAAAGTGTTTTGTGAAGCTGCAAGGCAAGGCTAGAAAGTATAATCATTTTAGACATAGATTTAAGTGATAGTTTGGGACATATCAACTATGAATATTTGAGAATTGATATTGAGAATTAATTTGAGAATTTGAGCTACTGAAACTTAAATGATCTTCCTGTATCTCCATTGCTCCTTATGAAATAACAAGGTTTTCCTGCAGATTAATTGAGAAAACAAATGCAAGGACATATAGCATATAGTCTGGCATAAATATTTGCTTATTACATGTAAATTTCTTTCCTGGAATTGGCTGGTGGCACTTATTTCAAGCAAATGATTGACATTATCCATGGAAGAATCCACTTTCTGTGAACACTGAAATACAGCTCTGTATATCATTTTCTACTCACACTATGTTCCAGCTCTTCTCCAAAGAGTTACTGCTGATGGAAACTGGCTCCAGCTACTTGTTTAAGATTACTGACACATAGTGTCTTATTTTACTGTCACTGTTACTGATTTCCCTGTATCTCTAGAGAGCTATCCAACTTGAGTATTATAAAGTATTTAAAAGGAGTGGAAATTTTTTATACACATGCTGTAGAGTGGCTACCTCATATTTTAAAATTTATTTATTTACTTTCACTTTTAAATTTTTTATTCAAGTATTGTTGATTTACAGTGTTTTGTCCATCTGTTGTATATTGAGGTGACCCAGTCATATATATATATGTGTATATATATATATATATATATATATACACACACACACACACACACACATTCTTTTTCACATATTATCCTCCATCATGTTCTATCCCAAGTGATTTGATATAGTTCCCTGTGCTATACAGCAGGACCTCATCGTTTATCCATTCTAAATGTAATAGTTTGCATCTACTAACCCCATCTTTTTTATTTTTTTTAAAGTTTTATTGGACTTTAGTTGACTTACAATGTTATATTAGTTTCAGGTGTATAGCAGCGATTCAGTTATATACACACACACGTTCTTTATTTTGCATGTAGATTATTACAAACTATTAAATAGAGTACTCCCACATTTTAAGTAGCAATAAGATTAGCGTTTAGGATGGTGGTACCTGGCCAAGGCTGTTAAACCAAAAGCCATGTTCAGACTTAGCATGATCAAACTTAGCATCATCCATAATCAGATTCAATGCCTCGTTTATTGTTTTTTGGTTTTCATTTTAATTTTCACTGGAGTATAGTTGACTTAGAATGTTGTGTTATTTTTGGGTGTACAGCAAAGTGAATCAGTTATGTACAAACATATATCCATTCCCTTTTCTTGATTGATGCGCTAAGGAGGGCACATTATCACTAGGTAGTCATCTTGCCAAACCAACTTTCCCTTGAATCCAGTCAAGAGGAAATTATCAGATAAATACCTATTGAGAAGCTTTTAACTGGTTGGAACTGTTCAAAAAAGTCAAGGTCATAGGAAAAAAAAAAGAAAGAAAGAAAAACAAGGCTTGTTCTTAATGAAAGGAGACTACAGAGGCATGAGAATGAAATAATCCTTCATTGGATGTTGGATTTCCTTCTTTTTTTTTTTTCCCTTAGTGCTCTAAGAGCTATAAGAAACATTTTATTGTTGTCATTGTTGTTTTTTCTTAAGGAACATCAGGGATTTTTTTTTTCTTCTTCTTCAGGGCTGCATTCTCGGCATATGGAAGTTCCCAGGCTAGGGGTCGAATCTAAGCTACAGCCGCCAGCCACAGTCGCAGCCACAGCAATGAGGGATTTGAGCTGTGTCTGTGATCTACACCACAGCTCATGGCAATGCCAGATCCTTAACCCACTGAGCAAGGCCAGGGATCAAACCCACAACCTCATGGTTACTAGTTGGATTTGTTTCTGCTGCACCACAGTGAGAACTCCACATCAGGGAAATTTGAATAGGGAGTGTCTGTTGGATACTAGTGTCACATTAAAGTCAAATTCTTAGGCAAGAATATTGTATAGTTCTAAAGGAGAAGGTCCTAGTTCTAAGAAGATTTATGAATGATATGAATAATCAAGATCAGAAGTGTCATTTCTTCTTAAATGTTTGACTGAAAATCTATGTATGTACATGTAGGGGGTTATAGAGAGATAAAGTGAGATAAGAAAATGTAGATTTGGAGTTTCCGTCATGGCTAGTGGTAACAAACCTGACTGGTATCTATGAGAATGCAGGTTCAATCCCTGGCCCTGCACAGTGTGTTAGGGATCCAGCGTTGCCGTGAGCTGTGGTGCAGGTCACAGACACGGCGTGGATCTGGCATTGCTGTGGCTGTGGGGTAGGCTGGCAGCTACAGCTTCAATTCAATCCCTAGCCTGGGAACCCTATGTGCGACCCTGAAAAGCCAAAAACTAAACAAAACAAAACAAAAAAGTATGTAGATGTAATAAAATGTTCAAATGGGTGAATCTCAGCAAAGGAAAAACATGAATACCTGTAGTGTTGTTCTTATTTCCAGAGGTTTGAAAGTTTTCAAAGTAACACATTGGGGAATAAAAAAATCAGTTTTATATTTGTGTATGAATACTTTTCGAGAAGAAAAAGTTAAGTAAGTTAACAGAAATATGATGAAGAATGGCTTTTGGTCTCAGTGTCCATTTATTTGTTCAATCAAATATTATAGTCATCCTTTGTTCTTCTCTCTTTTAAATTTTAAAGAGAGAGGACTCAAATCAATAAAATTAGAAATGAAAAAGGAGAAGTAACAACGGACATCACAGAAATACAAAGGATCATAAGAGACTACTATATGCAACTATATGCCAATAAAATGGAAAACCTAGAAGATATGGACAAATTCTTAGAAAAGTACAATCTTCCAAGGCTAAAACAAGATGAAATAGAAAAGAAGAAAGGACCAATCACAAGAACTGAAATTGAAACTGTGATTAAAAAACTTCCAACAAACAAAAGTCCAGGACCAGATGGCTTCTCAGGCAAATTCTATCAAACATTTAGAGAAGAGCTAACACCTCTCCTTCTGAAACTATTTCAAAAAATTTCAGAGGAAGGGATACTCCCAAACTCATTCTATGAGGCCACCATCTCCCTGGTACCAACACCAGACAAAGATTCCACAAAAAAAGAAAACTACAGGCCAATTTCACTGATGAACATAGATGCAAAAATCCTCAACAAAGTACGAGCAAACCACATCCAACAATACATTAAAAGGATTGTACATCATGATCAAGTGGGATTTATCCCAGGGATGGAAGGGTTCTTCAATATCCGCAAATCCATCAGTGTGATACACCACATTCACAAACTGAAGAATAAAAACCATATGATCCTCTCAATAGACGTGGAAAAAGCCTTTGACAAAATCCAACACCCGTTTCTGAAAAAAACCTTCAGAACGTGGGCATAATGGGAACCTACCTCAACATAATAAAGGCCATATACGACAAACCCACAGCAAACATCATTCTCAATGGTGAAAAGCTGAAAGAATTCCCGCTGAGATCAGGAACAAGACAAGGATGCCCACTCTCACCACTACTCTTCAACATAGTTTTGGAAGTCCTAGCCACAGCAATCAGAGAAGTAAAAGAAAAAAAAGGAATCCAAACTGGAAAGGAAGAAATAAAACTATCCCTATTTGCAGATGACATGATACTATACCTAGAGAATCCTAAAGACTCTACCAGAAAACTGCTAGAGCTCATCCATGAATTTGGCAAAGTCGCAGGATACAAAATCAATACACAGAAATCGACGGCATTTCTATACACTAACAATGAAAGAGCTGAAAAAGAAGTTAGGGAAGCAATCCCGTTTACCATCGCATCCAAAAGAATAAAATACCTAGGAGTAAACCTACCTAAAGAGTCAAAAGACCTGTACTCTGAAAACTATAAGACACTGATGAAAGAAATCAAGGATGACACAAATAGATGGAAAGATATACCATGCTCACGGATTGGAAGAGTTAATATTATCAAAATAAATATACTACCTAAGGCAATCTACAGATTCAATGCAATCCCTATCAAATTACCAAGAATATTTTTCACAGAACTCGAACAAAATAATTTTTTTTTAATTTTATATTGGACTTTACAATGTTGTGTTAGTTTCAGGTGTAAAGCAAAGTGATTCAGTTATACTTATACATATACATATATCCATTCTTTTTCAGATTCTTTTCCCACGTAGGTTAATACAGAAAATTGAGTAGAGTTCCTTGTGCTTTACTATAGGTCCTTATTGATTATCTTAAAATAGATAATATATATAGTAATGGGTATCCATTAATCCCAGACTTCCAATTTATCCCTCCCCTCACCTTTCCCCTTTTATAACCATAACTTTGGTTTTAAAATCTTTGAGTTTTGGAGTTCCCTTCGTGGCACAGTGGAACGAATCTGACTAGGAACCATGGGGTTTCGGATTCAATCCCTGGCCTCGCTCAGTGGTTAAGGATCTGGCGTTGCCGTGAGCTATAGTATAAATCACAGATATGGCTTGGATCCTCTGTTGCTGTGGCTCTGGCATAGGCCAGCATCTACAGCTCTGATTGGACTGCTAGCTTGGGAACCTCCATATGCTGTGGGTGTGGTCCTAAAAAGACAAAAGACAAAAAAGATAAAAAGAAAAAAGAAAAACCAACATCTTTGAGTTTATTTCTATTTTGTGAATATGTTTATTTGTATCATTTTTACAATTTGGCATAGAAGTGGTAGAATATGGTATTTGTATTTGTTTGACTTAATTCACATAGTATGATAATCCCAAGGTCTGCTGCAAATGACGTTATTTCATTCTTTTTATGGCTATATAATATTCCACTGTATGCATGTGTCACATCTTCTTGATCAGTTCCTCTGTAGGTGGACACAGATTATTTCCATGTCATGGCTATAGTCAATAGTGCTGAAATGAATGTTTTTCTCTTATTCCTACCCCAATATCCCATTTGTCAGCATCACGTCTGCCACTCCTTTTGATGGTGGCTAACATCAAAACAAGCTAGACACCTTGCTCTCAACAGTTCCACCCTTGTCCAGTCATCACCATCACAGTCATCTGGCAACAGAGGTGTCACTCCTGCTCTCCCTTAATTCACATCCCCCAAAAAGTTGTAGTGATTTCCTAAAATTTTATTTTTTAAAAAATGTTTAGATAATTATATTTTTTATTTTATTACTCAAAGAATTTATTACATTTATAGATGTACAATGATCATTACAATCCAATTTTATTGGATTTCCATCCCACAACCCCAGTGCATCCCCAACCCCCTGAACTGTCTCCTTTGGAAAGCATAAGTTTTTCAAAAAAAAGAAAGTGGTGTAGGGAATTGTCAATACTGATGATGAAAGAACTGGAGATTGTCCACAACGTGGAGCTACCATCACCTGCAGCTGAGGCAAATGGGGAAAGTTATGCTAGCATGGCCCCAAACCAGTACCTATAGATGCCTCTAAAAGCAGAGTAGCAGGAGGGAATAATATTTTCCTTTGCCTCGCTCTCCAAGCCCCAGCCAAATAGAGCCCAAACAGATGCGAGTAGGATCAGGAACCTGAGAAACACAATCTATGCACTGAGTCACCTTCTTGTGGAAGATGGGGGGGAGCTACAAGGGACAGACAGGAGGGCAACCTGACCAGGGACCTGCCTGCCCAGGAAACTTTCATTGAATGAAAAAAATATAAATCCATTCTGGAGGATTTGTTCTCCATCAGTGCAGCTCTGTTTATACTTGGGGGACAGGAACACTTGAGAGTCCCCATTTTCCAGATGAGGAGTTGACCCCATCCATTCATCCATTCATTCATTCTTTTTTACGTCTGTAGCCATACATATGGAAATTCTAGGGCTAGGGGTAGAATGGGAGCCGCGTCTGCAATCTACACTGCAACTGTGGCAATACCAGATCCTTAACACACTGAGCAAGGTTGGAGATCGAACCCACATCCCCATAGAGACACCTCAGTCTCCTTAACCTGTTGAGCCATAATGGGAACTCCAACCCCATTGATTTAAATGCTGAGCTAGGAGTTCCCTAGTGACTCAGAGGGTTAAGGATCTGGCGTTTTCACTGCTGTGGCTTGGGTCACTTTTGTGGCACAAGTTTGATCTCTTGCCCAGGATCTTTTGCATACTGCAGGTGTAGCTGAAAAAAAAAATGTTGAGCTGCCTCCCTGTGTTGAGGATAGCAAAAATCATAGTTATCGTATTATTAAAAAATGTAATTAATATCTTAAATCTTATGTTTCCTGACTTGGAGGGTACCCTGTAGTGTTCTGGCCCACATCTTTCTAAATATGAGTTGGGTCATCATTAGAAGGTGAAAATCACTGGGTGGGGATTATGCTTAATCATGTATTACATTTATTCCAAAATCCACTGGAATGCTGGATTTTTTTTTTTTTTTGGTAACTCGTAAAGACAAAAGCCAGCAATTGAAGGAGGCCATGTGAGTCCTGTCCATTCCATCTCCTTGAAGCCCCTGTCCCACTGTGAGATCGTGAAAGGATTACTGAGCCAGCACATGCACCTCCAGCTCCTTCTAGCACTTTCTTCCCTCCTTTTCTCTATACTTCTATCCCCTACCACATTTCTCTCACTGCTGTCTTTCAGATGCCCAAGGAAATAGAAAGTGCAGGCTTTCATTACCTCCTCATGCTATTTTCCCAGAAACTACCCTCATCCTTCTCAAATACCATGAAAGAAAACAACAACAATTAAAAAAAAAAAGAGTAGAAAACATTCCAGATAAGCAGCTGTTCCAAGGGAAGGTACACTTCTATGAAAAGAAAATAAATGAGTTTATATTGTGGCACCCTGTGTTGTGATAGCGAACAGACACCAATTCTACTCAGGGTTCCAATCCCCCTGGCTTGGTCAGTCAAAGAAGTGGGTTAGAGGAGACACCATTAAAAGGGAACATTAATGTGCTTTTGAAAGTAATGGGTTGGACATATAAATCATGGGAGGGATGTAGTACAAAATAGTGAATGAAATATTTATATATTCCACTGAAGCTCAGTTCATGTTCCTCAGGGAGCTGTCCTAGAGAGATGGGTCTTCCCCTTTGTTCTGACTCTATTTTTTCAATCGCTCTGACACAGCTGTCAGCTTCACCATCATTCTGAAGTTGATTAGATCAGAAGGCAGAGGCTTGGCTGCCCAGCATGACCGATGACAAACAATCAAGGTTGTGGGAATTCCAGGCTTGTAGTCTGTCTATGGAAGATGTTTTTGGTATTCTGTGGGCCTCTAACTGGTTCTCTAAATTTTAGTGATGCTATATTTATACGTCATTTGTGTCCCTAACAGAGCAGTGTCACATGCAGCGCATACACTTGGATAAAATCTACCAATCCAGCTTGAAAATGGCTGTCAGATTTGTGAAGCTTGGCTATAATTACATTCCCACGAATGCTCAGCTAAAAGCAGAACCTTGTTACCTTTCTTTTGCTTGTTTTCATAAAACCAAAATGCCTGAGTCTAAGAAAGTAAATTGTTACCTATTGAGAACTTCTTTTGACCTGCTGTTGGAATGATGTGGTGTTTCTAAAACATACAGTGTAGGTGGACCTCAATGCAGATTCTTTCCTGCCAGGAGGTCAGAGAGATCTATGAAAACTGCTTAAAAGAATGAGATATCATGCTAAATGATTTTCAACCACTCTTTAACATTCACAAAAACCCAAGGAGGACAGTGTGGTTTTCAGTGCCCCTCTTACAGATGTGGAGATTGAGGCTTACCAACATTTTCCCTACAGCTGGACCAGCTCTCAGTGCATGTTCTGATCCCGCAAACATCTGAGTATAAAGCCATATAGCGGTAGCATTTTAGTGAGGGTTACCCTCCTTCAAAGCAATTCTCCAGAGTAAAGATTGGTCTCTGGGTGATGTAACTGTAGGCACAACCTAGATGCCTGGGGGCCTCTTTGGGGGACAACCATTGCGGCTTTTTACCAACAACACTTCTTCTTGCCTTCTGATCTCACTGTCACCTTGGCTCCTGGGAAGCTTTATCTAAATTAGACTCCAAAGCCAACCTCTTTTTAACTATGTCATCAGGAGTAGTCAGCTGAATTACTGAGTCATATGGCTTTAGAGTTGGAAATGACCTTCAGATTCATCTGATCTGAACCCCTCTTTCTTCGGGTGGGAAGGCTCCTCCAGGGGCAGTGAAGGAATTTGCCAAAGCCAAACAGGCTGTGAAAGTGAATCTATGTGAATGAGAAAGCACATATATTCATTCTCAGTCTTGAAGCCTTTCAACAATGGCATGATCAGAATAGCGTGGAAGTTCCCTTGGCCAGAGATAGAGTGTTCCTTCACATACTATGCTGATACCGTATTGTAGAAATAAATATTGAATATCCAGGATATCACATAAGATTTTTTTAAGCTTATTGGAAAAGAGCTTGTTTTTCATTTATTGCTTAAAATCTATACTTGAAAATTATTGATCATCTCTCATCAAAGAGAGAAACAAGAAAATGAAATTATTGTCTTAGACTATCCAACAGTAAAGATAAACTTGCGAGAGACCACGATTAGTCTCAAGGTTTTTTCCCTACACTTTTTCAAATGCTACCCCTTTGTAGGACTTTTGGTTAAGAATCCAGAGGGAAAATCTAGATGCACAGTTCCTTTAAACTGATATGATTGCAATAAAAATGGGGAGAGGGAGTTCCTGTTGTGGCTCAGTGGGTGAAGAATTTGACATAGTGTCTGTGAGGATGCAGATTCGATCCCTGGCCTCACTCAGTGGGTTAAGGGTCCAGTGTTGCTGCAAACTGTGATGTAGGTTGCAGATGTGTCTCAGTTCCAGTGTTGCCATGGCTGTGGCATAGGCCACAACTGCAGCTCTGATTCAACCCCTAGCCCGGGCACTTCCATAAGCCACAGGTACAGATGCAAAATTAAAAAAAAAAAAAAATGAGGAGAGGATACTGAGAGGGTTCCACATCCTAGATATTGACCTTTCCAATAGTAGGGTTTTCTTTTAAAGTGTAGATCTTTCAGTGCACTCTGAGAATCTGACATTAGATTTCTTTTAGAGCTCTGAAAAAACTCAATTTAGAACAACAGCAACAACAAAAAGACTTAAAAAACACACTTTTTTTTTCTTAAAATGCTCAGAGAGACTGCACCTCCCACACATTTTGTAGTTTACAGAGGCATCCTGACTGAATGTGATATGTATGAGTCCTCTTCATTTGCCAGGGGAAATAATCGAACAATTATGTAAATGCCAGAATGTATGTGGCTGCTGTATTATTTTCCCTCTTGAAAAACTGGCTATTCAAATTGTTTTCTACATAGGAAAATGTTGTTTCAGATAAGTAATATGTCTAAAGCACTCTTAGAAGACGGTACTCTTTCTGTGTTTGGAAATAGTTAAAGTGGTGTTTGGGAAAAGCAATGAGCATTTCAAGAGACTGAATTCTAAAGAAGGAGCAAGAAGACAAAATAGGATGCAAACAAAATTCACTCTCCCAAACCAGTTTTCTGGAGATTAGGTTTGGAGAAGTGAATGGAGAGCATGAGGAACATTTCCTCCAGTTTGCAATATTGGATCAGGCCCATTTTAAACTGTGCTAATTTACTCCTCATCGAACAAAGGAGATTAATTAATCCTTTGTTTTGCTGGATTAATGAGTAATCAATATGCCGGGGGGGGGGGGGGGGGGAGAATGATTTCTTTTCAAGGAAAAAAGCATTCAGGTAGTCAAGTTATTTTATCTTTTATGTTTACAAAGCACACCACAAACCAGATAAAATGTGTGGCATCAGGGAGATTTGAACTCTTTTTTTTTTTTTTTTAAAGCTAAGAGATTTGGAGTTCCCGCCATGTTCACAAAAACGAATCCGACCAGAAACCATGAGGTTGCAGGTTCGATCCCTGGCCTCACTCAGTGGGTTAAGGATCCGGTGTTGCCTGAGATGTGGTGTAGGTCGTAGATGTGGCTCGGATCTGGCATGGCTGTGGCTGTGGCTGTGGCCTAGGCCAGCAGCTGTAGCTCCGATTTGACCCCTAGCCTGGGAACCTCCATATGCTGTGGGTCATGGAGCCCTAAAAAGCAAAAATAAATAAACAAATAAAATAAAATATCTTAGATTTATGTGTTTCAGGTTTTTATAGGCCAGTGGGATGCATACACTAAAATAAGCAATAGCTGTATTTTTGTGGTCTCTTCCCCCTGCCCCAATTTAAGTCCATTTCTGTTTTTCTGCAATTCTTTGACACCTTTCTAGTTTAAGAAGGTCACTTCCTCTAAGAGTCCCTCCCTAACTACTAAACCTGTTTTTGACCATCTTGTTTTGCCACCAAATCACTCTCTCTCAACCAACTCCTCTTACTTATTTTCTGAAATTTCTAGTTAGTCTTTTTATTTACCTGCTTCTTGCCCAACCCACCCCCAAATGTAAGAGTAGGGATTTTGTTGGGTTTGTTTCTCACTATATTCTTTGAGTCTGGCTGGGATCCTCGCACCCACTCCCAAGCAATACATGTCTGAATGAATGAATATCAATGAATGAGTGAGTTTTCAAGGGAATGGGCTTGGCCTGAAATAACTTCTCTGAGAGATAGATGTGAGGGGTTGGAAAAGAAAACTTGAAGCTCTTAGTGGCTTAAAACCAGAATAAGAGATACAGAGACTGTCACATCACCTTAGGAACCCATACTTGGTTTCCAGAATACCTGGGACTTCTACATTTTTGTGGATCAGGAACTTTGCTGCTAAGTATTCCATGAAGGTCCTGGTCTCTTCATTGCCTTTCTAGTCTAAGCATGCAGCCCAGGGGTGGGATTGCATGCTGCTAATAAGAGTGGGATGGATGTCTGGAAGGATGCTCCTCTTAACCGTGACAATCATCCTGTTACTGTTCAGTGGCTGTGGCTACCATATCAATTCCTACTTAGCAGATTAACAACAGATACTAAGACATACCTGGTACAACAGGGCATTGTCATTTTCCTAGGAATTCATCTGTAATCAGAAGGTGTGAGATATCCTTCCATTCTGCCATAGCTTATAGTTTGACAAATATTAATATCATTAATATTTGTATTTACAACCTGAAAGATAAGGATACAAAAGTCTTGGGGAGGTTTTGGCAATGCCTGTTGCATATGGAGGTTCCTGGACCAGGTATCGAACCTGTGCCACAGCAGCAAACCAAGCCACAGCAGTGACAAAGCCAGATCCTTAACACACTGAGCCACCAGAGAACTCCTAAAGTCTGTTAATATATTTCATTTTAGTTTGAGTAGGGACTTACAAAATGCATCAGTGAAATATGAAACTGGCATAAAGGGATATATGAAAATTTTTGACGTGTAATATATTGCTAGGATCAAAATGTTTAATTAAGACACATAATCCAGTGCCATCAGACCTGGCAAGTGATTCTATACATCATATATATTTATGAATAATTATGATTTTGACCCCATCAAATAAAATTGGGCATGCTCTCTTCATTTGCCTTTTCTTTAAGCCATTCCACTTTAGAATGTGAAGCCGTTAAGTACAGCTTTCAAGACTTTTTGAAATTATTAGATTTTTTTTTTAAGAGTCATTGTATGCAGGTCTTTTGGTCACAGGCAACAGAGACTATCTCTGGCTGATAGTGATGCAAGTCATTTATTAATATGATATATAGATTGAAAAATCAAGGTCCTCTCAAAGGAGAATAAAATTGAGAAATCAAGGAACGAAAAATACCGAGGACTCGCTTTTGGCCATCAGTGTGGCAGGAAAAAATACCATGCATTCTCTATCCTGAAGTCACCCAAGACAAACATCTTTTGAGTAATGAATCTGATTGGCTCAGCTGAGTCAGTGCTTAACCTTCCTGTGGGTGGGAGACCCATCTTTAAGAAAAATTCAGAAATGCATGGGGACTATTTCCCAGGGAAAAATTAGCATGCTATTACCACACACAAACACACACAACACACACACACACAAACCCCCCCAAAATGGAAAGGATACTGGTCAGGCAAAAATATAAATATGTACTATCCAGGTAACTGAGATAATCCCATCCATTTCTCATGATTTGTTTTCGGAAGCATGGGGAATCGTCAGTCATACTGATCACAGCCATCTTGAGCAACAATAAAAGATCTTAGTGTTGATTAAGATCTAATAGGCTAGTCCTTTAAAAAGAAATATTGATTGATGATGACAAGGTAGGAAAGTGGAAGGAAATTAATATTTGGGGAGAGACAAGGACGGTGCTAATTGCTTTGCAGGACCCTCTAGTTTAATATTCATCCTGATTATAGGGGGAAGGCATTCTCATACTTATCTTACTGATAGGGAAACTGAGGATCAGAGAGATTAAGCAAACTTTTCAAGGTCACACACCTAGTGACATACCAATATGCTGATGTGGTACAAGTGTTGTATCACTGGCAATGCAGTTCCAAAGGAAAACAGCATGAGATTGTTAGTCAGCTTTGCTGGTGTGATGTTGCTGTTGTCATGGAAAATTACTACATAACGCCTCTCTGTTGGACTATCCTATTATCCTGAGACCTAATAAAGTAGAAACACCTCTTTTTGTGCCAATATTGTTAGGACTATGAATATTACCACTAAACTCTGTTCTCTTTTCTTGCTAAAAGTCTCACGTCATTTTTTTAAAAATCTGAACTCAGCCATCTTGTTTTTAACCCATGTGTCTCTGGTTAGGTTTCCTAGCAGATCTTGAGGCAGGGTTCTGGGTGTAAGAGATTTAATATAGGAGTGCTGTCCAGGGAACAAACAGAAATACTTTAAAGCAAGTGAGGGAAACAGAATAGGGAAAGAGTCAAGTAAGGATGAGCTAAAGGGTAAAACAGCAAGCCCTGCCCCATCCTCAGGGGACACTGGAGCCTAAAGTGCTTCTCCCTGGAACATGAAGACTGAGCAAGATGTCAGCTATAGGCAGTTGTACAAGGCCGGGCAACTGTTTGCCTTCAGCCGATGATTTGCAAAGCAGCTAGGAGAGGGGAAACCTGCTCCATGTGAGGAATCTGGGCTAGTCATGAAGAGTCAGCTCTCATTGGACATTCAGTAGTTGAGTCATTGCCAGGCACAACCCAGTGGTCAAAGCGAGGGTAGGTCTTTGCTTGCTCCCCCCTTGCAAGCAAAATTTCCACTCCTCAGCAAACCTCCTTTCTCACAGAAAGAGCTTGTAGCTGAGGCTGCTTATTTTTGGCAGAAGGGTGTGTGTCATTGGATACCTAAGACAAGGCTTAGCCTTTGGCTGCGTTTAGAGGGTTTGGACCCTGCTTTCACAACTGTCACAGTATTGTGGCTTCACCAAGAGAACAGAGTAGCTTCAGTGCTGTGTAGCTGTGATTCTTCTTGGCTAACATTAGTGCACCAGTAGTTGAATAATGAAATCTTGGAAGAGAAAAATAGTACCCTTTTGTTCGTTTTCCTGGTTTGCAGATCTAGCTTAAACATCTACAGTATCTTGCTTTTAAGGTGTAGGTAGATAGCTCTTCCTCTCTCCAAATTCCCTTTTCCTTATCTGCCCCTCTTGAATTGAGTTTTGTGAACTGATACACTTTTGGACTTTAACAAATGTTAGGCTATTTAATATCTTTTAGTATGCTAACACTGAGGCATTTCCAAGCACAGGGATTTTTAAGGTGGCATAAATAGGTATTTGCTACTTTTTTCTCTCTTTCATCCCAAGGATAGCCAATTTGCATTTATTTTATTTTTACCTAAAAAAGCATTCCTTGTCCTTGTTATACCCCTACCTCTTTCTCCTTTCCTATATCATGTCTCAGTTTAGATCCTTAGCACTTCTTCCCTGGGCTAGTGTAATGAATTGCTATGTTCTTGCCGAAAGCATCACAGTAATTTACGGAGAAATAAAAGATATATGTCTTTTTAATATAGGAAAAGATGCAAAATACAGTAGCCTGTCCCTTACCTGTGGCTTTGCTTTCTTAATTTCCCAAGTTTCAGTTACCCGAGGTCTACCAGGTTCCTAGAATATTAAATGGAAAGTTATAGAAGTAAAAACTTTAAGTTTTAAATTGCTAGAGTTCTTTTTTGGGGGCCTCATCCTTGGCACACAGAAGTTCCCAGGATAGGGATCAGACTGGCTCCACAGTAGCAAACTGAGCTGCAGCAGAGACAATGCCATATCCTTAACTGACTCAGCTGCCACGGTACTCCTGAATTGCATGAGTTCTGAGTAGCATGATGAATTTTGTGCTACCCTGCTCTGTCCCACCCGGAATGTGAATCATTCCTATGCCAGCATCTCCTGCCTGTTAGAATAGCTGTTCTGGTCACCAGATCCACTGTTTCAACATCACAGCACTTGTGTTTTAAGTTGCTCTTATTTTATAGAATAATGATCCCCACACGTGAGAGTGATGATGCTGTCGGATTATGACAAAGAGAAGGTGTAAAGTGCTTCCTCTAAGTGAGAAGGTGAAAGTTCTTGACTTCATAAGGAAAGCAAAAACATCGTATGCTGAGGTGGCTATGATCTATGGTTAGAATGAATCTTCTATCCATGAAATTGTGAAGAAGGAAGAAGAAAGTTGTGCTAGTTTTGCTTCTGCACCTCAAACTGCAAAGGTTATGCCCACAGTGCATGATAAATGCTTAGTTAGGATGAAAAAGGTATTGTATTTGGACAATGAGATCTATTTTTTATTGATTTACATGTTGTGTTAGTTTCTGATGTGTATATATGTGTACACATCATAAATATTCTTTTCCATTATGTTATTACAAGATATTGAATATAGTTCCCTGTGCTATATAGTATGTCTTTGTTTATTTTATATGTAATAGTGTGTATCTATTAATCCCAAAATCTTAATTTATCCCTCCACACCCTTTCTACTTTGGTAACCATAAGTTTGTTTTCTATGTCTGTGCCAATAAGATATTTTGAGAGAGATACCACATTTGTATAGCTTTTATTGCAGTATATTTTTATGATTGTTCTATTATATTATTATGTTGTTAATCTCTTACAGTACCTAACTTATAAATTAAACTTTATCATAGCCATGTACATACAGGACAAAATATCCTATATCCAGGATGCTGTACTATCTTCAGTTTTAGGTGTCCGTTGGGGAATCTTTGAACATATCCCCCATGGATGAAGGTGGGGTGACTGCCTTAACTGCATGGAAATGTCTTTGCTGAGCTGAGATTCAGAAATGCCAACTTCAGTGGAGAGACAAGTATCTAATGACTTCACAGAGGGACCTGTTGCCCATAATAGGTCCTGAAGGGTAAATTAACCCATCACTTCTTCAGGAATTTATCCTGGTCTTCCTTCACGAAGTTTTTTGTTTTTAGTTTTACATTGAAGTATAGTTGATTTCATTGTCTCAATTTCTGCAGTACAGCAGAGTGACACAGTTTTATATATATATAAATGTATTTGTATATTATTTATATATATAATTTATATATATATATGTATTTGTTTTCTTTTTGATATTATTTTCCATTTTGGTTTATCCTAGGGGACTATATTTAATACGCATGAAGTTTTATACCCTGACTTCATGTGTCATAGAGGGTCTGTCTTTGTATCTGCTCATAACCTACTAAGTGCAAAAGATAGAACAGCCCTCATACACATCTGAGTGCTTATGGCCAGAGTGAATGGTCGACCAGTTTCCTGGGGGCCTGGGCCTCCCTCCCTCCTGAGGTTTGGGTGCTGCTTTTGCATCTCTCACCTGGCCATATACTATTAGTGATTGACTATTTATGTATGAGTTTCTCTTTTAAGACTTTGAGGGCAGATGTATAAATACCTATGGTTCCCCAAGGTTCAGCAGGTTGTTTTTCCAGGATTATGTTGGCCAAACACCTTGTGAAAACCAGTATAAATCCCACACCTAGCTGAAACCCAAGGAAACATGCTCTGAAGCAGGACTGTCAACAGGTAGAGTCTGCAGTTCCTGTATAAGTGATTTTTTGAAGGCAGACTCTTAAGAGAAACATTTAAGGAGTAATGGATGCCCAGTAGGAAAGGGATGGAGTTGGGCGAGGTGTGGTTTCTGAAGTCCAGCTTCAGTCTGGTCCCAGGGGAAGCTCTGGAGTGTGAGAGAGCATTGCCTGACTTTAAGCAAAGGAGATGGGCTTGTGTGCCTCTGGTCATGAGCCACCCCAGGAAGGAGGGTGATTGGAATCTCCCAGCAACTCTTGGGGGTTGGTTTCTTTAGGCTAAATGTGCACCTCCAGAAAAGTTGGGGGCATGGGAACACAAGTTTGGTAAAGGCAATTGGGCAGGGGCAGAACCACATCTGCTACATATAGATATCGCAAAGGGCAATAGTTCAATAGTTCACATGTGCTAAGCTTACTAAGTGCGAGGCTTGGGCCACTCAGTGGTCTATCAAGGAATCTATTTTTTTTAATTATTGATGTATAATTGATTTACAATATTTTATTAGTTTCAGGTGTAGGGGCCAAGTGATTCAGTTATCCATATACACATATCCATTCATTTTCAGATTCTTTTCCCATATAGGTTATTACAGAATATCAGGTAGAGTTCCCTGTGCTCTATAGTAGGTCCTTGTTGGTTATATCTATTTCATATTTAATAATGTGCATGTGCCAGTCCCAAACTCCCAATTTCTCTCCCTCCCACATTTGCTCTTTTGTAACAATAATTTTGTTGAAATCTGTGAGTCTTTTTCTGTTTTTTAAATAAGCTCTTTTATGTAATTTTTAAAATCAAATTCCACATATAAGTGATATCACATGATATTTGTCTTTTTCTGACTTACCTCACTTAATATGATCATCTCTAGTTGCATCCATGTTGGTTTTATTTTTGTTCATTTTTATGGCTAAGTAATGTTCCATTGTATATTTGTACCACATCTTCTTTATCCACTCTTCTAGTTCAACCAGTATGGAGATGAGTATGGAGGTCCCTTTAAAAAACTAAAAATAGAACTACCATATGATTCAGCAATCCACTCCTGAGCATATATCTGGAGAAAATCATAATTTGAAAAGACTTATGCACCCTGATGTTCATTGCAGCACAACTTACATAGCCAAGACATGGAAACAGTCTAAATGTCCTTCAACAGAAGAATAGGCACCCTGGAATCTATTTATCCAACTTTCGGCCAAGGATAGTATCACTCAACAAATGTAGTTACTGAGCCCAGGAAAAATATGCCTATTCCTATATTTCATCAAATTCTAGAAGCATTGATTGCCCAACACATCTTTTACAGCCTACTGTCCTACTAGGAAGGAAAACAGTAAAATTGCTATTAAACTATAATGCAGTGCTTTTATGTCCTGAATTATGTGACATAGCCTGCTTTCAAAGATTCGAAAATGTAAAAACAAAAGTGTGCATGAAATTTGGAACTTTATAAATCTCAATAGTCAAAGGCAAATAGGCAGAAGTTTGCGTTTAAACCTTTACAATATTACATTAATTAATCTCTGAAATTAATTCACAATGGATTATTTAAAATTATTATTAATAACTTTAATATAGTACATATAAGTATTTGTAAGAATTATTGTACTTTTATCTTGGTCACAAAGACAGACTTTTGATAGAATCTACATATACTTTTTGAAACTTATATTTGGTCCAGGACAAGTATATGATATTTTCATACATAATCATTATGTGTCATATCTGAGAAGAGGTTAGTAACCACATTTATCAAAAGGTACTTAGTAATTACTATGATCTGCTAGGATAGTATATACAATATTGCAAATAGTGTTTTCTTATAGTTTTAAATCTTCCACATAAAGCATAAAACCAATGAGGCCATTGACAATTCAAAAGATGGGGCCATTCCACATGACCCAGTATGCTGTACCATCTTTAGGGCCCACCCATTGCTTCCTGGGCACCTGTCTCATTTCAAGAGGTAAAAAGCCAAGGAAATCACCATTAATTCAATGGAAAAAAAAAGACTTTTTTTGGTTTATGTAATGGGTTATTCTATTACAGATTGATGTTTTTCTAATTCTCCAATATTACTGTGAACATTATATTATTAGTGTGAACATTATAAATATTAACAATGAAACATGTTTTAAATGAACATTCTTTGAGCAACAGCCAAATGGAATGAAACAGTCATACTCATTATGACCCAGTTCAGTTAGTTAGTTGAAATATGAGTGATTTCTTTATTTAGTCTCTGTTAAAAAGGGCTTATTGCCTTAGCCAGCTTGTTGCTATTACCAAAATTAAGAACTATATAAATTATACAAAGCTGTTCACAGAGGTTAGCATAAAAATTACTGTCCCTACTGAGGGCAAAATGATGTCTTTGGTTGACTTGCCAGATACAAAATAACAGCAAGAGATAAATCATTTTCTGGACCATTATTAAGGGATTAACAGTGGGCCTCAAGTCTCTGATGACCAGACTTATTTTCTCCTCTACGGTTGGTATGTCTCTGCTTGGTTTTGAGTTGTTATTGCAGAGGAAATTGCTGCAATGTTAAATAAAGCTAAGAGCAGGGAAGAAAACAAATCTCACTTATTGTTTTTTGTTTGTTGGTTTGGTTTCATGTACAATTATCAGTCAGTCAGCTTTGAGATATTGGACAAATTCACAAAATTTTCAATTGGTTAATACCTAAACGGATAAAAAGAATACTTAAAAACAGATTTAAAGATAGGTTCAAACTCACTCTCAATCATTAATATTTTCAAAACTGAAAGCATAAATCTTCAGGATTATTCCTCCTTTGGGTGAGGGTAGGAGAAAAAGTTTTCATCACATAGTTTTGTCCTCAGATATAAGCTTCCATTTTTCTCCTGTCTAAAAAACAGTATCTCAAAGAAAGCCAAAAGCATGATCTTTTAAGAGAGCATGAGACCATCTCTCTGCCGGACCATTCGACTTGGCTCATGATGAAATTGCATCATAGAAAAATTAAATGGCTTCAGATATTATGAAATCAGGTCATCTCCCACCATCATGATTGATCAGAAACTACACCAGAATCAGTGGGAGTAGGAAAACCCATGGAAATAATCACAGAGCTTAGATATGCTGTCTTGGGGTTTGACTCAACAATAGTTTAAACAGAGAGTCTTCTTTAGTTGTTCTTTGAGTTCAGAAAATTTTTCAGGCAAAGAATGAGGGCAATGAAAGAATCTGTGCTATACATTTTTTTCTTTTTCTTTTTTTCTGTGTTTTAAAAACAATAGAAAAAGGAAAGATTGTTGATGAAAGAAAAGAAAAATCACTTTCATTCCTACTAACTTGCGATTCATTCATTCAAGCCACGTACTATGTGCCAGGTATTGGTCTAGGAACTGAAGCTGCCATAGTAAATGTAATAGTTTGTTATTCCTACCCTCACAGAGCTGACACTCCAGCTGGAGGAAAAGACAACAGTAAAATAAGTAAAGGATATATGTTAGAAGGTGATGTGAAAGGAGCTGTGAAGGAAAGGAAAGAGAGGTCTTCACACTGCACACAATTTTAGAGGGGACCATCACATTCCATTTTATGAGAAAAATCATTTCCTGGAACAATGCTGCATGGCTCTCAGAAGAAGTGCTAGAGATTCTTGGTGAGAGCAGACAGAGGGAGGAGGCAGTGTTTTGGTGTGATGGCGGGACTGCTGTAGAAGGTGACATTAAAAACTTGAAGGTGAGGCTATTTAAAGGAAGAGTGTTCCAGGCAGTGGGAACAGCCTGTGCAAAGAGAAGAGAGCTTTTGGCAAGAGTGGGGACCAGATGGGAGACCAGTATGATTGGACTAGAGTCAGACAAGGACAGTAGCTGGAGATTAAGTCTGGCAAGTAATAGAGAGGCCTATGAAATGAGTGTGAAATGCAGCCACTGGAGAGTTCTGAGCACAGAAATATGACGTATTTTTTCAAGGTCACTTTAGCTGCTGTATAGAGACCAGTTGATGAGGCAAAAGGTGGGCAGGAAGGAAAGCCAGCCACCAATCAGAGGCAAGATGAATGCAGGACTCTAATGATGATGGTTATGATCTAGGTGAAAAAGACAGTGGTTCAGACCAGGGTGGAGGCAGGGCTGGAGAGTGGATTCTGTAGATATTTGGGATAAAAAATGACCAGTTACATTTCTTTTCATATAGCATATGAAATAGAAGAATAAAAATAGATCCACATTTTGGGGCACTGTTACCATGATAGAGTATATTTATCTCATATTTTTATATGGATTTATGTGTGCACTATTTATATAAAACATTTTGAGTTCATAATTCTATACCACCTAGTAGTGTATGGATTTTTCACTTTCTGTAACATATGTCATGACATAAAGATGGTCTCCATTCTTAATTATTAGTTGAGAATGTGATACTTAAAATGAAAATTATGTAGCATTCCAAATATAGAATATATTACTCAATATACAGAATTGAGACTTGGGATGGGTTTTGTCAGGGACTAGGTACAGCCTGCAGAAGCCTTTCAGAGAAGGGACCTGTTTGGGTTTGCTGCGCTTCCATCTTGTCACTTCAGAGCTCCTTAGGTTGGGAGATTTAACCAAAATCAAAATCAATTTCATCTTTGAATTTGGTATGGAAGCCTTGAGTGAACTGTTCAGAGCTCTGTTCTTTGTCAGGCTAGGTGCCTTCATTCTAAGCTGGAAGTTACCTGATCTTCCTGCAACCCTGACTGGGCTTTGCTCACCTAAGGCAGAACTCGGGAGGCTATCACCATGGTCTCCTAAAAGCCACATCCTTTTCAGAGATGCTCATGGGATCCAGAAACACACCAACCACTGCTGTCCCCATGCACAGTGGGTATTACCATGTTCTGCTGAAATCACTTACATACTATCTCAGAAAGGCTGCCCCCTCACCTGCCTGCCTGCCTGTCACTGTAGTCTCATTGCTTTTTTTTCTTTCTTTCTTTCTTTTTTTTTTTCTGACCATACCCATAGCATGAAATTCCTAAGCCAGGGATCAAACCCGTGCCACAGTAGCAGCTGGAGCCTCTGCAGTAACAATGCCATATTCTTAACCCCGTTAGTGACTAGGGGACCCCTGGTTCCCTTCCTTTCCAGCTTGGATATTCCTACCACAACTAACAGATTCCACTCTTGCTCTTTGGGACATAGCTATGGTTCCTAGGGCATCTTTCTCTGAACTCAAATACAGGCTCCTTCATAGTTTTGTGTTGGTGGTCATGTCCATGTGTTCATGTTGCCTGGAAGTCCCTGAAACAATGTGTGTGTGTGTGTGTGTGTGTGTGTGTGTGTGTGTGTGTATGTCTCAAATACAATCGAATGGAAACTCCAAGTCATACAGTAACTGACTTCCTAAGTTACTGTTGCATACTTATATGACCTAATTTCCTCATAGCTTTAGAGATGTTTCTATGACCATTTCGGGCTTGCAAAATAAATCATAATCATAATTTACACGCCTTTTATTAATTAGATAGTATTACAATTGTGTGATGGGTCTTATGTCATTAAGTTTCTTTTTACATCATATTTGAAAAGTTAGATATCTTTCATATTTCAGATACAGCTCATTCTGGAAAATGAAGACCTTGCCGGGAGGAAAGTAAGTGAAATAAGGGAAATACTAACTTGGACATATTTCAGGCACCACTGGTTACGACAGAGAAAGATGCCTGCACAGATCAGGTCCTCCTTGACTTCTGCTCTGATCTAGGTTAAACAAAGAGAAGATGATCATCTAAATTTCTTATTGCCCATCAATTTATTCTACACATGTGTATGGAATGTGTATGATATGTTAAGCACTGTTCTGGGCTCAGAGGAATCAAGGGTAAAACAAAATATAAATTCTAGTCTCATAGAATTTCCTCTCTACTTAGAAGAAAGGCAATAAACACACATACACTATGTCAAGTGGTTACAAGTGCCATAAACATGCATAAAGCTGAGTAATAGGATAAAGAATGAAGTGAGGGTGCCGTGTTATATATGATGATTAAAAAAAAACCTCTTTAAGAAAGCAGCACATGTGCAGAGAGATTTAGGAAGTAAAGGATTAAGTCAGGTGTCATCTGAGGAAAGCCTTAGATGTTTTGGGTAGAGGGGAGTAAAGTGCAAAGGCTCCAAGATGATACCAGGCTGGACTATTGGAGGAAGGACAAGGAAGCCAGTGAGCAGAGGAGCAGCCAGAAGTGAGGAGAGAAGCCCTCCCTTGCCTGTTAGGCCCCCTTGTTATTTTGTATTTATAGCTCTTGAAGGTGTTTCTATCTTTCAGAACTTACTTTTAGAAAAGAAATGCCCCCAAGGAGAGCAGAAATTTCAAGATCATTTTCATTGTCATGTTCATTTTTCAGCTAACTTCTTCAAGATTCATTGATAACGACCATAAATTTAATTTAGAAAAAAGTGTCTAGGTGGGGAATTAAGGAGAGATAATATTATCAAAGAGAAGATTGTGATGACATAGATGAGGGGGTAACAAACAAGTTTATTTGATGTCAATTGTGTTTTACCTTCCCAAATTAATTCCCTTTCAATTCCCTCATTCTCCCTGGAAGGCTTCAATTTTGGTCTCTAGTACATGCTCCATTCATAAGCCATAAGAAGCCATTTGCTCTGAGAAAATGATCTTTCCCCCAAGCTCAAATGGGCAGTATGTCTTATGTAGTCTAAACCAATCATGATAATTCCATTTTCCTCCATTTTGAATGACTCAGGAAACAGTATGTGACCAATTCTGTCCTAAGAAACATGAGAGGAAGAATGCTGGGGGCAGGAACTTATAGTAAAGAGGAAAAGCCAGCTAATTCCAGATATTGGTGGGTGAAGATAGTGTGACTGCTGCAGCCATTTTGTGACCATGAGGACAGCTATCAACATGCCAGATGGCTTGCATAGTTACATAATTGACTCCGGGACCATCCATGGATGGGGATTTACTTGCCTCTTGCTGCAGAAAGGAGTTCTAGAATCCACATTGAAAGGGAATAAACCCTGACTATATATGTGTGTGTGTGTGTGTGTGTGTGTATGACATAAGAAACAATCTATACATCCATCAAAAGAGAATCATAAGATACTATAATTGAAAATTATGTCCCCATTAAATGTTGCTTTCAAAGAAAATGCTCAAAATATGTTGACAGAACAAAGAAGTACAAAAACATGTAAATACTATTTTATCCAGATGTTGCAGCAGTTCCCTGGTGGTCTACTGGTTAGGATTTGGCACTTTAATAATGATGGCCCAGGTTTAGTCCCTGGTCTAGGAACTGAGATTCCACATCAAGCCACTGCATGCTGCAGCCAAAAAGGAAAAGAAAAAGAAAACAAACGTAATTCTCCAGATGTTGCATAGATGGATAGATAGTCAGAGAGGCAGATGGATGGAGAGACAGACACAGAGAGGGACAGAACAAAATATATATTCATTATTCACAGAGAAAAAAAAAATGGGAGCAAACAGACCAAATGTTAATAGCAATTACCTCTGGGTAATAGATTAGGGCAGATATGTTAAATTTTATTTGTTTTGCATGTCAACATTTTACAGTGAAAAAAAGAGCTTTTATAGTCAGATACAAAATTATTAATTTTAACAAAAATTGGAAAAGCACAATTCATATACCTCATGGATATTTTTCTTTTTAGGGCTGTACCTTCAGGATATGGAGGTTTCCAGGCTAGGGAGGTCTAAGCAGATCTGCTGCAGCTGCCAGCCTACGCCACAGCCTCAGCAACACCAGATCTGAGCCAAATCTGCAACCTACACTGCAGCTCACGGCAATGCCAGATCCATAATCCACTGAGTGAGGCCAGGGATCGAAACTGCATCCTCATGGATACTAGTTGGGTTTGTTACCTGAGCCACAACGGGAACTCCAGATGAACCTTTTCTAATATGACTTAAAGTGTCGGAGTCCTTCCCATGACCTGGAACTTCTGGGCCCCCAGTTCACCTTTGCCTCCATCTGGCTGCTGCCTTGGGCTCTTGCCTCAATTTGAATACATTATTGGAGTTTCCTGGTGGTGTAGAGGGTTAAGTATCCAGTGTTGTCACTACTCTGGCTGGGGTTTCTGCTGACCGCTATGGCCCAGGTTTGATCCCTGGCCCACATGCTCTTAGAGCAACCAAAAAAAAAAAAAAAAAAAAGATGCATTATGGAAGGCAGAGGTCTAAAGGTCTAAGCACCAGTGCCTCAAAAACCAATGGGAATTCCTTGCAATCCACTTGTCTGCTATCTCTCTGTCCCTTGGGGCCAACAGAGTGGCCATGCAGGGAGTATGACACTGTGAACTCCAGGGCAGCCCCCTGCTGTGACACCCTGCCCTGATTCCCTAACCACCTGGACATACAAGGGTGGCTCCTGGCTTCATCCAGCCTCCTCTTAGGTGAGGGTGCTACACACTGGCAATCCACACAGAGCAGGGCTGACAGTGACTGATCGTCCTATGTCAGCCTCTTCCACCCTGGGGCCAGGGCAGTATGAGACGTATGCACGCATGCAGATGGCATCATCAAGATTGCTGCTTATTACCAATTAGGATTCAAGTCAGCCAGAGTCATTACCAAGGCTTGAGGCCTCTAAGCTAATTTACGGTGACCTGCGGAGGCTAAAATGAGGCAGAATCTGGACTGTTCCACTATTATAAGACTCTGGAATGACTCCTGTGATCATTGGTAAGACAGGATGTTTAGAGCTGAAATCTTTCATATTTCAGAATATACATGAAGGCACAGTCTTAGTCCCCCCCCCTGCCCCCACTTCCTGGCATCATCATCACATAAAATCTGCCAGCCTAAATATATTGGGGTGGGTACTCCTGGTATTGTCTGTCCTATGACAGGAAATTAAACAGATGGTGCAGGGACAGGTATATTATATGTGTACCTGTGGAAGGTATGCTGCTGTGACTGTCAGTGTGGGGATGTCCCAAGCTGTCACAAGTTGGGTTCCCCCAACTCAGAGCCTGAAGCAAGGGCCTGAGTATAGAAAGTGTGTCTGGGAGGTAATTCCCTGAAGCAGAAAGAGTGGAAGGAGGAAAGTCCACAGTGCTAACAAGGTCACTGCTAAGACATTTGCAGGGGAAAAAAAAAAGCTGAGGTTGTCCAATAGGGTTTAGTTTGCCTGAGACATCCTAAGAAGGGACAGAAAGGCTTGCAGATAGTCTGCCTGAAGGCTGAGAGGCAAGAACATTTTTATCTAGCGGCTTTTGTCTTTAGCATGGCCTTGGTGTAATGGTGGTGTGACATGGACCACCAAGTTCCTGGGGTTTTGTCCAGGTGTATGATTCTAAGAAACACCTTGATGCACAGCTCTTAGAAATAGTTTTTTCAGAGTTCCTGCTGTGGCAAAGTGGGTTAAGAATCCAACAGCACAGAGTTCCTGTTGTAGCTCAGCCAGTTAAGAATCCAAAGTTTCTGGTCTCTGTGAGGATGTGGGTTCAATCCCTGGCCTCACTCAGTAGGTTAAGGATACAGTGTTGCCACAGCTGTGGCTCAGATTTGATCTCCGGCTCAGAACTTCCATATGACATGTGTACAGCCATCAAAAAAATTAGTATTTTCTAGGTCTGAGGTAAGACTAACTAGGTTTCATCTATGAAGTCTTTAGATTAATTAATTTAAGTACCTATTATGTTTTTGGTGCTGGGATAACAGAAGTGGATAGGATCATTTTTAAGATTCCAGTATGGTAAAGGAGATAAGCTCATTACAATTAAATGTGTTACCTACTCAAATGAGGTATGCATACCTGTCTAATGTGGGGGAAAGTTGCTTTTATTCCGATGAGGAAAACTCTCCACAGGGAGGTAAGAGTTGGGATATACATATATATGTGGATGTGTGTATATGTGGGTGTGCGTGTGTGTGTGCATGTGTGTGTGTGTGCATGTGTGTGTGTGTGCATGTGTGTGTGTGTGTGTAAAATTCTTCCTTTCAAAAGCAGAATGGTTGTTTTCTTTATGTGAATTATTTATTCTTATTGTCAAAATTCAAATGTAGATGTACTGTAAGATTCATGGAGTGCAAAACAATCTCACAAGAGACGGGTTTTAATGAAAGTGTATTTTCCTCCCAATTCATATTTATGCTTTGGATACCTTTATATTTGAGGTTTCCTGGCAGTTACTTATATTCATTGAAGAAAATTAAAGAGCATCCATGAAGCTTATTCCTAGGTTAGAATTTGTATTCAGCCCAAGAAAACCTTTGCACCTGCCATTCAAATGCATCCACTTCTGCATGGAATGTACCAGCTGTTCCCCAGCCTCCAACGACACACCAGGCAGCTTGGGGCTGAGAATGAAGCATCATGTCCCAGGCAGATGAAGCTGGTGAGGAAATTTCAAGTCAACAGAATGCAATTACCCAAGTTGAAATTAGGCCAGGGGCATATCAGGAGGCCCTTCCCTTCTGTTGGGGAAGAGGATCACCAGATGTTTAACAAGGGCAAGTGGTCAGGATCTTAGTTCTAGGAGTCACTTAAAAGGCAGGCACTTATAAACCTACTAAAGGAAGGAGTTCCCATTGTGGTGAAGTGGAAAAGAATCCAACTAGCATCCATGAGGATGCGGATTTGATCCTTGGCCTCTCTCAGTGGATCAGGGAGCCGGCATTGCTGTGAGCTGTGGTGTAGGTCGCAGACGTGGCTTGGATCCCGTGTTGCTGTGGCTGTGGTGTAGGTCAGCAGTTACAGCTCCTATTAGACCCCTAGCCTAGTGATTTCTATATGCCTCAGGTGCGGCCCTAAAAAAAAAAATCAAAAAACAAAAAAACAAAACAAACAAACCTACTAAAGGGAAAATGTACCTGGTATAATAAATCATCTCTCTTCACTCAAAAAGAAATAACATAAGGCCTTGAGAAGATAGGCCCTTTCTTGCTCTGGGACAAAAGACATGTTTATGGAGGGGAGGTTGAATATTTCTATATCAGCTCCTCTCAGCAAGGACAGTCAGTTGTCATGAAACTGACAAAAAGAGATTCCTAAACCAAACGTATTGAATCGTATACATTCATCCCTAATCATGATGGATAGATCCTTCCATTTCAAGCTTATGGAACAACACTGTATGATTTTTCTGGGGGTCTTAACACAGCTTCTTTTTTCAACCAAGAAACTAATTTTTAGGGTTTGCAGCAAAAATAAATGTTAGGTTGGACAGCAGCCTCTCACAGCTACTTAGTGACGATGGTTCATCAGGACTATGGATTCCGTAGGTCTGTTTCAGCACAGGGATCCCCTGTCCTGCATAACACATGTATCTTTCTCTCAGAGAGAACAGAAGAGCCTGTCTTGGTCTCCAAGCCAATATGAACCCAAGAACTGGCATGACTGCCACCCCCACCATCGCACCCCTGATCAGAGAGAGAGAGAAAATGTAAGGCATCTCACATCCGATGGTAGTTTGGTGGGGATCCATCTCATTGAGAAATAGACTGCTTCTCTCTTTTCCGCCCGATTATTTGCCTTCTTTATGGGCCAAGAACTCAGTATTTCCATCCTAAGGATGAATAACAGAGAAGCATCTCTGGGCCAGGTGTCTCCTCTTCCAGCTGCTGCTTTACTGAGTTGAGCTGTCTCTGGGTTCCTTTGGGTGGTTCCGCAAAGCGAGGTACCACAAGCTTTCTCTGTACCCTCCCTGCAAGGGGTTGCTTGATGCCACACTGTTCATCGTGAAAAGCCCTCACTTCTCTCTCCCATTGGATGTAGAGAGGAAGGAAAAGAAGATGAGCCAGTGAGAAGTTTTAATCAGCATTAAAAAAAAAGAAAAGTCCCTTTGTTGGGTTGGTTCACTTTTAACTCTCTGCTTTGCAAAGGTAGCAAGCAGAGGAAACTGAGAGGTGGCCAAGGCTGGAGGGATTAGAGGATGAGCTGTCACATTGAATACAGCCATCCACCCTGGGAGGGAAGATGCCACAGGTACCCTGACATGCTGAGTTACTGGCAGCATCTCTGTGTGCCACCCCAACTCCCCTCCCCCAGCACACAATGTCACCATTTACCTGTCACTGCAGCAGTTAAAGTAGGCGATCAGGAGTCCCAGAATCCCAGGGCCTTCCTTCACGCTGGCTTCTCTATCCTTCAGTGCCAAACCTTCCCAGAAATTCTCCGAAGATGTTTTCAGTCTGACCAATGGCCCATCCTAGCCAGATTTTAAATTCCTAACTCTGGAGAAGTGTAGGCGTTGAACTGTTCTTATAAAATTCTGACCTGAGCTTTAACTACTTTCTTTTTTATACTAATTGACCAGAACAGATTTTTTAACTTCTCCCTTCCTTCCTTCCTGTCTTTCTTTTCTTTCTTTCTTTCTTTCTTTCTTTCTTTCTTTCTTTCTTTCTTTCTTTCTTTCTTTCTTTCTTTCTTTCTTTCTTTCTTTCTTTCTTTCTTTCTTTCTTTCTTTCTTTCTTTAAAACCTGTAACAAAATTTATCTCACATAGAGGAAAACAGAGAACATAGTAGTAAATGTTGACCTAGAGCTTTGCAAATGTGAAAAACCTGGCATTATTATTTGGAGGTTTCACTTATACTAATTACCTCTGAGTTTTACTAGCCCTATATAACAACCTGCCTTCTGCACATTTTATGTGAAAGCCGCTTTTCTGAAAGGATGATAGTTGCCAGAGCAGAGAATGAATTAGGTACTAAGTTTTATTTCCTACTAAATAATTCCCCTCAAGGTGGGTAAATTTTCAGGAGTTAAATTGCTAAAAATGAAGATTCTACACTACACAAATCTCCAAGTGACAATTATTTGTCTGTGTTCTTAGCATTTATGAGTCTCAGTAAAGTCAGTGCATTTATGTCCCCCCCCATTACCTTTGGTCGTAAACTTCCTTAAAGAAAAACGAATAATTACATTTCCTGACTGCATAATGAGCATAAACATTCAGAAGAGGGAAAGCTCCTGAGTGGGATGGACGGGGCATCTAAATTTCCCAGGACTGAACTGTTTTCAGGGAGGCACTGGCAAAAGAGTCAGGTTACCATTTGGCCCTGATTTAGTGCCATTCAGGGATGTCATCTCTAGAAAGCAAAATCCAATCCATGTGGACTGTTACTGAACATAAATCCATGTGCCCTACACACAGGTAGGGCTATCCAACCAAAACATCATTGTTTGGAGCAGAGAAAGATTTATTGCAGGGCTATGCAAGGAGACCCCAAAGTAGCTTGTGCCCCCCAAAACCCCCAAATTCTCCCAAGACTTTCAGCAATACATGTTTAAAGGCCAGGTGAGAAAGGGGTTTGGTTGGTTGTTGCAAACTTCTTGGTACTGGAATCCTTTGTTCTTGCAGTTGCCCATGTAGGTCAGGTCACAGTGTTCCTATAAACCTCCAATAAGACAAATGTTATTCTCTGTTCTATATTTTTTTATCTCTAGGTGAATGGAAAAGTGTTATGCTTTTCAAGGTCAGAGCCTTTAGAATGAGCCATCTTGTATATTCAGGTGATAGGCAACATTCTGAACTCAAAGCAATAGAACACAGAGGTTAAAGTAAAAGGAACAGATCCAAAATGGAGTCGGATTTGTTCTTCCCTACTACAGAGCTACTTTTAGACTTGGTTCCTCACAGCGCACAGCTGCTGGGAATGGTTGGGAGTCACATAAAGCCCGTGGCTCAGGTGTGCAGACCTTGTGATGCTGGTGTGAGCCTCCTCATCCACCCTGGGGGCCAGCCAGGATATCCCTGGAGCCAAAATGATACAGTCTCAACTTAGTTCAACAAGTGCATCCTGTCATCATGGGATATCAGAGTCAGACAGTCACCTTAAATGACCTAATCACAGCTTGCATTTTATGCAGGAGGAAACTGGGGTCCCAGCTAGGGAGTCCATCTCTCCAGGGTCAGTCACTCACAGCCACAAAGCCCATGCACATCCTGGCTTTGGGTTTGGTACTCTTAAAGATTGTCCCTGGGGTCAGGAAGGTGGCATAGGTTGGCCAATAAGGAATAGATGAAGACAAGAGAGTGGGTTAGGAAAACTAAATTTGTAGGAATTAATGTTTTTCTCTGTAGTTCCTGTCGGTTTCATTATTCTTCATATTACAATCAGAAAAGACATCAATGTAGCATTTTCACCACGATAAATGTGCAAATGAAAATGAAAGGACAATGGTGTATTTTCTAGGTCAGCACTTTTCAAACTATTGGTAGACTTTTTTTCCTAACAGACTAGCTGATATTTCTATAAATTACTAGTCAAATGATGCAAAAAGAAGACTTTCATAATACAAGTCCAAACTTTGAATTCTTAGAAACGAGAGACATAAGATTCTTCTAACAAATTCCTATAAAGTTGCTGGACACTCTGCTTTGAGCCCCATTCTTGCCAATCATGGACACGAGAGGGTCACGGACATAGGAAAGTTGCAGATACATGAGGGTCACAGGCCCAGAAGGGTCTAAGAAATGGGAGGATCTGCCCATCAGCACTTATTTGAGGATCACCCTCAAGTACCCCCATCCCTGACCTCCTTTCCTCTTCTTTCTTCTATTTTGTACATTTGTCTGGTTTCTTTAAATTGTACCTTTCTGATATCAGCAATGGAGATCTGTGCATCTCTTATTCCCTACAGGCACATTTGTGTTGAATAACAATTTAAGAAAAAATGTTTTTGTTATAAATGTTGCCTTCTGCTAAAAAGAGACAAGTTCATAATTATTAAAAAATCAGAGCTCCTGGAACACAATATGTATGGATTCACATTGGGAACATAACTGTGGTTTATCTCTTGAAGGGAAACTTAATTTGCTGACATGTTTGCTTTACCTGGTTTGAGTGTAAAGAGGATTGAAAGTATTAGGCATTGCCTGTTGTCATTAAATTTAAATACTCTCTCAATTCTTGTGTCCTCTGAAAGGCCTATGAACTGCGTCACTGCATCAATTCGGAGTAGGTTTGCCAGATTTAGGGAACAGAAAAACAACACCCAGATAAATTTGAATCTCAGATTTAATCAATGAATAATTTTTGTTAGTATGACGCAAATGTTCCATAGGACATATGTGCGATATTTGGGATATTACAAGCATATTCACCATTTGTCTGAAATTCAAGTTGAATTGCATGGGTTGTGGGTTTTTTTTTATTTTTTCTACAAATATTTAATGACAAGATCTATTACCCTTTAGATTCGATATAAACTTCCATTATTAGCATAAACAAATAAATCAGATTTTAGAGAAGTCACAGGCATGTGTTGTGTTTTAAATGCTGATTCTAATTAGTGGTAACATTTCAGCTTGTATTTCTACAGCTCTGGATTTTTCCAGAGAGAAGAAATCAGTCCAACCAATCAAATCTGACCGTATCACTGCAACTGGCTTAGCTATTGGCAGCTAGAGCTGGATGGTTAATACAAAGTAGTGATTTTCTTTTTAGAAAAATGTGTTTACCATGTGACAAAGCAGCTGCTCATCTCTCTCTACATTGAGGCTTTTAGTTTGGTGTTTTCCAAAGCTCTGGTCCCAATAAGGGCACAAGTCATGGCAGAAAATATACTTGTAAGAAGGGCCACTAGAATCCACCATTTTTATCAGAACAAAAGTGACTAAATGGACTGGAAATAGTGAAATTCTTTGCATGGAAATATACAGGGAGGCATAGATAAACCAAAAGAAAAAATATATTCTTTGTTTCTGTAACACATTGTGAACAATCTGACAGAGGTGCATCAAAATATCTTTAGAAATAAATTCAATGAAAAACTTAGAAACAAAGGCAGAATTAATTGAAGGTAAAAATAAAATCCAAGATACTTATGTAGGTTTATTTTAATCCTTTTGAAGCTATGTCCTCTACCATTGGTTCCTGTTAATTTTTCATTAAATGAGAATATTTGTCTTTAGGTCTTAATGAGAACTTTGACCTTTATTTAGATGTGGAATTGATGCTTCCAAACTTTAAAGACTTAAACTTTTTTTTTTTTTTTTTGTCTTTTTAGGGCTGTACCTGCAGCATATGGAATTTCCCAGGCTAGGGTCAAATTGGAGCTGCAGCTGCTGGCCACAGCCATAGAGGATCTGAGCCACATCTGTTACCGACACCATTATCTCACAGCAACGCTGGATTCTCAGCCCACTGAGCAGTGCCAGGGATTAAGCCCAGGTCCTCATGGATACTAGTCGGATTCTTAACTTGCAGAGCCACAAGCATGAACTCCAAGACTTAAACTTTTCTTAAACTGATTTCTGACTCAGATAAGGAGTAAATGGCTACTTAAATACACATGTGATTTATTTTGATATTGTCACTTCTGGGTGTTTAAAAATTTCTTCTCAGCTAATAATAAAAACCTTACTAGAAATATACTTATTTAATTTTTAAAAACAATTTTTATTTTACATAATGAAATATATGCTTGCTTTAAGGCAAATTGGAAAATGCCAATACTTATCAAAAAATAAAATAAATAAAATAAAACCACCAATAACCCTCCTAGAATGAAAAAGTTTCACTGTTGTTATTTTGATAAAGTTCTAGTCTATTGTCTATGGGTTTATATTTCATAGTTAAAAACCTACTGCACTTATAATGCTCTGGGTTTTTTTCTGAATTTTGATTTTTTTTTCCCATTAGCTATTCAAGTTGAACATTTCTCATAGTGTTAAAATGTTTTCTAAGAATCATTTTAATGGTTGAATCATATTTTATGCTGTAATTTATTTAATCAGCTAGAGTTGGACAGTCAGATTTCTCCAATTATTTATTATTAAAATGCTAATGATGATCTGTTTTACATTCTTAGAACTGAAATTACTGGGTGAAAAAGATGGAGATTTTTAAGGAGATACATACACATTGCTAAGCTGTATTAAAAAGCATTAAATATTTATTAGGACTGTTTAAGAGTGCCTGTTTCACTGACCTTACTGCTGCTATATATATCCTTTCATTTTATTAATACATTCCCCAGAAAAACAAGAAGATGTGTTTGCATATATGTATAGAGAGGAGAGAGAAATACTGAAAGCCAGAAAGAGAGAGAAAGAGAGAGAGATTGGGCAAGTAAAATTTATTTTAAGGGCTTAGCTCACATTGTGGGAGCTAGTGAATCAAAAAGCTGTAGGACCTGCCGGCAAGTTGGAGACCCCGAGAAGCACTCATGTTGAGTCTTTAGTCTGGAGACAGACTTTGTTCCTTCTTGAGGACCTCAGTCTTTATTCTTAAAGTGGGCAATTTGCTTTACTTAAAGTCTACTGATTTAAGTGTTAATCCCATCTAAATATACCAGACAACAACATCTAGACTGGTGTTGACCAAAGAACTGGGCACTGTAGCTTTGCCAAGTTGACACAGATAACTATGTATTAACCATCACACTTGTCATCCAATTTGGGCTTATGCTGTCTGATAAAAGACAATGCTTTTTCTTTCCAGTTTTGTATGAAGACATAACTGACTTGTTTAGGACTTTTATGTATATTGTGAATTTTATTTTTCAAACACAAGGGTTTTTCTCATCCAATTTTGGAATAAAGCATTTAGGATTTCCATCAAATGATGCTGGAGAAAAAACCTGAGTTTGAACCTTACACAAGAATGAAGAAGGAATGTTCCTCTACCACATCATAACTGGGTGAATGTGAATCAGGTAGTTAAAGCCACTCCTTTTCAATTTCTCAGCTGTGTGAAAAATCGTACCCACTTCCTAGGTACTTCAGAGTTTTCACTGAGGTATCTTCTGTAATTTCCCATTGGCCATCTATATCAATTCATTTATTTCTTCATCTTCTTTCTTTCTCAACTAATTAACCCCATACCCCAGAGCCCACTCCCAATAATCAGTGGAAAAACCCTTTCCTTCTTCTGAATGGTTTAGTATGATAGCAGTTCTCCAGTGAAACTTCTACTTTTACTTTTTGTGTATATGTCTCATTTCCCCTTTCATTATTTCCTAAAGAATTATGTACTTGCCACTGATAGATAAATGATAGATAAATACTTTAGATAAATATTATATCTACAAACAACAAATGCTGGAGTGGGTGTGGAGAAAAGGAAACACTTTTACATTGTGGGTGGGAATGTAAATTGGTGCAACCACTATGGAAAACAGTATGGAGCTCCCTCAAAAAACTAAAAAAGAAATTGTATTTATTCATTTAAATAATCAAATTTTGTTCTAGGTGCTTGGGATATAATAGTAAATGGGATAGATAAACTCCTTGACCTTGTGGAGCTTAGATATTGGTAGAAAGGAGGGATACTCAAACAAGGAAGCCAATGGATATAGAACCAAACTACAAGTAATATGGTGTTTGTCAAGGTAAGCTAGGTGATACTATGGTCAGCCACCAGATCCCAGTGGCACAATCCAACAAAGTTTTACTTCTCATGCATGACAAGTCAATGGCTGTCCAGGTGGCTATTCAAGACATCTATTCTCAGCCTTCCATGATGCTTCCTCCATATCCGCACATGCTTGCATCAGAGATGAGTTAGCTAGAGAATCAAATAGCAGCGGTTAAAAGCTTTTATGAGTGTACTCCTGCTTTAGATTTTATTGGCCATAGCAAGTCACATGCCTATTTTCAATGAAATGGAGAAGTTGTAAGTCTTGGTAATTCTACTGTTAAATGAGAACCAGATGTGCCTATCGCAGTATCAAGTGCTACAAAATAAATGTGTGTAGAGAGTTGGGGGATAGGGTGTATTTTTAAAAACAATAATAGAAGCAAAATAATCATGAGCTTTATGTATATCATTGCTGAGAATTCTAATAGAGCACATATGTATTTCACAAGAAAACTAAGTCAGCATAAATAAAATTACTTGATTATTGCAAATTGACACTCAGATGTCAGAAAAAAAAAACTTAAAGTCATTTGTGAATGGCTGATTTTGGTAGATATTGATTTTCTAAATCTACCTGAGGACAAGGGTGATGATATTGTATTTACATTGATATCTTTGATTTTTTTTTAGGTAGAGAATGAAGTCTCAATAAGCTTTTGTTGAATTTAATAATGTCCATTGTTTTAAATTGGTCTTGCTTTTCTATGTGATTAGCTGTCTTGAACTATAGTCCATTACAGTTTTGTTGTGAGACTTGAAATTTTCTTCCAAGGACAAATTTTATTTTTGTCTACATTAATAATTTTACATTCAATTTTAGTTTAAATTTGAATCATTCACACTTGAATCACTAGTGGTCTCTTCCTTTTCATTTGTCTCAGATTTTTTTAATTTATTGAAATATAGTTGACTTACAATTTTGTGTTAGTGTCAGGTATGCAGCAAAGTGAATCAATTATACATATACATATTTCCATTTTTTCTCAGATTATTTTCCCCACATAGGTTATTATAAGATATTGAGTAAATTTTCCTGCGCTATATAGGAGGTCCTTGTTAGTTATCTATTTTATATATAGTAGTATATATATATTAATCGCAAGCTCCCAATTTATTCCTGTCTTCCACATTTTCCCTTTTGTAACCATAAGTTTGGTTTTGAAATCTATGGATCTGTTTCTGTTTTATAAATAAGGTCTTTTGTATCATTTTATTAGATCCCACTATAAGTGATATCATATGATATTTGCCTTCTCTTTCTTAATATGAAAATCTCCAGGTCCATTCATGTTGCTTCAAATGGCATTATTTTGTTCTTTTTTATTGCTGAGTAGTATTCCATTATATACATGTACCACATCTTCTTTATTCATTCATCTCTTGTTGGACATTTGAGTTGTTCCCCTGTCTCGGCTATTGTAAATAGTGTTGCAATGAACATAGGGGTGCATGTATCTTTGCAAAATCAGTTTTCTCCAGATAGATGCCCAGGAGTGGGATTGCTAGATCATGTGGTAGTTCTATATTTAGTTTTTTGAGGAACCGCCATACTGTTCTCCATAGTGTTGTGCCAATTTACACTCCATACCCTCTCCAGCAATTTATTATTTGGAGACTTTATTTATTTATTTATTTGTCTTTTCTAGGGCCACTCCTGTTGTATATGGAGGCCCCCAGGCTAAGGGTCTAATCGGAGGTGTAGCCACCAGCCTATGCCAGAGTCACAGCAACATGGGATCTGAGCTGCATCTGCAACCTACACCACAGCTCACAGCAATGCCAGATCCTTAACCCGCTGAGCATGGCCAGGGATCGAACCCACAACCTCATGGTTCCTAGTCAGATTCTTTAACCACTGAGTCACGACAGGAACTCCATATTTGGAGACTTATTAATGATGGGTATTCTGACTGGTGGTGATACCTTATTGCAGTTCTGATTTGCATTTCTGTAATAATTAGTGTTGTTGAGCATCTTTTCATGTGCTTGTTGGCCATCTCTGATATGCTCTGAAACCATCAGTTAAGTATTCCTTAGGAGAAAGGAAATTTGTAACATTAAAGTCAGAATTGCAATCTACCAACTTGTATTAAAAAATAAAGACAACTTTTATGTTTAATACTCATTTGGCAGTTATTGTGTTGGAAAGGGATTTTACACATTGGAATAAAGAGAGCAAGACAAGTCACAATTTTTTTTTTTTTTCCTGTTAAGGGGCGCACCCATGGCACATGGAAGTTCCCAGGCTAGGGGTGGAATCAGAGCTGCAGTCGCCAGCCTACACCACAGTTGCAGCCACACTGCATTCTTAACCCACTGAGCAATGCCAAGGATGGAACCCACGTCCTCATTCATACTAGTTGTGTTCATTAACTGCTAAGCCATGACAGGATCTCTGCCACAGTTTTTTAAGTTTTACTCAAGGTCAGTCATGGATGTCTTTCTTAAACGTGGAATAATATACTTGCTTGCAAAGACTGTATGATTATGGTTTTTCTTTATATCTCCACTGTTCTTTTACTTTTGACTAAGTCTGTGTAATTTAAAAAATAAAATAATAAATCCCCCAAAGAGAGGACCCAGTTCTTTGAGTGGCTATGTTAAGGGCAAACCAGAAGTGGCTCCTCATATACCCAGTTGACCCGCATTTCAGTAGCATCACTTCCCCACCTCCAGATGTGTATCTGAGGCACCCTTGCAATTTTGTCAGCCAAGAATTTGTCTAAAATGAGTGTCTCCCCAGTCTGCTCTGTGAATCATGCACATCCATAAGAGTCCATGCCCTTTGATGCAGTTTGCTGCTTTTGGGTTTGTACAAAATTTGTTAGTTGGCAAATGGGACACAGCTGGCTTCTGATTTACTGAGTGCCTTAAACTAGTTACCTCCTACCTTAACTTGATCATTTAAATGGAAAGTGCCACAGCTCCGACAGAGCAGACATGATATAAAAACTCTTTCTGACATGACTATCTTGCCTCCTGAATCGCCATGGCTACTGCTATCTTGGGGAGGAAAAAAAATATAAAACATGAATGAAACACAGGTTTTTAAGATTCTCACAACTGGTAAACTGTCTTTACATTATTTAAGAAAAGCTTTAAATGTTCAATGAATGTTCTTAAGCTAATGACAACTGAAGCTCAGGAAATACCAATAATCCAATTGACTACAATAGACTTTGGAAAGTAGCAATTTGTGCAGAAATTGCTAATAGTATCAAGACATGCTGGGAACTTTGCATAGAAGTAGACTAGAGCTTGGGCTGAGTTATTAAAGGAGTTATTTATTTGGGCTTTTGTTTGTAAATAAGACAGT
Source organism: Phacochoerus africanus (assembly GCF_016906955.1). Taxonomy (NCBI): domain Eukaryota; kingdom Metazoa; phylum Chordata; class Mammalia; order Artiodactyla; family Suidae; genus Phacochoerus; species Phacochoerus africanus. The sequence goes on from NC_062544.1 coordinate 96,177,527, forward strand.
AGACTTTTCCCTTTAAGGAATATTTTGGCAGCTAGAAATGAAGAATACTGACTTCCTTTGTCCGAAGTGGCAGAATTGGCAGAAGCAATCTAGGAACCTGATCTCACCAGTCTTATAATTTGGAGAAACCCCAATGTGTTATTTAGGAGGACAGTATCCTATAGCTGAAGCTGTCTAGATCTTAGAATCAGAAGATTTGGATAAAGCCCCGGCTATTCTGTTATCTGTCACTAATTTAGCTTTCTACCCCAAGTTCCACCAAAGTTTGTATAAGCTGGCCCCAGTCTCATTTTTGAGTTTTTACTCCTCACTTGCTTCATTCCAGCCCCTGCACTATTCCTGGCACATTCCAAACACACAGATTTTGCTGCTAGGCTCTCTGTACCTGCTGGTCCTTCAGCCTGGGATGCGCTTTCCCAGATTACATTTATTGAGCAGATATACTACATTCCAAAGTGTTGTCCATATTTCCCATGATTTTTTTGGTGAGTTCCCATAACTGTATGGAGTGGGCCGTGGCGTTGGGTGGATGAGGCACTGGGGGCTGAGTGATGCAGCAGAGGCAGGATCGAATCACAGCAGTTTGGGTGGAAGCCAAGGCTTTTTAAGTGCTCTCATCATACATGACACCCAGAGCATGGTTCACGCCCTTCATTTTACACATACACTCTTCCTTGGAGAGCATTTCCTGACTATCCTATTTAAAGTGGAATCTCTGTGGCTCTGTTTCTCTTTACTCAGCTTTATATTTCTTCTCAGCTCTCAATATCATCTGATCATATGCTGACTATGTACTTGCTTACTGCTTTATCCTAACCTAGAATACATGCTCTCTGAGGGAAGGGTCTTGTTCTGATCTGTATAACACTTCATTTCCCACACTCAGAAATGTCCTGAAAAGAGGGATATAAAATGGGTTGAAGTCATTTATCACGTTTAAGATGTCTTATTCTTCAAACATGTATGAAGCATCCATTTGGTGCTGGATGCCATGCCGATTTTGGAAAAGATGAAGGTTCATAAGAATGATGGTGCCTCTTCCTTACCTGCTTTTCCTGATGCATTTAGAGCATCACAGGGAAAAAAAAGTAATTAATAATAGGCAGTGACATGAGATAAGCATGATATTAGGATGAACATAAGGTGTAGAAGCCAGGGGGGTGCACAGAAAGCGATTGGGGTAGGTGGGATGCTATGCAGAGACTGAACGGTAAGAGACCAGGTAATGGGTTTGGGAGCATGCTCCTGGCAGAGGGGCTGACCCAAGTCTCTGGGAGCACAGCCCAGTCCTGAAAGCAGGGCTGTGTGACTCAGGCATTAGATACGAAGTGCAGGGTCTACTTTCTGCTTCTGGAGAAGACAGGTTTTGAAGTGCCTTGAAAACTATACCACAAGTCAGGATTTGTTGTTGAGCAGTGAGATGCCCCAACAGCTTTTTTAATCAATGAGAGTTTTACATAGTATCTGTTTCAGCTTACCGCCTAGCACCCAGGTTAAGTTGGAAGTATTTCCATTTTCTAGATGAGACCACTGAGGTTCAAAATAACACATAAACATCAGCAGAGTTGATTTAATTTTCTCAATGACAGTGCTGTCAGTGCTTCTACCTACTACTCTCCTACTCTCTCCTCTTCCTTCCTGCCTTCTTTTGTTCTTGTCAAAAGTCAAACATAAAACCCGCTTTCCTTATCTTTCTCCAAGGACCCTGCACGCATGCACTCACGTGGCTTCCGGAACCCAGACCCCTGAACGGAAGCCAGTTGCTCCCAGGGTGGTAGGTCTTGTCAGTGGATCGGCACCAGGTTGTGTGCTGGACCAAGTTCTCTGTTCTTCTCGCCTAGGAAGCTGGATTTGTACCAGAAACCTGTGATCTGAAAAGGCGACTCTGGGCAGGGAGAACAGAGCCGACCTGACAAAGTCGAGAGGAGTTCAGTGCTGGTCTGCCCACGCACTGGGCATGCGTGAGCACTCAGCAAAACACAGCTGGCACGTCTAATTTTAGCCTCACCCGCCTTGAAAAGGGACCCTTTAAGGAAATATATTTTCTCTGAAACAATTTGTATTAGACTGTAGCAGCTGATAGACATGTCAGAATACTACTTATTCTTGGTGGGGAAAAACTCTGCCAAGTAATTATGATTTTTATTCTCGTGTGTGTGTGTGTGTGTGTGTGTGTGTGATGTCTCAGTAAAGCAATTAAAGCCTCTATGAATCATAAAGAGATAGGCAGTGATAGAAATAGTGATTTTTTTTTTAATCTCTGAAGACTATCATAAACCTAACGGGACATGTCTTTGGATGTTAACAAAATGGATGTAGTGATCAGAAGATTATTTCTGCCGTGATAAGTTGGTCACTGTGATCTGATGATGACTGGCTTGTTAATAGTGGCCCTGGAGTAGACACTAACATTTCTTCAATACTTACTGTCCTCCATGTCCGCCGAGAAGTAAAAGGTTAGTTTCTAAAGCAGGTCTTGGATTCCTTTAGCTGGAGTATGTTCCCAGGTTTTGAGAGCATTTGGGACACACTTTTTCCATTTTAACCAGCAAGGTTAGTCTGTCCGCCTTGATTTTTCTCCTTCCTCTCCCTTCCTCCCTTCGTCCTCTGGTCCCTCCCAGGGTCTGCCGTGTTTTGTTTAGCAGAGTGGCTTACCTTGAAACTTGGCAAGAAAAGGAAAGAAGGCAGCTCTTGTGCAGGGTTGATGGAGGGAAGGATAAGGAATAATCCACCGCCCACATTTGAGTTCCCCGGTTCAGTCCCAGCGGCAGCAGCTCTGCTGCAAAAACCGCTTTGCTATTCGAGATAGCCAGCAGAGGGAATCGGAACTTTGCTTGCAGCAGGGGTTGAAGCAGGCTTTTTTTTTTCTTGGAGGAAATACTGCAGCCTTCTGGACTGCGTACGCTGCTCCCTAGAGGGGCTCTCCGGGTCCCACCCACCGGCTGGAAGGAGGGGACGTGAATGAAAGGACAGGACGGGCCCCAACACCATGTCACTCTGGGAGAGAGACAGCAGCAACTGAGCTGTGCAAGGTTTTTTTTTTTTTGCTTTTTGTTTTTTTTTCTTTTCCCCTTTCTTTTTCTTTCTTTCTTTTTTTTTCTTTTTCCTTTTTCTTCTTTCTTTTCTCTTCCTTTTTATTTTTTTTTCTTTCTCTTTAAGGTGGGGAAAGACACAGACAGGAAGCCGATCTGCAAGGATTCGGAGTTGTGCTAAAAGGACTTTGATTTTTTTTTTTTTTTTTTCCTTTACAAACGCTGGCAATTGACATCACTACGGGCAGCCTGGTAGAGAACAAACTGCCTCACCCCAAGTGGACCCCGGCGGCTGGGGGAAGGCAGGCAAGATCCAGGGAGGCTGTGTGGGGGGTTTTCCTACGGATCCCCCCCTCCCTCTTTTTTTGGTGTGTTTCTTTTTAAAATTCTTGCTGTGTTGGAACTAGCGAGGGGTGGAAGAAGATCTCCGAAGCCTCATCAGTCATCGGGACTGTCAGCTCGGCCTGGGGCATATACCCTGTCATCCAGTCCCCTGCCTCGGAGACAGGGATTCCAGCTACATGGGCAAACGCTTGGACCAGCCACAAATGTACCCCCAGTACACTTACTACTATCCTCATTATCTCCAAACCAAGGTATGGCTCGCCCCACAGTCTGGCAGCTGTGTGGTGTCCTTCTGCACTTGGGATGGGAGACAGACAGGCATGTGAATTATTATTTACCCCCCCCCCATCACCTCTTCCTGCTTCTTTGAAATTAGTAACCTAGCAATGGAGTTAATGAAGCAGAGGAGACTATTAGAAGAAAGCGAGCCCGGAATTGTGGCTTCCTCTTTAAGAAGAGATAATAGTTTCACTAGAGTTCCTTTGTTGTTATTTGGCAACACAAATGCTCCTGATCTCTGTCAAGTCCTTTGCGGATGGGCAGGGTTGTTGACAAGGGGATCGTAACAGTGATTATCAGGCACAAGAATACAATTTCAGGGGCTTTTCTGGTGAGCTGTTCTTTGTTTGTGGCTCTAACTGGGTTTTGCCCACTGGATAGGACATGCCGGGGTGGGGACAACTCAAACTTTTAAATCGCTGAGTGTGGCATGAGAGAAGGGTGTGGGAAGGTATATGGCAAGTAACTAAAGTCTCCGAGAGTTTGTTTGAGTGTATTTTTTTTTTTTTTTTTTTTACGTATTTGATTTTATAGGGAGGGTGTTCAGGGAATGCTAGAGACCGAATTTCGGAGCTTTACCGTAGATGCTCTTTACTTTTAGAAGCTTGCTGTGTCTGGGTTGGCTGCCATCAGGAGGCCTGGGTCTTCAAATGGGATGAAATATAACTGATGATAACTGGACGTGAAGTGGTTAAATACTTTAGGCTTTATGTGTGTGCTCAAACGATTGTGAGGGGGCCAGGGGTAAGCTCACGTCACTAAGCCGTGGGTCGTGTCAACCATGAACTTTATCCTGCAGTTCAGACATGGAAGACGCTCAGGTGTGAAATCACTGCTCCAATTTGTCAATTACATGGGACTTCATTTGGGGGTGGGTGGGTGTTGGTAGTTACCCCTGGAATGCTCGGATTATATTTCTTTACAGATTATATTATTTTGCATTGCATTAGCCAGAGTCTTCCGTCTTCCTGATAAATAAATATGCCAGGAGTGAACGAGGCGTGCCTGAGTGATCTGAGCTGTCACCAAGACTCGGTGATGTGACGAGGGTTTGGTCATTCATGCTGTAGTTCTCTCATTTATTCTGTCTCACCAAACAATGCCTATTTGTAAACCAGAGCAGGCAGCTGACTTTCAGTATTGTAGTAAAGGTTGTTCTTTTTTCCCCTTCCTTTCTCAACTGCTCTCTGATTTGCCCTACCCCTCCAAGGTCGACTCACACTGCTTTTTGCCTTTGTGAGCATTTAGTTGGTGTTGCTGCTTAAATAGCCCAGCCCTCCTGCTCCAGTGGCCAGAGTTTTAACTCTTTGGGGGATTGGGTTGAGAATGCTGCCTGCCTTCCTTAAGGAAATGGCAAAGCAGTGACAAGTTAAAAAGGGGAAATTTACAGTCATTTCTCATCCCCCAAAGAAACAAAAACAACACACTCGAGGGTTGCATGAAAAATATCGGACATTCCATCCCCTTTAGTCATTTAGCTAAATTTTTCCAAATGTTTCCAAATTCATGCTTTCTTTTTTGGTTCTTGTTTTCTACTATGAAGTCTATTCAGAAGAGAAACTTTAGATCAAAATGAATGGAATAATTGCTTTTATGCTTGAGATTTCTTTTTAACCTATTACTAGCAGGAAATAATTTTGTGTACATTATATTAAAGACACAGGATGCTGGACCAGCTAAAAAATCTGTTTTGGGGTCCTATGTAGTTGAGTGTTGTGTAGACAGGCAACATCTGGATCTTGTTACTTTCAAGCCAGTCAAAGCCATCAACTTCTGGAACATTTCTAAAGAAGTTAGATCCATTAGGCGACCTCAGCTGATAGTCGGGTAATCAGATCAGGGTGGAAGAGAATATACGATCAGCTACTTTGGCTGTTGTGGCCGTTCTTATTGATTATTGCGTTGTAAAATTTCGACAGTGCTGTGAAGTTGTCGAATATTATTTTGGTGGCTCTGAAATGACAGACATTAATAACATTCCTGTGAGCTGAAGGCATGAAAACGTGTCCTGTTTTGGCACTTGGGCACTGGGGGAATGGGAGGAAGGGTCAGCGTGCAATATTTTAAAATGTGGGAACTTTCTGACAGCGTTAACACCATAAATACTATGGTGGCTCAGTATAGCATGAAAACAACCAGGTTATTTTAGTACCACTTTTTGTTCCTTTCATACTTACATCTCAAGATAGAATCTGTCATAATTTTGAAGTAAATGCACGCTGCTTATTATTTATTTGGTAAGCCTAGGTGGAATTCATAAAATCCACTGGTCTTTTAGCCTTGGCTTGCACTTATAATCCAATTTAAAAATCACTGCTATTTTAAATGATTCTGTTATAGAAAAGACATTTATGGTTGACAACAAAAATTGTATTCTGGTGATACCATGTCCTAAATTAGTCTCTAAATGTAGGTGTTTTTAACTAACCACAAAAGCTGTTTGCTGACATTAGTTTTGGGTGGAAAATCTTCACGGGATTTTAAAGAAGTAAAATGTTTATTATTGTATTTGTTCAGAAAGTGCCAAAATACTGACCCTTCTAGTTCTGCCAAAACATGTATTTTAGATGCAGCTGCTCTTACGATAAAACAAAATAAAAATGGATTTTTAAATACATGTAAATGTCTTCCATTTTCTCAAATGCATTTAAAGTTTAAAAAAAAAAAAAACGCGTCTCCCTTCCCTGTCTTCTCTTTCTCTTATTACCCATCACATTAGAAGCAATCTCTTAACTTTGTTGCTTAAAGAGAAAAAAAATAGAAATAAGATATTTATGCTTTTGTTTCTTTGAAAAATGTTATATTAGAAAAGTTATGTGTAAGTCAAATACAAGGAAAACGTATAGTTGACTTGTGGCAATACCTTGTAGTAATATGGGTATAATCTGCTTTCTCTCCCAGACCTCATATTAAAAGTTGTCACTTCTCAGTTTTCTTTTTGGCCTTTTTTTTTTCTATTAAAAGAAGCAATTTAAAAAGGAACATTACTTTTGGTTAGGAGTAATGAAGAAATCTTGGTGACAAGTCAGAATATTTAAATAGGAGACATAACTGGATTCAAAAAGAGTTTCATCAAAATGAATTTGCTGTTGGCAGGCCACTCTGAATAATCAGCAAGTTTTAGAGAAAGGAGAGCTGAAAGTAGTTTATTGGCTTAATGATCACATACATGATGATGTTTGATTGAGTTGTAACCTAATATTTCTCAGGAATTTTGTTATAGCCCATTCCAAACACCCAACCTGTTGCTATTGCCCTGTGAGACTCAGGGTGGATTTCTATCTGTACTGAGGCACTTTGGGGAGGTTTCTTGGCAAAACAACTTAGTTGAACTGGGAAACCTCAAAAGAGTAAAACATAGTCACAGTCTGATGAGTTGATATTTTACAGTTGAGAAATAGATACCTCTCCCCTAGGTGATCTTTGGAAAACTTTACTCATCTTTATAAAACTTAAAAATTCACCCAAGCATACACAGCAAGCTTGCCTTTCCTTCCTTTCCAGAGCCTTACCAGTTCACTCTGTTCCCATCAGTTCAGTGCAGTTTCTTATCACATTGTTCTTTCATCCATCTCCCGCCTTCCCTTCTTTGGCCATCTGCTTCCCCAGAAGACCTTGAAGAGAAGGTTTCAGACCATAGGACCCTGACTAAGTTTCTCTGGCTGGTGGTGCTCAGATTCTGTTCAGAGCCTGGTGTGAAGTTGGGGTCAGGTGGAAAGAGTCATCCATCAACGGCACACTGATTTCAGGCTGAATTTCCAACCATCTGCAGCTGGACGGCCGCCCGGCTGTGAAAGTCTAGCTGGGCCCAGTTGTGCCATGGAAAGAGCAGACCCTTGAAAACACCAGGCCTGAGCAGTTGCCAAAGGAAGAAGGAGGCTCCTGAGGGGGTAAAGGATATTCTTAAAGATGTGAACGTACAGATCCTCCAAAAGCAAAACCAAACAACCCTTAACACATTTCTTGCAGATGAAAATGTAGAAAATTTTGCTGAGGGAGGGAGTGAGTTTAGAATTTCCTTAGTACTTCCTGCCTCAGATTTGCATTGATAGTCAGAGTTGGTAACTTGCCAGTTTGAAAACAGCCTTGAAAACTCCCAAGTACTCTTTTCCTTTGAAAGCCTGAAACATACAGAACTGGTTTTCTCAAAATCTTCCATCAATAGTATTTTTAGCTACAACTCCAAATATTTCTTACACTTTGGAGGTGGGGTGGGGGGCGAGGGGAATGGTAGCATGAAACTATGATAAATCTTGTCTCATTTTAGAATGTATACTATTTTAATTGGTTTTAAATGAGAGAAATACAGAAAGAGGTTACTCTCCCTCTTCAGCTGCTGTTTTCTCTCTTTACTCCTTCAAATCTTTGTTATCATTGGCCTTTTCTTTTCTATAATGTAGTCACTGTTTTCACAACACTAAATCTAGTGCCTGCTTAAAAGGAGTAGATACGTAAAAATATCATGTTTTTTTCTCCCCAATAATTCCAAACTTAAAGGAAACACCATGCATATTTCTCTTAACAGTATCTTTCCAACACATTTTCCTTTCACTTTCTCTCCATTTGGAAAAAGAGGAACAGAATTATAACTCAAAACTGTTTCCATCAAGTAATAAAAAGCATTTCGGGTTGGACGTGGAGGCCATTGGAAGGGACAGAGGCCAAAGAAGAGGAGGGCAAATGCAAGTCATTTCAGGTCTTTCTGGCTCCAGGAATTCTGGAAAGCTTTGTTTTTGCACTACTATGATTCACACAATCCTCTTTGACGTTATCAGTCTTTTTGGCAGAAGAGGGCTCAGTCACAATTATGCCCATGCCAAATTCTAAGAAAATCGGGCTTTTCCTTTAAAAGAAAATCTTTTTAGTGTTGGACTTCTTATTCAGAGTAAATGGTTGATGTTTATCCAAAATTGGCTTCGAGTACTACATTAAAATTGTGTTTTGTAACAGTCTCCTAAGCCACAGCTGTATGTGATTAAATAGTGTAATATCAAAAGCATGTGAGTAGACATTTTTATGCTATAGCTGTTCACAGTAAGAGTACAGATGGAGCTGACAGGAGACCAAGAGCAAAAAGGTACTCGTGTGTTAGGAGACGTGTATTGAGGGTCTGTATTGCTGGGTTTTTTTTTTTTTTTGTACTAGTGGGAAAAATGCTGAACTATTTTGGATGTGATTAAAAAATATGCTCTTTGAAAATGGAAACAGAAACAAAATGCCAATTTTTATTTTAAATATGGAGTGCCATTTAATTGCAAAACACATAGTTCCTGAATGAATCTGGAAGCAATGCAAATGGAAAGATTAAGTTTATTCCCAGGAAGCACACATTCAGAAAGCAAAAGTGAAGTTTGCTTTTCTGTTTGGAAATTATAAATGCTTTTCTCCTTGTGTGTGTGTGTGTGTGTGTGTGTGTGTGTGTGTGTGTGTGTGTGTGTGTTTGGGGGGAGGAGAGTTTTTGTTTTGTTTTGTTTTTTGCTATATTAATCTGTGGAACTATTATTATAAGAAGATTATAGGTCATTTGCCTCTAAACAAAAGTGATAGATAGTTAGGATCCGTAACTTAGAGCAAAACAGGTGGTAACATGATTCTTTGTTAGGATATTTGAAAATATGATATTCAGTTTGCTATGAATATTGACCTTTTATTGCCATTGTTAAAAGTTACATAGTCACACAAGGAGACACAACTTTAGATTCTATTTCTTTAGCAGAGATGTTACAAAAGAGAAGCTTTAGCTACAATGTTTTTGAAAGCCTGTTTGTTCATGAACACGATAATCTCTATCAGTCTATAGGATTACTAATACTAATAAAAGATGTAAAAGAAATGTTAGTAAGTGATTGTTTGGGGGGCTTGAAAAAGCTTATAGAAGCAGCTATTGATGTTCAGATTTCAAACATTCAAAAGCACTTTTAAAAAGGAAAAGAAGAGGGGTGGACCGAGGTAAATTGGGTTCTGATTGCTTTTGTTTTTAATTTTTCTTTTTCAAGTTGACATTCGCAAAGAATTTGTTCATGTGAGTGTGTGTGTGTGTGTGTGTGTGTGTGTGTGTGTAGATTTATTGGTCAGGAAATATATACCATGTGGAATCAGATATCTGAGTAAAGCCTTGCTGTTCAGAGCATCAACCTCTAATAGACATTAAATTTCAAGAGGATGGATAATATATGATAAGACATTCATGCTGCTTTTTTGTGGAACTCTGATTTGTATGTCCATGAACCGGTTTCTAGGACTGGTTCCCTAAGATGCCCTTCCAGGCCTAGCATTTCTGACTCTCTTGTTGAGATAGATGAGGCTGCTTTGATTTTTAGGGCTATTTGGGAAATGAATTGGGTTTTGTGCCAATGATGAGTTTTTGTTCAGGTCCTCCATACTTTCTCCAGAGCAGTTCATACGCTGGTTTGCCGACTCTGGAGACTTGGCAAATGTAACTGTCTGCATCTTTTGCTGCATCTAAATCTAGCACACCCAGAGAAATACCTCTGTCACCCAGGAGTGGGTGGAGAGCAGTTCCCAGGGGTGGGACCAATCCACAGGCACTACTGAATCATTATCATTGTTGGCTTTGTTGTGGTTTGAGTTTTCTCCTTTGAGTGCATAAAATTAGATCTGATCCAAAGACTTGCTCTCTCTAGGTGGCATAAAAGCGGACTGGTTATGCATATGTTTGGCTAAACCAGTTGAGGTAATGAAAAAAGTAGGATTGTCTCATTAAGATCCTGACAGCTCTAGTTTCATGAATGAATCTTGGAACTACATGTGAAAATAACAGGCGATCAGTGACATGCTATTTTGACTGGAGTTTGCAAAACGTTCCAGTCTCTAAATTTCTGAATAGTAGCCTTAAAAGCATAGGGGGAAATATTGTAGTAACCCAAGTGCATGGTACTGAAGGAGAAAAATAATCACTTCTCCAAGATACACTTAATAAAACATTATCTTTTCCTCTTTTTCTTGCTAGGTACCCTTTCTTGGTCCCCTTGAAGCCTCTGTTAGCTGAATTAATGAAAGTAAATAGAACCTTGAATTTTGTTTTTATGGATTACTAACACATGGCAAAAATGAACTAGACTACATATACAGTCAGATCAACCCTGATAACATCCTTCCCTGTTGTGTGAAAAATATGGTATAATAGAAGAAAAATTAATCTCATGATATTCTAAATATTGGTAGTAATCATTTCAGGAACTGATTTTTAACTTGTTCTAGAACTAACTTTCCTGTCATTGTACTGTAGTGTTAAGAAATTGGCAAGTATTGCACTCAGTATGCCAGATGCAGATGACCTTTTGGTTAACTCATCCTTAACTGGTAGTTTTCAAGCTGAATATGGATCATGTATAGAATTTAATGAGGATTTTTGAGAAGTCTTCCTATTTTTATCCTAGGTATCACTTGTCTATTTATCTTAGTCATATTTCTGATTGATGACAGTTTAATGAAAAGGAAAATGGAAAACAGGATGTGAACTATCTGGTTTTCTGGAACTGATTAAGATACCTTAAAAGCTTTTCTTATGTATGCAAGTCATATCTGAAGGTACACTGATGTCTTTACACTCTTTTGTTGCCTTTTAAAACTTGTTATTCATACAGATTAAATAGTGGCACCCTGAATATAAGTTAGAACTGAGGTAACTTAAAATTCAAGCAAATATGCTTTCAAAGTCCCAGATAGGTCTGAGTAGATGAAGTATTTGAAGAAGTGTATACAAAGCTTGGAATAAAATTTTAGAGACTCTTTTTAAGGATGTTATACAAGAAAACTAATCACATGACATATCTGTAATGTTGAGTTTCTTCTTGAGAGATGAGAAAAATAGTTTTTTTGTTTGTTTGTTTTTTGTTTGTTTGTTTGGTTTTTTTTTAGCTTGGTGCTAGCCCCTTGAAGGGTTGTGACAGCTTCTAGGTTAGCCTTGGTCTTGACTTTTGGCCCTTGCTTTCTTTTCCATGGCCAGGCTCACCGATTGAGATTGTGCCTTTAGAAATGAGGATGTTATGTTTTAATCTAGGTAGGCAGGGAATTCTGAAAAGAATAAAGTTCTGATCTTCTTTTTCGATATTCTTTTCAATTTATTCCAAAAGTTAACCTCAGATTTTAAACTTTATTTTTCACCTGTTAGGACCACTGGAGTTCTGTTAGCAATGAGAAAATTTCCCTTTCTGGGTTGTTCTTGTTCTTGTGTTTAACTTTGTTGATAAGCTGGAAAAATATGAGGAACAGTGCAAGGAAATAGGTCAGTGAACATGGAAGAATTTTTCTCCACATTCAGCTGAATCCTTTAACAGTAGTAGAAGTGAAGGGCCATTCTAAAATCTCCATTATCTTCTGGACACTTTTGGCGCCTCCCACATCTTAACAAACACATTAAACATATTAAAGTGCACTCACATTCCACATCAAATTAGATTTTTTGCAACAAGATATTGAAAAATTTTTTATAGTTTTGCCACTGAAACTTCCTGAGTACATGTAAATTTATTTATGTGTGCTTGTGAATTGGGGGCCATCATCTTACCAATGTAGGTGTTGCAAAAAATCTAATCTGCAGCACTTCTGGAGGTACAAGGAAAGATTATTTTGACCTCTACCAAATAGAACAATGAATAAAGTTGACGATGTATTATGCTTTGTAGAAACAAAGATTCACTAATTTTGGTTGTCATTTTCTTTTTAGATTGTGGGGAATACATTTTTCTCATCTTGTCAGTACTTTTGTGGGTCCCTAACGTGCTCAGAGAGCCTAAAAAACTGGCTCTATCTCTACCCACTGAGGCATTTTGGCATTCAATGTATCTCTGTATTTTAGTAATCCCAAATTTCCGGGGCGGGACATGTGTTAGAGCAGCATAGTGTATTGGAAAATGTCATTAACATTCTTTGGCTAAAATAGGTCAAAAGCAGACACATTGGATTGACCTTTGGCAGTGGGAGCAATTGAGAGTTCCAGATCTGGGTGCCAGGTTCACAGAATTTTTTCATTGTTCATTTGATGGAAGTGTTTACCAATTAGAAAGAAAAAGAGCTTGAATGTAACAGGTTTTCCCTGGGCCCCTAGCCTAGAGGTACAAGTGGGAAGCAAGTCCCTGGCACAGTATCTATTTTATGGCATAGTCTTTCTAAATTCTTCTGTCTCCTAAAGAGGCTCATGGGTTTTTACATGTATTAAAACTACCACTTCCTTCTGATCCCCAAGTCCATGATTATTCATCTTGGGTGGATTCCCTTGGTTTCTAGAGGTCCCCGCCAGCCCTATAGTATCTGCCTGCCTCTTAAAGCAGAGATGTCTCTGCACATATGCACATGCCAGCCGGACCCACCATCACACTCCCAGGTGGGTGGGCACCTTTTATTTTGTTTTATTTTATTTTTAAATTTATTTTTATTAATTAATTTATTTATTTATTTATTTATTGTCTTTTTAAGGTTGCACCTGCAGTATATGGAGGTTCCCAGGCTAGGAGTTGAATCAGAGCTGTAGCCGCCAGTCTACACCACAGCCACAGCAATGTCAGATCAGAGCCACATCTCTGACCTACACCACAGCTCACAGCAACACCAGATCCTTAACCCACTGAGTGAGGCCAGGGATCAAGCCTGCATCCTCATGGATGCTAATCAGGTTCATTTCTGCTGAGCCACGACAGGAACTCCCAGGTGGGCACCCTTTAGGTACTGCTTCTCTAGCACCAAGCCAAGCGTGATGGTTTTCTTCATTTGTATTATGGTCCTGGTAATACAAGAAAACTAGGGTACCAAGCCCAGAGCATGGCCTTCTCCCCTCACCTCAATTAAAGAATTTGCTCTGTCTCTCAAGCCCCCTGCATCCACACATGCCTAGAAACTCCCTCCCTCCCGCACTCTTGGAGGGAGAGTTCTCATAATTACCCGATGTTTTGATTCTCCACTTAATTTCTCAGTTTTCCTTGCTAGCCCTCTAGCCAGATCTCACAGAAGTTCATCAGCAGATTCAGATAAGCTGTGACTTATCTCTGTCACACATGGAACGTGCACATGCACACACATACACACACACCCCTGGAAATGCTAAGAATTATTTCAATGGTTCTGATTTTTTTCTGAGGCTAAGTGACACTGAGAAACATCAAAAGAAAAAGTGATCTTAAGGAGACGTATACTTTTTCTTTCCAGTTTTAATACTTTTTTTTGGTTGCTAGTTGGTTGCAGAAAGGGAAAATCACCAAAATACAGATGACCAGTAATTTTCACTTTCTTTCAAAAATGTAGTGTCTTCCCATGATTTGAGATATATTGATAATGTATTATGCAAGTACTATATTATATGCATCTATGTATATTATCTTTTCTATGCTATTCTTTTTAAAATTGTATGACAATTTTTAAATTGGAATATAGTCAATTTAAAATGTTGTCTTAGTTTTCAGGTGTAAAGAAAAATGATTCAGTTATAAATACATATACTTTTTTTCCAAATTCTTTTCCCATATAGGTTATTACAAGATATTGAATAGAGTTCCCTATGCTATACAGTAGGTCTTTGTTATTTATCTATTTTGTATATAGCAGTTTGTTTATTTTAATCCCAGACTCTTAATTTGTCCCTCCCTCCCTTTCCCCTTTGTTGACAGTACATTTGTTTTCAAAGTCTATGAGTCTATTTCTGTTTCATAAATAAATTCATTTGTATCATTTTAAAATATTCCACATATAAGTGATATATATGATATTTGTCTTTGTCTGACTTACTTCACTTAGTATGATAATCTACTAGGTCAATCCATATTGCTGCAAATGGCATTTTTTATTATGGCTGAGGATTTATATATCACATCTTCTTTATCCATTCCTCTGTTGATTGGCATTTAGATTGCTTCCATGTCTTGGGTATTGTAAATGGTACTGCTATGAACATTGGGGTGCATGGATCTTTTCAAATTATGGTTTTCTCAAGACATATTCCCAGGAATGGGATTGCTGGATCATATGGTAGTCCTATATTTAGTTTTATAAGGAACCTCCATACTATTCTCCATAGTGGCTGTACCAATTTACATTCTCAACAAGTGTAGGAGGGTTCCCTTTTGTCCACACACTCTCTAACATTTATCATTTGTAGACGTTTTAATGATGGCCATTCTGACCATTTTGAGGTGATATCTTTGTTGTTTTGGTTTTCATTTCTCTAATAATTAGTGATGTTGAGCATCTTTTATTTTTTTCTTATTTATTTTTTAAAAACATTTTATTTATTTATTTATTTATTTATTTTCCACTGTACAGCATGGGGACCAAGTTACACATACATGTATACATAATTTTTCGTCCCATTGTTGTGTTGTGATGTAAGTATCTAGACATAGTTCTCAGTGCTACACAGCAGGATCTCATTGTAAATCCATTCCAAGAGCAATAGCTTGTATCTGTTAATCCCTCCCACTCCCTCCCCCTCCCCCGGGCAACCACAAGTCTATTCTCCAAGTCCATGATTTTCTTTTCTATGGAAGGTTCATTTGTGCTATATATTAGATTCCAGATATAAGTGATATCATATGGTATTTGTCTTTCTCTTTCTGACTTATTTCACTCAATATGAGAGTCTCTAGTTCCATCCATGTTGCCACAAATGGCATTATTTTGTTCTTTTTATGGCTGAGTAGTATTCCATTGTGTATATATACCACATCTTCCTAATCCAATCATCTGTTGATGGACATTTGGGTTGTTTCCATGTCCTGGCTATTGTGAATAGAGCTGCAATGAATACGTGGGTGCATGTGTCTTTTTTTTTTTTTTTTGGTCTTTTTCCAGGACCACACCCATGGCATATGGAAGTTCCCAGGCTAGGGGTCTAATCAGAGCTATAGCTGCCAGCTTAAGCCAGAGCCACAGCAATGCCAGATCCGAGCCTAGTCTGCGACCTACACCACAGCTCCTGGCAACACCAGATCCTTAACCCACTGAGCGAGGCCAGGGATTGAACCCTCAACCTCATGGTTCCTAGTCAGATTCGCTAACCACTGAGCCACGATGGGAACTCTTGCATGTGTCTTTTTTTAAGGAAAGTTTTGTCTGGATATATGCCCAAAATCGAGACTGTTGGGTCATATGGTAGTTCTATGTATAGATTTCTAAGGTACCTCCATATTGTTCTCCATAGTCGTTGTACCAGCTTACATTCCCACCAACAGTGCAGGAGGGTTCCCTTTTCTCCACACCCCCTCCATTATTTGTTATTTGTGGACATATTAGTGATGGCCATTCTGACTGGTGTGAGGTGATATCTCATGGTAGTTTTGATTTGCATTTCTCTAATAATCAGTGATGTTGAGCATTTTTTTATGTGCTTTTTGGCCATCTGTATATCTTCTTTGGAGAAAGGTCTATTCAGGTCTTTTGCCCATTTTCCATTGGGTTGTTGGCTTTTTTGCTATTGAGTTGTATAAGTCAAACATCTTTTAATGTGCCTGGTCCATCTGTATGTCTTCTTTGGAGAAATGTCTATTTAGGTCTTCTGCCCTTTTTTTTTTTTTTTGGATTGGATTGTTTGTTTCTTTTGATACAAAGCTGGATGAACTGTTTGTATATTTTGGAAATTAATCCTTTGTTAGTAGCATCATTTACAAATATTTTCTCCTTTTCTCTGTTACTCTTGATAATTTTTTTTAGAAATCCTATGGATTGATTCACTCTAATTTTTCCTAAATAATTTCATAATTATTGTTTATGCTGTGGAGGTTTCAATAATCCTTGGAGCTTGTAATGATGAGGCTGTCAATAGCATGGGAGAAAAAAATGGCAATTCTACAATTTTAATTTTATAGGTGATTTATGATAAGTACCAATTGATATAAAACAGAGAGAAGAGGAAACAGAAAATTGAAGGGCTAAGATTATCAAGTCCCAATATATGAACATTTCTGGAATTTGACTGTTTTTCTTTCCAAAGCCAAGAACTGTTTGGAAGGAAGTGATTGTTGAGAAGTTGAAGAACCATCTTTGGGAAAAACCTTAATGTGAATATAGTACTTGATATGGAGGAGTCATAGCGTTGAGGCTTTTGGTGTCTTGTGAAAAGGAAATCAATGCTTCTGCAGACAGCTTAGTGCTTTGTTCTATTGGCACATATCAATGGACTTGGTAAACTAGCGCCTGCTTTTCTTGTTCTGGCTTACCCATCACTTCTTATGGATGACCTGGATGAAAACCTTATTGTTGCTTTTGACTGGAAACAAGTGTGTTTTCTAGAAAGATTTTGGAATCAAATTTTAACATGTATGTCATAATTTCTATATATAAAATGTTCATATCAAATCCATAGTGTTCAAAATAATCATGAATATGGCTATGTTGTTCTGTGTAGAAAGGATCTGGGTTTGAGTGGGCTAAACAGTAGCATAAGATCTAAAACTATCAAAGCTCTACTGACATGAGAATTTACAATGCAAAGCGCTAACCAGACAGTGAGGATGTTCAGGGGCCGCTGATGTGTCTAGAGATCCACTGAGCAATTGAGTTGAGGGTATGTGAGCCCTGCTCTCAGCACACACATGGGTTAGAAGGTGGGGCCTGGTGAAAGTGTGTCTAGATTTCAACATGGTCATTGAGGTTTAGGTGAGTAGAGATCTGAGAAAAGTTAGATATTGTTGTTATTATTCATGGTCCATCTTTTCTGCCAAGTTTATTTTACTCCCTTCTCCATCCTCATTTCACCTAAGATGGCTGTCTGCAGTGACTCCACTTTCCCATTGCATCCTCTTCATCACTCTGCCTTTCTGGGTAGTCCCTCCTGGGAAATTAACTCTTTTCTTTCTGGATCACAGCTTCCACTCCCCTCGCCCTTCCCCTCCACCCCTTTTCTCCTGTCATCAGCTTGTCTGTTATGGTTGCCTTCATTGCTTCCCTGCCTTTAGTTCCTAAGCTTCTGCTTCCTCCTTTTTGTTCTCTTAGCTCTCAGTTCTCTCTTACCAAGTGAGTTACTGCCTTTTTTTTTTTCCCATTTCTTTCCAAGGTAATGCAGGATTAGATTTTGACTTTCTTCTTTTGTGGCTTGGTTGTACATTTATTTTTGACCTTTACGCATCAGGATCATATTTGTGTCAGAGTTAGTCTCTGAGCCCCCTGAGGATTAAGACCATGGGCTCTTCATCTTTGAATGCCCTGCAGGATCTGGTAGAGAGCCTGGTGCAGGCTGAGTGCAGAAGGAAAGGTTTTCAGCAGGCACTAATCTGTGTTGTTTACTGTATCTCATGTGGCCCTCTGTTGCTGAAGGCAGTGAGTTTTAAAACCACAATTGCTGGATGTCATCTTCACCTCTGTGATGCTTCATGTCAAAAGGCATTTTGTGGACCAGAAGTAAGTCTTACTAAACTGTCTTTTTTTACGTATACCAATTGATGTAATTGTTCCCTACCTCAGCATTGTCCCCTGAAACATGTGGGCCACTGGGCTAGGTACCCCAGGACTGTTGGCTGAAATGAGGTTATGTATCTACCAAAAGGACACAGGTCAATAGCAGGTAAGCCAAGTCAGACACTGAAATAGGCAAAGAAGAGAAAAGGAGAGAAAGGGAAAGGAAAGGGAAGGAAAAAGAAGAGGTGAGAAAAGCCATCACAGTGTTGCATCTCAAGAAGCTGGGAAGGACATCAGTATGCATGCCAACTCAAGGAAGGGGAGAAATGGATTTTACAGAGTTCCCGTCGTGGCTCAGTGGTTAACGAATTTGACTAGGACCCATGGGGTTGCGGGTTTGATCCCTGGCCTTGCTCAGTGGGTTAAGGATCTGGCGTTGCCCTGAGCTGTGGTGTAGGTCACAGCCGCGGCTCAGATCCCATGTTGCTGTGGCTCTGGCGCAGGCCAACGGCTACAGCTCCGATTAGACCCCTATCCTGGGAACCTCTATATGCCGTGGGAGCAGCCCTAGAAAAGGCAAAAAGACCAAAAAAAAAAGAAAAGTGGATTTCAAAGGCGGTCTAAGTTGCCAGTACTTGGAAATTGGGCATGAGAGTTAGCAAGTAGGTCAGGACTAAATACAGTGGTGGTGGTTTGGAGGGGACCAGAGAGGCCATTCCTGAGCAATTGCCAAGAATATCAGCTAGTATATGAGGCTTCCTTTCTTGGGTTAGCAGAGAGTTGGACATGTCAAGAGGTGAACTTGGCAGATGGAACTAGGAGATGTGTTGAGTGCTAGGTCCTATTTTTTTTTTTTGCCTATTTTTGCCTATTTTTTCTAACTCAAGACAGATGATCTTGAGTATTATAGTCACATATATATATACACACACATGCACACACACATATATATATCGCTGTGGCATGTAAAGATCCACAGCAATGTGGATTTTTTTAACTCAAAATTTTGAAAAGACATCTTCAAAAAGATCAGGGAGAAATGACAAAATTCCCAGCTTTGGTTTCCCTGTGCCATTAACTAAGTAGGCATAAAGATATGTCTAAAGTAATGATAGCTGATATAAGATGAGTTTCTTATATAAACTTCAAAGCCTTCCTCACTGAGGAATGAATGTATGGAAACAACCTAGTCGTGGCCAAGAAAACAGTGTTTTTGGTATACAGCCCTCTAGATTTTTCCAAGTTGTGCTGATTCTCTATGTTTGTTCTGCAGTTTTGTTTTGTTTTTTTTCTCTACCATGTTCTTTTTTTGCATCAAGGTTCTTATTATCTTTTGTAGAAAATGGAGTTTCTATACATGCGATTCTTCAACATTTAGTTCATTTATCTTTTGCAAAGTAATGCACACTCAGTGGTATCTCCTGAGACAATTCAAGATATTAAAATATTGACAGTCTCCTTCAGCATACTGCTGTTGTGTGCAGCACTCTCAGAAATAACCTATGTTAATAACAAAACCATACGTATCCTTCTGCACATTCCTTTTTTTTTTTTTTTTTTTTTTTGGTTAGGGGTTAAATTAGAGCTATGGCTGCCAACCTACACACAGCTCACAGCAATGCCAGATCCTTAACCCACTGAGTGAGGCCAGCGATCAAACCTGCAACCTCAAGGTTCCTAGTCCGGATTCATTTCAACTGCGCCACCACAGGAACTCCCTTCTTCAGCAAGCATCCTTTATGCTCACACAAACATACCGTCAGATCTATGGTATATAAGATCAGCCTGAGAAAGTTAATTTCTCCTTTTTTTGAGGAAAAGCATACTTTGTGTATTCTCCCCAGGTCTCTAGACATATGTCTTTTAGGTTTTTCTTGTCAAGGTAATTGTTCCTAGTGTGTCCTAGTATGTTTGCACCACACTTTATGCAAGTGTTGCCCATCAATGAGCATGGATTTTTTTCCCCCACTGTCTTGCCGTTATGCATGATGCTAAAATATATGTACAACTTCTCATTTAAATACTGAAAATGGAATCAGTGATTTTCCAAGCAGGTCTGCTGCCTTGGAAACACTGAAAAATGCCTTAATGAGTTCCCTATGACACAAAGATTGACGTCGCTGCTTGAATTCCTAACCTGGAGATTCTGTGTCCTGCGGGATTGGCCTGCTCCTTTGTGTGCTGGTGATAAGGGTTATTAGAGTCCGCTCCATTTAGTGAGAAGATGAAGTTTCTGATTGCGGATTGAGCTGAACAGAACCTCTCACATTTGACGGGAGCAGAAAGGTCTTATTATTTTTGTGACACCATGATTGGGATCCCAGCAGTGCTCAGGGTAGGCAGGGCCACCATTCCATGGCTTCCCATCCATCCCCCCATGGGGCTGCACTTGGGTTCCAGGTTGACCTCCTTTGTCTGCTACCTCATATTCCAAGTTAAAGGAGCACCAGCAGGTGAGGACAGCTTCAAGCAGCCCAAACCTTCCTAAGTGATTCGAATCCCACATATTTTGTGATAGCCCTTATCTGGTGCACTTGTTTGGTGCCACTTGACCATAGGGGAAATGTCATGGTAAATTAATAGATCTTGGAAAGGTGACTCTGGAAAAATCTAATGAGCCTAGGTGAAACCTGGGTTTATTTCTTTAATTCCCCGTACTTGTTCTGTTTCTTGCTTCCAATATAAATTTGAATTAAAGTCAAAACATAGCAATGAAAAGAGTAAAATGAAAGTTTACCTGAAGGAGATGCTATGCTGGGCTGATACAGAAATATTTACCAACTAAAATCTGTCTAGAAGACAGTATATCATAAAACCTCAACAGTTTACTCTTCCTATACAAAAGTTAGATCGAGGACATGTATTTATAATCACACTTAATTCTCTTTCATATATTTACATTTCATAGAACTTATGCCTTTCAAGGTTTGATAGCTAAACTACATGTACTTCTTAGGAAACTCAAGGGGTTTCCTAAATATGGACCTGCAAGAATGACTTTTTTCTCTTATTTTGTGTATGAGATGAGATAGCTTAGTTCAACACTGGAGAGTCAATTTAGCATTGTTTCTTTTTACGACTATAGCACTGACCATTTTTTAAAAAATCAACAGTATAGGAGTTCCAGTTCTCAGTGGAAATGAATCTGACTAGTATCCATGAAGATGCAGGTTTGATCCCTGGCCTCACTCAGTGGTTTAAGGACCTGGCATTGCTGTGAGCTGTGGTGTAGGTCAGAGCTGTGGTGTAGGTCACAGATGCAGCTGGGATCCCGTGTTGCTGTGTCTGTGGAGTAGGCCGGCAACCAGAGCTCCAACTGGACCCCTAGCCTGGGAAACTCCATATGCTTCAGGTGCAGCCCTAAAAAGACCAAAAAAACCCCCAAAATCAACAGTATACTTAAAGCAGGCAGGAACATTTGAATAGAGCCTGGAAAAGGAATTTAATAATCAGAAATGAAAATTGCTCTTTGGTAGGTGAAAAGACCCTGAGTGTGCTAAGAATGGCCTGGGAGCCTAATTTTTTAATCCTAGAATTTCCCCAGGGTTTCCTTACCTTTTTGTATTTCAGTTTCCTGCCATTTATTTCCATCACAAGAATATTTAGTTATTTGATAAGGATGTCTTAATGATCAATATTAGACTAGTCATAATGTGTTTCAGGGTTCTGTAAAGAATGCCAATGTATTAACATATTATGAAGATAATAAAATATAAATAAGAACCATTAACTCCAAGAGATTGTTATTAGTGATAATGGCAAGGAGAGGGTGACTACAAGACCTGGAATTGACTTGATACACGAGTATAATGGACCACAAATCCTTATGAGAGCTCAGATCAATGCCTTTCATTGAAACATTTCTGTGCACTTCCATTATGTTTCCCTGGCATCCATCTCTGCAGTCAGTTAGACTGAATCATGTAGAGAGATTTGCTTTCAGTATTTCTCATACTTCTCACATGATTTTTTTAATTGTTGTTTTGGAAAGCAACGCAGGTCTGTCTCAGCGCTCCATAGAAAACTCACCCTGCAGTCTGAGATGAACCTGTTGGGAAATTGTCTGGTTTTTACATTGCTGTATTTCACAATACTTGCACTTTCCTCATTTAAGTTCCCCAGATGCTTTTTGTCTGCTGAAGTAACTAAATTAAAGAAGGGAAGGGGACTTATTTTCTTTCATCCACCTTATAGAATATCAAGCTCTTGCTTTCCTAGAGGTAAGCCTCCCATTTGAAAATACTTTGAGTGAAACCAGTACTGGCTCTGGGCATGGTATTGGATTTTAGATAATTTTCCAGAGTATTCACCAGGGAATGAAGGAACTGGGGGGAGAGGATTGCTTCTCCAGCTCACATGGAGCTTTCAGATATCCTTCAGACTTGCTCACATGTAACATTGCTAAAATTGAATTGTACCCTTTATTAATCTTCTTCCAACTACAATGGCTACCCACACCAACATCTTTCATACTCAAAACCCAAAGGCAATCTCAAAAGTCTTCAAGCTGCATGACCCTCTATCCTTGTCCAGCCTCTTGTAGGTACTTCATACATGTCACCTGATGACATGGAAGTTTTGTGTGCATATCCTGAAGTCCAGTAACATCTGTGGATAGGCATTTTTTGACCACTTAACCATTTTTTCTTTGGTTATCCAAAATAAATCAGCTCCCAGAGGAAATAATCCTTGTCCTTTTCTTTCTCGTCTCTCCTTCATATCCTTCAACAATTATCTGCACATAGACCGAGCCCGTCAGTATCTACTGTGGGAAGAACTGATGGCCTCATTCTTTAAAAACCCTTTTATTTATTGCAGAATTTTCTGGAAAGTTGAATGAAGCTACTCCATATTTATCTGTGCTTCTGTTATAGATTTCTTTATTCTTTTTTTTTTAATTCAAAATAATACCACATTTTCAATCCCAAAGATACATAAAACTAGGAAAGAAACATAAAGGTGAAATTCTCCTCAAGGTGTTTGGCACTTTTTTCCTGTAAAATATTTGCTTTATTCTTGCTTATTTTATGTTAACTCTCAAGTCAACATTGACTTAACAAAAAAACAAACAAACAAAAACAAAAACAAAAAAAATATGTCTGTGTGCATCTGCCTTCTCCCACATCTTTGCGTATGTTTCATCCAAAGATGCTTTAGAAAAGGAGGAAATAAGGCTTTTCAGTGTTTGTGCAGTGTTGGATTTTAATATCTTATAGCCTGGTGCTGTGCCAATTTATTTTGTATCTTATAGTTATTAAGAAAGGATTTGGAATGTGGAATTTCTGAATGTGAAATAAAAGGTATCCATTGGTGCATGTTCATGGAGCTCTTCCTTAAGTTGGCACTGTATAGGGTGGTTTTGAGACAGGCTAGGATCTAGGATCCTCTGTTGGAGTGCTTGTGCCTTGGCAAAGGTCTCCTTGAGAATAGGATGCAATGAAACTATAAGGGACTAAAAATAACTGCATGCATGCACAGTTGGGGAAAATTATGAACAATAAGATACAAAAAGACCACAAACCAACTGCCATTTCTGAGGTTCTGGGAGCCAAAGCAGGGTTCTATGCAAGATCTCTGCCCATGGGTCCACCAAGGGGTGGACACATTCCTAAGCTACACCTCCTGCACCACCCACCAGGAGTGCTCAGTTATTACCCCACTTAAGGACCCAAGCAGGAGAGTGGGCATGAGTATCTGCTTTTTGCTTTCACTCCCTTTTACTCCAGCCCAGGACTCCATACAGCCTTACCTACCATTCTCCAATGAACTCGCCTCAATATCTATTGGTCAAAGAGTCCAAGGACCAATCTGTGCAAGATGGAAAGACATTACAATGTGATTCTTGCTCTTTAGATGTTGACCATTTATTTGAGGAAACAGTGGTGATACATAGATCAAAGTGGAGTAATTAGATGCTAAACTGTGTGACATTGACTTACAGAGAAAGGAGGGGGCTGTTTGGGCAAAAGAGCTGTGAAGGAAGAAGAGAGTTCAAGATTTGGCTATTTGGTATATTGACAGTCAGGGAAGGATGGCAGGTTACTCTTGTTGGAATTAGAACAGGAATATAACACAGGCCTGAGGTTACAGCTGGAGGTAGGCAGGACAGGGAGGAAACAGACTTTGCTGGAATAGAGAATCAATGGGAGAGGCAATAGTTTGGATAGTCAGAGCACAGCAAGGACTAAAAGGCCTTTGAGGTCAGAAAAGAAAAAAGGTAAATAATTATTTTGTTTTTGTGCAAGGAGTAGATTTATAAGATTCATTCCAAAGGCATAAACCATAAATGAAAAGAATGGTAGATTTAAAATTCTTTATTTTTAATGTAATTCCCACATTTTGACAACAGACATATTTATACATCTTCATCTAGAAAAACCCTACTATAATTTAAAGTAAAAAGAAAATAAACATCTTATAAAAAAGGTTTGCAGCATATATTATAAAGGTTGAATACTCTAGATATAAAATATTCTCCTACTATTCAACAGGAAAAAAGAAAAGAAAAAGAAAGCACCACAGTCATAAAAGGAATAAAAATTCATAAATTAAAAAAAATAGAAATAGCTAATAGTCACTCCAAAGTATGCCCCTAATAATCAAAGAAACAACAGTGAGATAGTATGTTCACCAGCTGGATTTTTTATTTTTTATTTTTATTTTTTTGTCTTTTTAGGGCCACACCCACAGCATATGGAGGTTCCTAGGCTAGGGGTCCAATCGGAGCTGTAGCTGCCAGCCTACACCACAGCCACAGCCACAGCCACAGCAACATGGGATTCGAGCCCAGTGACCTACACCACAGCTTATGGCAACACTGGATCTTTACTTAACCCATTGAGCAAGGCCAGCGATGGAACCTACATCCTCATGGATGCTAGTCTCTTGGGTTCATTAACCACTGAGCCATGATGGAAACTCCTAGATTTTTTAAAAGTTAAACATTTTTTAACATCCAGGGTACATTGAGGTATAGTGAGATAACATCTCCCACCCACTGTTCATATTCAGGGGAATATTAATGTATAGGTAACTTTGGGATCGCTGTTTGAAAGAATGCATCAAAGGCTTTCAGAATGTCTATACCTTTTTTCCACAGCAAGTTCAATTCTAGAAATACCTTCCAAGGGGTTCAAGTACATGTGCACAAAGGTGCTTATTTAGGCACTTTTTTAAACTGAGAAAATTATAAGCAATCCAAATGTCCACATAAAGGGAGTAGATTAAATAAATGCTGTTGTATCTTTACAAAAAACCACTGTGGAGCCATGAAATCAATGCATATGGATATACTGACTAGAGGAAATGACACCTTGTTAGGTTTTTAAAATAAGCTCCAAAACAGTGCTAGAAGGTGATTACAAACCTTTCTTTAAAATCTGTATATGTGCATGTGTACACATTTATGCTTGTCTTGTGTTTACTTGTTCCTAGAAAGCCATAGGAACAGTTGTGTCTAGGTGTTTGGAATAAGACTCATTCTTAAATGCTTTTGAGTATGAGTTTGTGATCATTCAGTCAATTAACACTGGAAATCAAGTTGTTGACAAAAAACAATAATGACAGATTAAGAGGAAGCTACATAAATAGTAAGGCTCCTGATGCAGTTAGTAGAAGGAAGCTATTACAAGTTGTTTCACTGGGAGGGCAGAAACCTTCATTAGAAAGGAGCGCTTTGGATTGATTACTAGTATTTGGCAAGATGCATTGGAGCAGGAAACTAACATTTAGGATGTCAGGCTAAACCTGCACCATGAACATAGATAGACAAACACAAAACGTCAGGGACCGGAAAAAGGCCAGTGTGGTGGATGACACTGAGTCTGGAGACAGGGCTGAGAATGTTCTGAAAATAGGTGATGATCCAGGTTAAAAGGTAACTTTGGGGTGACAGTGAGACTCCCATATGAAGATGTATTATAGGCAAAGAGGAAGAGAGCTGAGCATGAACTGAAGCCCAGGACAAAAATAGATTAAGTATCATCTGCATGGAGGGGACATTTGATGTGCTAAGTGTGAGTGAGATAAACCAGAAGTGGGGACAAAGTGGTGATGGCAGAGGGGACACTAAAGAGCATCCATGCTCCTTCCATCCTACCTGTGCTGAGTGTGTACATCCGGTTTAAGATCCTCTCAGGATGGCAGGGCAAAGGTGAAGAAAATAATTCTTTACTAGCAAGAGTACTTGAGGAATAAACCTCAGAGAGTTGAGAAAACTGGGCTAGCAGAAACTTTACCTACCTGAAAATCTGAAATTGTCTTTTCTGGGTTTTTTTCAGCCTTGCATCCAATTGCTTGCTGCTGGCCCTTCACTCCCCTTTTGGTTTCCTTGATCCTATTGCATGTGGACTTGTCTTTGAAAAGTCTTATTTAGAGAGAGTGAGATAGTTGGGTATGTTTCTTTTGTTTGTGGGCTACTTTATAGGATTGGTTTTTATTTGTTGATTTATTAGTTTGGCTGACTGACTCATTATTTTGAATGGGATTTCTTTCTCAAGTTGCATTTTAGGGCACTGGTTCTCAAACTTTGACATATATAAAAATCCTCTAGAGGAACTTCCTTCCTTCCTTCCCTTTCCTTGTCTCCCTCCCTCTCTTTCTTTCTCTTTCTTTCCTTCCTTCCTCCTTCTCTCCCTTCTTCATTCTTTTTCCTTCCTTCCATTATTCCTTTCCTTTCCTTCTCTCCCTCCCACCCTCCTTTCTTTCTCTGTCTTTCCTTCCTTCCTCCCTCCTTCTTTCCTTCTTTTATTCCTTTCCCTCCCTCCTTTCTTTCTTCCTGTCTTTCCTTCTGTCTGTCTATCTGTCTGTCTTTCTGTCTTTCTATTCAGACTCAGTAGATTTGGGGTAAGTAGAGCCCAAGACATATTTCTCATGATCTCTTAAATGAACCTAATGCTTCTGGCCATTAAACCACAGGGTGAATAGTGCTATTCTAGGAAATTGATTTTGAAGCCCACTTTTATTTTCACTTAGTGTCCTTTCCCAAAGAGATGTACAACCACATCACCAAGTACTCTGTTGATATTTTCTGATGGTGACACTTCCTGATTATTATAATACCCTCTATAGCCATTTATCAATATATTAATTTGCTTGTAACTTAAATAATTAAAATTGTTTTTGTGGCTTACCCCTCCTGACCCTGGTGCCTTCAAACTTTCATGATATGATTGCAAAGAGACTCAAGGGGAACACAGTGAATTGTCCCCAGGATTTGGGCAAAAAGGAAATTTAGTTTGCCTTCTGAGAGTTAAAATTAACTGATTTTTCCAGTGCCTGCAGAAAAGCAGTTTTATCTAGGTAGTATGAATATCTAGTTTAGTCAGTGATTTGTTAAAGCTCTCTAGAGAAAAATTATGTCTTAAAAAGGACTGACAGTTGAGTACATGTTTGCTGCCTATCTAAGGGGAAGGAACTTTGAATCCTGAAATCCAAGCATTATTGCCAACGAGAAAGGGTCTCTGCTATTGGACTTAACCTGGTATGGGGATAAAAATCACTTTTGCCTGTCCATTTCCCTGTTTTTAAACTGCAATTTTATTAGCAAACTTCCCATGTCTTTATTTCTGCAAAATGTGAACATGCCAATCATAATATATGTGTTGTCTATTGATCAGTTGACCTCCTGGTTTAAACATTAGTCCCATGTGAATTGAGTTAGTTTGAGTCCATCTCCAGGATTCTGATCATCTCAGTATGTGCTGAAAAGTCCAGTTTCTGAATCCCCAGGACTGGGAAATAACCATGGTCCACAATCAATTTACCAAGCCAGTAAAACGCTGGGTCCCCTGAGCAGCCAACAGCCAGGCATAAATGGAGACTCATTTGCTTTCTGAGCACTTTACCTGCAGTGCATTTGTCCATTCACTAGGAAACAGAACTCAACATTTTGTAAAACTGAAAGGAACTTTGAAGTCCTGAGGGCCAGCCCTTTCATTGTGAAGCTGAGGCCATAACCTTCCACTGGAATCTGACTGTCTCTTGAACCTGGCAATTGACAGGATGTGAAAGCTAGGTTCACTGTTCAGGAATATTCCACTGCCTGTGAGACGTTTCTCCTTTGTGATATCTTAGTCTGAAGTGTGGTGCTTGGCATTGTGTTCAGGTTAAAGCTAGAGTGAGAATCCATCAAACCTTAAACTCCAGACGTCTTCCTAAATTTAATTTAAGAAGTGCATATTTGCATTAGAAAACCTGTCCGTTTTCCTTACCTTTGAAAGTGCACTTCCCTTTCATTGAATTTCTCTTTTTAACCTTTGTAACACAGGAGGACACGTCTTGATAAAAACCTCAAAGAATAAATCTTGTTGACATGAATATATTCTTAAGAAGCATCAGAGGGAAAATATACATCAGAGTGCCCAATAACACTGAATGGCTTCTGGATTTGCTGTATTATCCCCATGCATTTGAAATTATACTTCCAAATATCCATTAGTTGATAGAGGGGAATAGAGTAAGATTTTTTTTTCTTTTTAGAGGGAGATCAATATTTGCTTACTTTATGTTCTGTTTGTTATAATGGGGAAAAGTGATCGTAAAAACTTGATTCTAATCATTTACCTTTTTTGTAGTATTTATTTATTTATTTATTTATTTATTTATTTATTTATTTATTTATTTATTTTGACCATGCCCATTTCATGCCGCAGTCCCTGGATCAGAGATTGAAACCAGGCCACAACAATGACAACACTGGATCCTTAACTCTCTGAGGCAAGAAGGAACTCCATTTACCATTATTTTTGAGTTTCAGTTTTTTCTTATCTATAAGAGTTGGATGTGGAATTCCTGCTGTGGCACAGTGACTGGAAGCATCACTAAGCATCACCGAGTTTGCCCTTTGGAAACTGCCCTTACAACCAACCACCCACCTAGCCCATGCTCAACTCTATGATCTCATCTCCTACTGCTCTCTCCCTCACCCCTTCATATTCCATCCACAATAGCCTTCTTTTGTCACTCCAACATGCCAAGACCTTGGCAGGAGCTGTTCCCTTTGCCTCGATCTTTCCCCAACCCTGCCCAATTTTTACATGAATGGTTTCTTCTTGTTCAGATTCTAGCCTAAAGGCTTTTGCTGACCACCCAGTTTAAAAGTATCCCCTGATCAAGCTCCATTGCTTCACCACATTTTAATTCCCTGTAACACAGAGAGCTCTTATCATTGATGTTTTTCTTAATCATTTTCGTATTTGTTTACTATCTGCCTTCCCTGTTATAATATAACCTCTACGAGAAGAGAGATCTGATCTCTCTTGTCTTCTGCTATATCCACAGAGCCCAGAACAATAGTTGGCACATAGTAGGTGCTCAATAAACATTTGTTGAGTGAGTAACCAGCTTCCCATGGGGTTTATTTCTGTATCTGGCTCTGTTTTCCCAGTGCCTGTGCTAGTTTGGTGCCATGACCATGCTTCCTTTGTCTGATAACAATACTGAACCTATTTACCTCAGATATATGGGCTAGCTTCACCTTCCAACCTCTTAGCCAGGAAAACACTGCTAATTGATAGCTGTGCCTTCCCTACCTCAATTCCTCCTGGTGTTCCCAGAAGCAGCGCCAAGTTACCAGAGCATAAAATCAAAATAGCATGTCCTCTTTGATTCTGAATTTCCATTCTACCAGAATTGAATGAATCTTACTTCCAGAGCATTCTCCATATTCCTTTTGAGTAAACTGTTTTTTCAAAAGAAGTTTTTTAGGGAATATTTGTTCTTCATTCTAAAAACACCTGAAGGAACTTATGAAAATGTAAAAGGTGGAGATGCAGTTTGGGGCCCATTAGAATTCAGTGGTCAGAGTGGTCAAAAGGAAACATGAACCTCAACAGACCAGGGGGATGTTCACCAGCTGTTCTAAAAACACACGAGGGAACAATGACACACACAATGCACACCCCATTTGCACACCCCAGGCCCGTGTGTTTTTTGACACTTCATTTATCTCTCGTTTCTTCTGAAATTTGTATGGTGTGAACACCTGATTTTGCTATCCCAGCATCCATTCTCCTTGGTTTTCATAATTGCACTCCAGATTCCTACTGGGAAATTAATCTATCGGATATGGTTTTGGTTAAATAACTTATTAAGGGGCAAGGCACCTGGCTATAAGTTAGACTCTTGACCTAATCTAAGAAAAGCAGATATTCTTCCCAAGAAAATGTATCTTGATTTGTCCATAGCAATAGCTAACTATCAGTTTCTTCAGCTTAGATTTCTGTGTCTTCTCTGGTTCCTGAATTCTCAGACATTTGCTTCTTTAGGGTTGCCTTTGCTTTAAGAAATCAGATGTTTCTGCTTTGACCAATAAGAATCAATCATTGCTCTGGGAAAATAATCTAAAAAAGAATGGATATGTATATATGTATGTCTGAACCACCTTTCTGTACACCTGAAAGTAATACAACATTGCAAATCAACTGTACTTCAATAAAACTTAAAAAAAAGGAAAAAAATAAGATCAATCACTGTTACTTGCAACCATGGAGTCCTAACTCTACAGAGGAGGTATTTCGTAAATGTTGAATACGAGTAAGACAAAAGATTGCTATTTAATATTATGGGGAAATAGAAAGAACCTCAGATTTTCCCCTCCCTTCCTTTTGCATTTCTGCCTTAACCAGAGCTATATGATGTGAATGGTTACAGAAGGAAGAAACAGTCATTACTTCGAAAGAATGTAAATGTCTCCCTTGCTAGAAATGTCCTTTCAATTGATCAGGTTGGGGCTCTATCTGCTTGACTTTGCTATACTGTTGCCTTGGTTTGGAATCTTTCTTAGATCCTCCTGTTCCCAGCATAGTCATAGAACTTTTCTATGTTCTGCTCACATCCTAGTCCCTACAACTATAGCTTCAGAGGTAAAAATGAATCTCTTTCCCCTTGTCCTTTCTTCCTTCCTCTATCCTTCATTGAATCTTATTCATTTTGTAGCAGGTATAGAACATAGCCAAGAGCCCCAAGTATTGTTGCTAGAAAAAAAGCCACATTTTAACTTAATCTGTTAAATGAAGGGAAAAACACAATTAAGAGGAAACTCACTCTTTTAATAGTATCTTCACTGCAACATGTGTTGACCTCATTTAAAATAGCTGCTAGTTCTGCTGCCACTATTTGCATTTCATTCATCAAACTCCAGCAGCCTGAAAACATCTTCCCTCTCTCCTGACTCCACCCTCCTCTCCAGATATTTACACCTGTGCAGGTGTCCTCTCCAGGACTGGTCCTAGAGCTAATCGATGCAGTGTGTTTATCTAAAGAAATCATAAGTGGAAGATTGGAGGAAGGTCATGGTCTCTCCAGTGTAAATATTTTCACACTGCTTCTAAGCAATTATGCGTGTGTTAGTCCTATTTTGAGTACTTTATTTACAGCTAGGGCTGCAATAAGTAGGCATGTGATTGTCTATTTATAATGTAGCTCCTACTTCCTTCCCATGCTAGCCTGGAGAGAAGTGGTGGTCTATATTGGGAGAGGGGTTTTCTGGAGGTCAGGACTGTGCTGGGAACGAGCATGGAAACCCAGGAGGATTGGAGTGACTCATCACTGTACTGTTTATGTTTCCTCAGGATATAATGATGTTCAATGCAAAGTTGAAGCCTGAATAGAGCAGATGAGATGCAATAGGCAAATATGCTTAAATCCCTTCTCAAGTTATATACTGATGTCTTATCTAGTAATCCATCCTCCTTATTCATTCAGTGTTGATGGAGTACTTTTTCTGATAGACTCTGGAAATGCAATATGAAAATCACCATCTCCTCCAATGAGCCAACCAATTCAACCAAGCAGAGTGTACTCTGTTTAGGGAGAGTACTAAGCATATAGATGGTATCTGTCTTTGGTAGTGAGATTTCAGGAGACCATCAGGGGAGTAGGCCATCTACTGTGTAGAAGAATATTCCAGTTATCAAAAAGTAGTTGCATTCTATCAATGGGGAAAATAAAAGCCTTTGTAAATTAATTACTCATCTATGATTTGAGGGAGTACAGAGTAAGTGTATAAATCAGCTGTTGGTTGATGAACAATTTTGTTATTCATATAAGATATTTAATACTATGTATTAGATGCATTTTGTACAATGAGTAAGTCAATAAGTGAATTAATTGTTAAATGTGTAAATAGGTAAATTGTATGAATCAAGAAAATGACAACTCACAATTTGCTTTGGGGATAAATTTACTTAAAATGTACCAGCTTCTCCACTGCTTTCAAAATATAAGCCTATATATAAGGAACCCAAGTTTTGGTGTACTAGCATTTTTGTAAACTGATAAAGTAGCATAAAACATTTTTTTTAAATTGTTGGGGGATGGTATGCTTTGGCAATTGAAATGAATATATAAAACACACACACACACGTGGAGTTCAACCAGAGTTTCTAGCTTGTCTTGGAGATTTGGAGAAATATTTGAAATTCTTGATTATTTGAGAAGTAGTTGAAATAAAGTACCTTTGTGTCAGTGGTGACTTTAGGGACAATTCCATTCTACAAATATTTCCTCAGCACCTGCCGTGTCCTAGGCACTCTGCTCGGTTAGAAGTACTGGCTCATTGGAGGAGAGAGTGATTTTCATATTGCATTTCCAGAGTCTAACATGGAAAGCACTCCATCAATACTGGAGGAATAAGGGGGATGAATAATACGTTGTTATTTAATTTGGGAATGGGTGTAAGACAGAAGCATATTTCAAAGTCTAAGTGTAATATATGAATATTTTGAAAATTTGGTAAGGGGTAGAAGAAAAGACTTTTAAAAATT
Organism: Phacochoerus africanus; assembly: GCF_016906955.1. NCBI lineage: Eukaryota > Metazoa > Chordata > Mammalia > Artiodactyla > Suidae > Phacochoerus > Phacochoerus africanus. The sequence continues at coordinate 96,210,291 of NC_062544.1, forward strand.
GATATTTGACTGGTGTATATGTGCTATTAGTTTCATTAGGTTTTTCTTGATGCTGTTGTTTGTTTTCTTTAAATGAAAGAAAAGGAAATGTTATTAAAAAAAAGGCACATTGCCTAGTATGTGCTATAGGATGGGTTTAGGCCTATAGCAGGTGTAGAAACCTGCCAGAGCCAGAGTGTATGATTGTCAACCTGGAACCACTGGAGAAAAGTCATGGAGGATGCATTGTTTGAGATCCACTTCGAAGAATGTATATAATTGTGTGGTAGTGTCTGTAGGGATGGCATGGTCAGACATCTGGAGTTGGAAAGGATGCATTTGAGAGAAACAGGGGGAGAAGAAACTGGAAAAGAAAGTTTGGTCAGAAATCATGAAGACCTAGAATGCCATAGTCAGGATACTGTATGTTCTCATGAAGGTCATGAGCTGTAGTCTTTTCTCCAGTGTGGGATAATAATATCAGACAGCAGTTTTGAACAGTTATTCTATTATTGATTAGGATGGGGGATGCCAAAGAGAGAGCTTGGAGGAAGGAGGTCAGGTTGGATGTTATCAAATTAACCCAGGTAAGAGATCATGAACTTCTGGCTTTGGAAAGTTCTGTTGAAGGTGAAGAGCAACAGAACTCTGTGTAGAGGGAGTGCTAGCAGGAATTGGGTTCAATTAGCAGGGATAAGGGTCAGGGAGCTTTCAAAGGTAAATCAAGTGCTTTATGCTAGTGTGATACTAAAGATGGGACATTCTCACCTGAGGAGGAAACACAGGAGGGAGAGTAAGTCCTGGGGAACATGGAAGTGAGCTAAGTTTTGGACCTATGAGTGTGAAAGTGTTTGTCAGTCTGTCAGCTACCTGGAGCTTCCTAGAAGTCTGTTAGAAATTCATCTGTGACAAGAAAAAAAAAAGAAATGTACTGAAGCTTATTATAAAGATATGGAATGAAGATTCAGATTTAATACTTTTAAAAATTCCACTGAGTTCCCCTGGCAGTCTAGTGGTTAGGACTTGGTGCTTTCACCACTGTGGCCTGGATTCAGTCCTTGGTCTGGGAATTGAGATCCCACAACAAGTTACTGCACATTGTGGGAAAAAAAAAGAAAGAAAGAATAATACCAGCAACAACTAAAACTTTTTTAAGGGTTTTGTGTTGTTTTGTAGTGACTCATTAAATCCCTACAACAACCTATGAGATAGGTACTGTAGTTATCATTTTACTGATACTTGGGAGTAATCAGCAGAGCTGTTAGAACAAACGAGATTAAAATGAAAAGGGCAGAAGTTTAGGGAATATGAAGGAACCCTTCAGGGAAGGAGAAAAAATTGGTCAGAGAAATAAGTATTATGATAGCAAAGGGAGTATGGAATGTCATAACAAGAGAAGTATTTAGTTAGTTCATGTATTAGAGAGAGTTTAAGGTATGATTATCCCTCCATATCCAAGGGGTATTGGTTCTAGGATACCCATCCCTCCCCTGGGTGTGGATACCTGAAATGTTCAAGGCTCTGACAGTCAACCCTCCGTATCTGCAGCTTCCACATCCATGGCTTCAACCAACTGCAGATTTCTCTCTCTCTTTTTTTTTCTTAATGTTTTCCATCCTCACTCAGTTGAATACAGAGGGCTGACTGTATTTGAAGACAGAATACAATGCACTGCATTTAGTCATTTGAGGTCACTGTCGACCTTCAGGAAAATAGTTCCAGCTGGAAGATTGAGGGGTAAATTAGGAGTTTGGGATGAACATATATACGCTACTATACATAAAATAGAAAACCAACAAAGACCTACTGTAGAGCCCAGGGAACTCTACTCAACATTCTGTGATAACCTATATGGGAAAAGAATCTGCCAAAGAATGGATATGTGTATGTGTATAACTGTATCATTTTGCTGTACACCTGAAACTAACACAACCTTGTAAATCAACTATATTTTAATAATTTTTTTAAATGGAGTCTTTGAAAATGTTGTGGGAGACATTTGTGTAGCCTGTTCTTTCTAGAATTTTGAGACTGAAAATCAGGAGATAGGAAGACCCCAATGTGGGATAATGTCATTATGGGAAGATGTCTTTGAAATAGGTGAGCTTGAGAGTATTTGTGGTTTAGTGAGAGGAGGAGGTAGCCGTGAAGCATTGAGTTGTGAGGAAGTGGGTAAAGATGCCATTAAACACACATCCTGCATCCAGGGGGCAGAAATTGAAGAGACCAAGGGCACTGGTGGGACAATTGGCCTTAGAAACCTCATCCATAATCACTTCTTCCTCCAGGAAAGGAGGAAAGAAAGGGTAGATGAGGACAAAGACAAATTTAATGTTGGTAGGAAGTAGAAATAGATTGTGTCTGAAAACTTTAATCTCAGAAAAGTAGGTCATCTTCTGTGAGCAAGCCAGAAGGGCCTGGGAGAGGTCATATCTGAGAGGCAAAGGCAAATTCTTCTTCCTCGTAGAATGTCTTGCTTTACTGTTCCAATAATGAAGGAATTTTGAAACAGAGGAAACTGTTACTAAATGCACAGGAAACGAATGCGGTGGAATTGGATCCTTTCCATTGAAATTCTTTAAATATGCTTGAATCCAAGAAATTTAAGCTTCTGTATTTTTTTAAAGCCTTTATTCTTAGTGAAATTCTAAAAACCATGATCAAGAATGAGAAGCTTATAAACCTGGTTTGTGTGCAAATGTTTTAATGTTACGATGTGTTTGTTTGATGGGAAGATTTTTCTCTTCCTGGGGAAATGAAAGGAAAAAAAATCACAGAAGCTGTCTTCTCCAGCCCCACCTTTCCTCATTGTTATTAGGCTAAAGCTGGAGGCAAAAAAAAAAAAAAAGAAAAAAAAAAAAGAAAATCGCTCGATAGACTCCTTGAGGTGAATTGATGTGATGAAAATTTACTATCCTGTGGCATTTTGAGCAGCAGCATCTGGTGAATTTGCTCATGTTTATGGCCCTGGTGGTCATGTGTTATTCTATTTGTTTTATATAAATTAACCACTGTTTTATCTCCACTGAGTGTTTCTGTTAAAAGAGTGAATCAAAGTAAAGCAACACAAAAATAAAATATAAAACCTTTTAGTTTGCAAAGCACAGGTCCCAGTGAGTCCAAATCCATGTCTGTTGTTATGTGTCAACAGCACCACTGTGTTAGCCCTCTTGAGGGCTGCCTTTTCTGTGGTCCAAACCATAGGCATGTTTTTGCACATCATGCCCCTGACTTAGTCGGTTAATGAGGCTGCTGGGCATGGCCCTGGCTGATAAACGAAACTAATAAGCAAAGCTAGACATTATCTGTTCTGTGCAAACAGACTTGAGGTGTGTTTATTTTCTGGGTTCTCTTATTACTCTAGAGAGCCAGAAAGGAGAGGCTTATCCTCCTGTTCTCTAATATGATTCTTCTCTTAATTGAAATTCAGATCTCTGGTCAATCTGGGTTGGAAGAATGTAATTTCAATTTCTATAGATTGCCGTATGCTCTAGAACCAAGCCTTAAGGAAGAAAGGACACAGGTAAGACAGCAAATTGGGCTGAGGTCCGAGTAGGATAGATGCTGGCTGCCAGACTGATTGAGGAATATGGACATGATCTTCTAAATATGCATCTCCTATCACGATATACAAACCACCAAAGATAGATTGGGTCTCCTTTACCAAAGGAGATTTGTGAAGCCAGGAAATAAACATGGCATATGGTCCTGCGTTGTGCATTATTTCAGGTGTTTGGGGAAAGTTTGAGATTTACTTTCTTTTTTTTTTTTTTGTCTTTTGTCCTTTTAGGGCCACACCTGCAGCATGTGGAGGTTCCCAGGCTAGGGGTCTAATTGGAGCTGTAGCTGCTGGCCTACGCCAGAGCCACAGCAACGCCAGATCCAAGCTGCATCTGCAACCTCACGACAGCTCACGGCAATGCCGGATTCTCAACCCACTGAGCCAGGGATCGAACCCTCAACCCCATGGTTCCTAGTTGGATTTGCCTCCGCTGCGCCATGATGGGAACTCCGAGATTTACATTTTGAGGCAACTGGAAACCACAGTAGAGTAAGAAGCACGGGAACACTACAATGAAATGTCTATTTAGGAAGATTTGCTTGATGATGCTGTGTAGGCTTGGCTAGCAGGAGGCAAGAATATGGGAAGTGAGGGGGCTTGGACCAGAGATTCTTAAAGTTAGTTCCAGAGATTCTTAAAGTTAGTTCCAAAGTGTGTACTTTGCAAAAGAAGGAACTTTAATTAAGTCCACTTGGGAAAGGCTGCACCATCCATCAACATCATGGAGAACCCAGTGCCCTGGGTATATAACAGGCTCTGAGAATGGCTGAAGGGAGGAAACCACTTAAATTTGGTGAACCCACCATTTTCTAAATTTCTGTCCATATCATTTTGTGTGGGTTAACACTTCCAGGGTTATAGTCTAACACTGGGGTTGTGTTTTAAATTATAACACAGTTATCAGACATTTAAAATCCAAAGCAGACAGTTACTTTTTTTTTTTTAACCCTCTAGAATTATATTTCTTTTGTTGAGATAAGATAAGTAACTTGTATTTAGGAAACCTGTTTTTCGGATGGTAGATGCTCTATTTTTAACAACCTGAATTGCTGAACTTGGCAAGAGGTTCACTTCCATAGAGATGTAAGGAAACTAAGAATGACCAAGGAAAGATACATTCCTCCTTCAGGACCAGAGTTTGTCCTTTGGTGTAAGTTCATTATGGTGGTGACTGAAGCAAGTAGCCACAGACATCAATGGTTTATTCATTCCCATTCTTTCTGCCTCCTCTCTAATTCTCTGCATTTGGTCTATGTATCTTTTCTGTCTTATGTCCTGTATATTTACATGTCCCAGTTTATTTCTGTTGCTTCATCTCTGTCTCTCCACCTCTTTCTCTCTCTCCTTCTTTGTCTTTTCCCAAAACCAGCATATTAATGTAGAGTTGAGTTTCCATGAATTAAATGTCCATGTGCTATGACTCCCTGTACTTAAATTTTGCTGGGCTGCTATTCCCTGGAAACCATGGATACCCTACATAATCTCAAGACACCTTACCTTTTATCTGCTCACTCTCCTTGACTCTGTTTTCCCAGACTCTCACGTATCCCATCATTTCATGAGAGAGGCACAGAGGGACAAGAGTCTGCCCTTGTTTTAACCCCTTTGCAAATAATCTCTACATTTCTCAGTGCCGACCTGGAAGACATTTTCTTATCATTAGTGGATCATATAATTAATGACTTTTTTGAAAGAATGTCCACATTTCTTATCACACTGGTTATGCACATCATTTTTAAAACCTTGGAATGATGAGCTGGCATTTCAAGTAAGGGTGGTCCCACAAATCAAAGGTGGTGTGACTGGTTTCATTTCTTTGTTGAAACATCTGGTCCTGTTTAGTGCATGACAAGAAATAGGTAGGAAACCTGTGCAGGCCCTCACTGCCCTCAGCCCTGATGTCTTTCCCTTTCTGCAACTGTATTATGAAGTGTCCTGCTTCCAGAAATGAAATGAAGTTAATTCTTCAACCATTAGATTTGCCAAGACTCAGCTTCAAGTCCATGGCCTGAAAGCTCTGTGTGGCCAGCTTTTCTAAATTCAAGTCTGGGATTCCTGCCTAGATCAGGAAAGACTGGGGCATGAGTCTCGGGCATCTGTGGGGACATGATTTACTTGCAAAGGTGTCATGTTCAATGTCATGGTGTTAATGAGTAGGATATGAGCCACCACTACCTCCCAAATTTGCTAGCCTCAAAGCAATACTTTTCCTTCTGAGAAATCCTACAACTCTCATGCAAATAGCTACAGCTTCTGGTACAGAGACGTCAGATAGACAGTGCTTTGCAGAGAGCGCTCTGTGCCCTTTGGAAGGAGAGCTTCCATCCCTGGTGCCAGCAATGAGTACCAAGCAGGTAATGGGTTTACAGATGGAGAGTGAGCCAGTCCCTTCTATAGAGACTCTCTCAAACACTGGCCTCAAGTCTTGGCCCTATTCCCTCCCAGAGTTTATTTGTTTAGAGTTTTTGGCAATGGAAATTTCAGGATGAGTGGAGAATAGTCAGTAAAAGCTAGAGGGGCTACCCTGCAAAAATATGTGGCAATCTATTTTCTGTTTCTTCTTGCCATCCTCTTGTGGCTTTGTCCTTGAAAAATTCTCTTTCTTTGTGGTGGTGCAACAGTGGCTGTGTGGGATCATGGCCAGGACAGAAGCATACATGTTCATAATAAACAGCATCATATGTGCCATGGACTTCATGCCAGACCTCCTTTTAGATATCTGACATATGAACTCATTCCTTGTAGCAATGTCATTGTAATGACACAGTAACCTACAGATTTGGACCTAGTGTAATTGACAGTTATCTCTAGGATTCTTAGAACTTTCAGCCAGCTCTGGTCATTCCATGACTCTCACAATAATGCATTCTTATATGATTGGATTTTTAGATCACATTTAAAAGGAATATGACAGGGTTTCACTGTCTTACTAGGATCCTTATCTGACAAATGAGGAGACTGAGATACAGAATGATTAAGCAGCTTTTCCAAGATCCAAGCACCAGAAGGTAGGAGGCTTATTGAGTTGGAGAGGGGCAGTGCTTCTGAGCCCGTGTTTTCTACCACTGTGGGATAACCTGAAGTTTATAAAAGGATCATGGAGGATCAGGTTGTTGCTTAAGAGTCAGAAGACCACAGCCATGACCTTGCTTCAGTTGTACACTACATTACAGCCCCACCTTCTGCTTTTTCCCCAGGTGCGTGGGGGTGGAGAGAATCAGGCAGTGGTGTACATAGGGCCTGGCGGGCAGCTGGCTCTTCCAGGGGCCTTTGCTTTGAATTCAAGTTCGAAATTTTTATCTCAAAATTAGTTTTATGAACTCGAGGGATTATTTTTAAACCTAACCTCATGTATCAAACACAAATGTTGTCTTGTATTGCATTTTTCTAAATCAGAGCCTTTCTTTCCTAAAGTTCCATGAATGGTGTGTGCTTTTCTTGGTAAAGGGATTCCAGTAGCCAGCATATGAGATCAGTAAGAAATATGTCAAAATAACATCATATCCTCATATCCTCTAGCTAGATTTGACTTCAGAGAATCCAGGACTAGGTAAGTTTTTAAGTGCCTTCAGTCAGAAATGTAGAGATTAATTGTTTACAGTCTGAAGCTTTTAGACCTAGGAGCAGGGCCATCTCTGTTCTAATCACAGCCCTTGATAAAATGTAACTCAAAATTTAACTTGAACAAGAAAACATAACAGTTAGACTTTATTGATACTATTACAAAGCAATGTGGCAATACTTATCAAAAACCTTAGGGAGTTCCTGTTGTGGTGCAGCAGAAACAAATCTGACTAGTATCTACGAGGATGTGGGTTCAATCCCTGGCCTCACTCAGTGGTTCAGGATCAGGCATTGCTGTGAGCCTACAGACGCAGCTCAGATCCTGTGTTGCTATGGCTGTGGAGTAGGCCAGCAGCAGTAACTCCGATTTGACCCTTAGCCTGGGAACTTCCAAATGCTGTGAGCATGGGCCTAAAAAGCAAAAAAAAAAAACAAAAAAAAAACCTTAAAATGTTCATAAGCTTTTATCTAATTATCCTCTTTCTAGAGAGAGGAGACATTTATATCCAGAGATGTTTTTCACAGTGTTATCTAATTATCTATCTATCTATCTATCTATCTATCTATCTGTTTATCTATCTATCTTTGCATCCATCCATTCATCTTTCTCTTTCTTTTCTTCCTTTGTTTCTAAGAAAAACATTCTGGTTGAGAATAAATCAGACAGAAATCAATAGAAAAAACTTCGAGTGGTTCCTTATGCCAATTCTGCTACTCAAAATTTACTGAGGTACAACTTACAGACAAAATTTGTATATACTTATGGTGTACAATGTGATGTTTTGATATATATGGGTATGTGTGTATAATTATGAATTGATTACTGTGATCAAGCTAATTAACATATCTGTCATTTCACAGTCGTATGTGTGCATGTGTTAAGAACATTTAAGATCTCTCCTAGCAAATCTCAAGTACATAACACAGCGTTATCTTCTATTCTGAACTATACCCTGCTTGGAAATGAGGCTTGTGTAAATGGTCATGTGGCTTAAACTGTAATTCCTATGCACTCAAGGGTTGTTTGCTGAATGAGTGGAAAATACTGTTTCTACTCACCTGTAGAAATGTTGGTAATTCTAACATGAACCATGGATATTGATGGATTATCCCACCAAAGTAAAATTTGTCTGATCTTCTAATTTGGTGAAAAGTTTTATACTTTCATTGCTCCTTAGCTCATGTGCCAGATTTAGTTTATTCTTCAAGATTCCCTCTTTTCTCGAAATATTTTTAGAGATTAAAAAAGAGTTTAGCAAAGACTCAGTCAGAAGAAAAGCCCTAAATCAAAACATGATAGGTCTAAAAGACAGCCTATTTAGCTTGACTACAGTGACATTTATTCTTGTCTAGAAAGGCTTCTGTGGGTTGCTAATATGTTTTCGGCTTAACTAAATGAAGCTATGATATCAAGAGCTGAACAATGATATAGTCAGAAAGCTAATATAATGTGATGAATAAAATTATTTTATTTTTTGTACCCTCATCTTTCAAAGAGTGAAATGGGATGCCCATTATGAGGATTACAGTAGCATGTTGAATTTCGTTCAACCTCTCTCTCTGGTTTTAGGTTTTGTCTGAGCCTAAAAGCTTTAAATCATCTATAGTTGAAAAATCTCACCCCTTATATCCCAAATATGGTAAGCTGAGGAATGTGTAATGAATTTGCAGCTATTCAGAAGCCGGGGAGACCAAACACATACAAACTAGTGTTAATCGGACAGAAAAGATAAGAATAAATAGAGACCTAGAATGTGTACATCCACATGGGAAGTACTTGAAAATAAAAGGAACTAGACACAAATAACTGAGGTATTTGAGAAATTAGAAAATCTGAGAGGGGGAGTTCCTGTTGTGGCTCAAAAGAAACGAATCTGACTAGGAACCATGAGGTTGAGGGTTTGATTCCTGGCCTTGCTCAGTGGTTTGAGGATCTGACGTTGCCGTGAGCTGTGGTGTAGGTCGCAGACATGGCTCGGATCCTGTGCTGCTGTGGCTGTGGTGTAGGCTGGCAGCTGTATCTCAGATTCGACCCCTAGCCTGGCAACCTCCATATGCTGCAGGTGCGGCCCTGAAAAGCAAAAAATAAATAAATTAATTAAAAAAAAAGAAAATGTGACAGGGATATTGTGTTTATAGACTAAAGATTTGAGATGGAATATTTCTTCTTCCTGACTATAAAAGGTCAGGAATAGAATGATGTTCTATCATTTAAACGACAGAGTTCATCTTGCAGAGATGGTGGGAGGATGTTTTCTTTACCTTTAGTTTTCTTCTTACAAGACCACACTTGTTCCATCCACTCATGGAAAGAACAACTTGGCTTATTACCCTCCAGTGGAAATGAGTTATGAGCCTTTTATCCGGAGTTTACAGGGCAGCTTTAACCTCTTTATAGTTGAAATTCAGTGATGAATGCAGTATCTTATTTCATCTTAATTTTTTTTCCCAAGAATTTCTTTTCCTGTTCTGATTTGTAGGTACATATAAGATAATAATTGGAAAGATCAAATTACTCCATTTGGGATCCTGTTCAACACTTTTCTATTGTCCTGCAAGTCTTCAGTATTAATTTCCTGTTTTTTCTCCTGTTCGTGTCAGTCCAACTAGACAAAGCAGGCATTTGTGACATTCATAAAAACTTGGTGTCTTTACTATATTTCAAAGCAAAGCTTGTATTGTGTGCCATATCCATCTTGAAACAATCCCTCTTAGCTTAACTCAGCTAATTTTTTCTTAGGTTTATAAAATAGAGATTTTGTGAACGAGAATTGTGGGGATGGAAGTCACTTGGGCATCAACTGAAAGTTGAAATTAAGACTCAGATAGATGCAGAAGGTCTTAACCTGGGTACTGTAAAGAAGAGCGATTAGGAGAGGGAGAGACACTGCATAAGAAAGATGGGTAGCCCTGGGTCAGCTGGCTGTCCAATACTGTACTTTTTGAAAGCCCTCAAATTCAAGGTACTCATTGTTTTAAATCTTCAAAAATAAGAGCCCCTTCCGATGAACTGCTTCATTCCCTGGCACTGATTAATGACTAATTCTGAATGATTGCCTTTGGATGATTAGCTAGAGTCTGTGAGTTGCCCAAAGTCACAACTAATGTAGGCAATCATGGACCAGCCCCTCTCCTTGGACATGTCATGAATTCATTCACTCATTCATCCATTATCAAGTGCCAACTGCAGGCCAGATATGGAGCTACATGCCAGGGATACAGAGTTGAGTGAGACAAGATCCCAAACCTCCAGAGTCTTAGAGTGAGTAATAAATATGCAAATCAATGATTACATTACATTTTTATCAGTGCTATAATAGAAGCATGAACAGAATACTAGAAGAGCATAAGGGCATCAAAATCAGATTCAAGGGAAAATACCCTAGGGAAAAACTTTTATTTGGACTGAGTTTTGAAGAACAATTGGAAATTCTAATTAAAGAGGCAATGAGACAGGGTTGGAACCTGTAAAAAGTCACAGTGACAGGAAAGTGCTCCAGGTATTTTTGGAATGGCAAACACCTGGTGAGGCTTGACGAGTCGACATTGAGGGTAGATGGTTTAGGTGAAAGCTGAGGACAGTGCCAGAGTTCAGATCCCAAAAGGTTGTGATGCTGAGCTAGGGGATGCTACCCTAACTTGGAACAAAATGTGTAGGTTAATGGAAGGGTCTACCTGGCCCATTCCACAGCATCATGCAGACCCCAGGTCACACAGCAACAAGACTCTCCTCTTGTCTCATCCAGGTCATGTTCTTGGGGTACGAGATGTGACCTTCCAAGTCAAGGCAAGCCTCCTCTCCCTAAATGGAATTCACCTGCCAACAGCCAAGAGCTATCTCTCCCTTTTATTTTGCTTGTATGTCCCTGCTAGAGCTGAACTCTGCCTGCCTGGTTCTTGTGATTGGTTTCCCTTGATTGATAATCAATTGATCATATATGAAAAGCAGCAGAGATGCTATCAGGGGAGGGGCAGGAGGTCATGACTCAGACCCCCTAAAACCCTGCCTTCTAAAACCTGCATACACACTCCAGCAGCCACACAGTAGGAAAACTCAGTTTTGAGATTCTGAAGATTCGGGTTTTAAATCTGACACTGCCCATGACAATCTCTGAGGCTAGACTCAAGTCAGGGAACCTCTCCAGGCTTCAGTCCCTGTTCTGTAAGAGGACCTGACTCACCTCATCAAGCCCATGGGTTTTGTTTTCTCAGGTGAGATGTCCACCTGGATCACCTTTGCACAGGATGTTGGGTCACTTTTAGATAACAGGTTCATCTCGTGCTGAGATTAGACCTCAGTTGGATGGATGGGAAGGGACAGGGGCTTCCGAAACATCAGAGGACATTGTATATTTCTCTGAAAAGTTCATATTGCCTGGTGATGGTTTAACTCTTCAATATCAAACTCCTTAAAAAATGTCCTCAAGGTATCTCATGAAAAATGTTTTCTCCAGAAGTAAAAAGAGCTATTCATTGCTTAATAAACTGGATCATCTTCCTTAGAAATATTATGTGGCATATAAATGGAGACATACATACTATCACAGAGAAAAAAATTACATATATGCTATACATCTCTTGAAGATGCTTGAATCCTTGGAAATAATAATAAATAGAATTTTATTCACTTAGGGAAGAATATTTTGTCAAGGAAACTTTTGCTAACCCATGCAGTTTCTATTTTATTAGCTACTTTTTGTCAGTCATGGTTTTGTTCTTTAGGAAACTCAGAGTCCTCTGAAATTAACTACAGAAAGGATATTGTTTTTAGTGATGAATTAAGAGTTTAAATAAATAATAATTTTTTAAGTAGGAAGCTTATAGGAGATTCTGAAATACCAGATAAAAATAGCCTTTCGTAGAAAGGTGAGGTAAATATGATGTCATAGAGTAAAGAGTAGACTTTGAAGCAGAGAGAAGAAATTATGAACCAGGCTCAAGTGCTCTTCATGCATAAGACCTTAGGAAAATCTTTGCGATTTGTCCTCTGTCCTGCAATACCAGTATGTTTTGAGGACTAGATTGAGTTAAGATATAGAATATTTAGCCAATGCGGGCACCAAATGACCCCTAGATCTCCTGTTTATGATCAAAAGACAGGGACCTGAAAAGAGAAGTCCCTCATTTACAACCTAGATAGCCACCTAATAGTCATTTACATTAAGAGTTTTAATCATGCTGGATCAAGATTTCCCGAAACATTTGATACAATAGCCCATTTCCTTGAACAAATGATCCTAGGAACTTCCTTACAAATGAAAAATAATCACTTTGACATTATTATCAGGTGTAAAACAAAGCAAAACAACAAGGCAATTTTTTTTTTTACTCTTTCCCATTTAACAAATATTGTATCCTGTTCAATTACCCCCAAGTTAAAATTAAAAAAAAAAAAACTTAAAGAAAATAGGAAGATAAAGTGATAATTTGACCACAAAAAATTCAGAATGTAATGTGTTGTGTGGTGAAATCCTCTATTTTTTTGAGATAAGGGATTTATTTTAGGTTGTAAACTTTTTCAACCTGACATGCGTAGTTTTTTATTCCTTACAAATGAAGATCCAAATTGAAAATATATCGACATGCATTTTTTTTCTTCTTACAGTTGACTGTGAACTACTAGAGTCATCTTGAAGTATTATGTAAGATGAAAGCAAAATTGTAACTCAACACCAGTAGTGATTCCATATGCTTCCTGCCATCAAACTAAGCTCCATCTTGGATACAAATAATCAGTTACATGGCTTAAAATGAAAGCAACTTATACATTTATAAAGGCCAAAACCACCCATCCAACTGGAGATGTTCAGCTTAGGGCTATAACTACCAGACCCTCATCCTGGTATCTCCGTCCCTCCTACTAATCACTCTGCCCCCTACTCAGTAACACTAAGCGGCTCTGTGTGGTGTTTCTCAAGAAGGAAAAAAAAATTTAATGTAGTTTTTAATTTTTTAAAAAGGATATTATGTTAGATCTCAATAGTGATTTTAAATTACAGGAGCATATGATAAAAAGTGGGAAAATAGCAGTGATCTTGCTAGATATTATGGTTAGTATTTTAGAGAATTTTCTACAGGATGCTCCCTTTGTGAAAACTTCTTTTTTTCCTTCCCATTTCTTTCCTTCCTTCCCTTTTTGCCTACCTCCTTTCTTTGAGTCAACCAATATTTACTGTATCCCCACTAAGAGCCATACAGCATATGAGGCACCAGGAATGTAAAAGTTAGAATTTCTAGTGAATCTAGTGAAAACATTTTCTGTTTCTTTGTTTTTAATTTACCCAGAAGTTGTCTTTATTTACATAAATGTATGAATGCTAATTAAGCTATAGTCATGGATAGTGTACAATAATATTCTGGAAACTTTATCAGTTAATGTAAGGCTCCACATGCACTAAACAAAATTGGAAAGTTCATTCTTTAACATTCAGATAGATCTTACGAATCTAAGAAGTACATTTTATGAGTAGAAAATTAGAAAATCTGAGTTCTATGATCTCGTTTTTTCTTTTTTTCTTTTATCTTTTCTTTTCTTTTTTTTTTTTCTTTTTTTTGGCTTTTTAGGCAGTTCCCAGGCTAGGGGGTCAAATCAATCAGAGCTGCAGCTGCCAGCCTAGGTCACAGACACAGCAATGCAGGATCCAAGCTGTGTCTTCGACCTACATGACAGTTCAGGACAACACTGGATCCCCAACCCACTGAGCAAGGCCAGGGATCAAACCCACATCCTCAGCAATACTAGTCAGATTCATTTCCTCTGCACCACAATGGGAATTCCCTGAGTCCTACAACTTCTTGATTGCAATTCTCTTAAACCACCTAGTCCAAATTAAGGCAGTTGCTTTGTTAATATTTTTCCTAAGTGTGGAAAAACGGCTATACTCCAGCTACTGGTATTTATATTTTAGGAAATATGTCATCTAAGAAAACCCTACTCTACAGAAAGGATTTGTAGACAGTTCCTTGGAGTTAATTTTCATGGGCATTAGAAGGTACTTAAACCCCAAGCCACGGAGTGGGTTTATAAGTAATTGCCATAAGCTCTTTAGAGACTTAAGTTAAATAGAGTAGCAACCCTCTGCCATTGAATGAACAGTGTGGAGAATTGGTGGGGTGCTTAGAACTGTGGAGCAGCCCATTGTTTGAAGATTATGTTTTTTATGTTTCTTGCTAGAAGTCACTCATTCATCTAATAAGTGTTATTTAGTGTGCCAAGAAATGGACCTGTCATCTCCATGGAGACCATAAAATTCTAGTCTCATTTTTCAGAACTAAGCAGAAGTTGGTGCTAGCAAGTCTAGAAGGACTGAGGCTCATACAGAATGTCACTCATGAAACATCCAGTTATGAACATACAAATGTTATGTGCATGAATATATATGAATCATGGTTGCAACAACAGACATACCATATATATGTGTATGTGTGTGTATATATATATATATGTATATATACACATAATTTTTGAAATAAAATTAAAATGTACTTCAGTTGATTTTTCACATAACATTGATTTTGTGAAACAGGAATGCATAACAATAGAATTTACAAAAATTGCAGGATTATCTGCAATTAACATAGTGAAAAATCAAAGCTGCACACTTGCTCATGTTCCTGCCTTGATCTTTTGAATTTTTGGACAAAGTCATGTTGATTATTTGGCAAACTCAAGACTGGATTAACAAAGTTGGAAAATGGAGAAGATTTGATTTTCTGTGTTATTTACATTATTCTGATCTTTCCATGACCTAAAATGCATGTTGAACTCCAGTACTGGAGTCAAAAGAGTAACGGAAAGGAATGGAAGTCAGAGGCTATATATAATACACCTGCTGTGTCCTTGAATCTCTTCTGAAATGTATGCCTCTCCTTAGATGAATGAGCTTGAGATGAAATTTTTATTTTTTTATTTTTAATCTTTTTACTGAAGTATAGTTCATTTACACTGCTGTGTTAATTTTTGCTATACAGCAAAATGACATGTATATATACACACACACCTTATACCCACACTTTTTTATATTCTTTTCCATCATGGTTTATCACAGGACATTAAATATACTTCTCTTTGCTAGATAGTAGGATCTTGTTTATCTCTTCTGTAGATAGTAATTTACATCTGGAACCCAAGCTTCCCACTCCATCCCTCCCCCAACTCCCACCTCCTTGGCAAGCGGAAGTCTGCTCTCTATGTTTATGAGTCTGTTTCTGCCTCATAGATATGTTCATTTGTGTCATTTTTTAGATTCCACATATAAATATTGTATTTGAGATGAAATTTATAAAATCAACCATTTAGTATCTCTTAATATCATCCACACCCTTTCTTGTCATTTCCCCATGACTTCCATTTAAGCAGGGCAGCAATTTCAGGCATGAAATAAACTTTTTAAGGTGTTATGCTGTTGGAAGCATTTTTGGAGAATGCTAATGAAGCCAACAAAATAGCACACTGGGTCAGAAGCTACCCTGGTTCAACAGAGTTCTGAGATGGGGCTTGTTTTCTTGAATTTTCCCACTCTGCATGCAAATAAATTCCCTGCCAGACAACTCACTGTCTTTAACAATACCTAGAGATTTTTAAAAAATTTTTGCTTTTATTTTTAACTCTGGACTTTATTAAGAGGACAAAGAAATTCAGTGGAGTGGGAATAATGTAGCTTTTACTGTGTGCTGAACTTAAATGCACTTCTATAAAGCAAGTCTTGAAGGCTGACTTCACCCTCTCATTTCCTCTGGAGGGATCCAGTTTGAAGCATTAGTCACTGAGACCGAGGGAAGAGGCACAGCGTTTTGTTCTTTCTGGTCTGGGTTCTTCTTTCTTCTCCAGCCTCTGCTTTGTCACTTTCTATCTTCACTGTCCTTATGAGTTTCTTTTCAAGTCTCATAACTATTTATAGGTTATGCACCATTTTGACTAATCGGATGTTCATTTGCCTCAAGAGCCAGGTCTTTACATGTAGTTGGATGTTTTTCAAAACATTTGGCTTCTGTCTGGATGCTTCACTCTTATTGCTAGATAACCTGGAAGGGCCACGTCCTAGGCTCTGTGTGTTGTATTTTTAGCCTCGGAACGTATTTCTCCTGTGTTGCTGTAGAGGGTGGGTTGTTTGGACAGGAAGAGCCATTTCCTTGTTCTGTGCTCCCAGCATTGTAGGGCTCCCTGACGTTTCTCACGCGCCTTCCATGAAGCCCCCACCCCTGTCCTAGAGTTTAATCATTTCCCTCCTAGGATCTTGCAGAAGTCACTAGCTTTCCCCTCTCCCCATTCTTTCTTCTCTCCTTTTCCTCCTTCCTCTTTTCTTCCTTCTTTTTGTCTTTCCTCATCTGCCTGCTCTCTTTCCTTCCTCTCCTTATTTCCTTTCTTTTTTTCTTTGTATTATATCAATCTCTTTGACTTTCATTTCTTTTTTTGTAACTATTAGATCCCAATTTAAGGAAATTCATCCCACAGATCTTTATGCACAAACGTAAAAGCCTGCATGGAGATGAGTATTGATTGCAGCACTGTTTATAATAAGAAGAGATTGCAAACAGCTCAAATGTCCATCAGCAGAGAGGATAGGCTGAGTAAAGAATTCATGTTTATATTACAAAACATTATGCAACTATGGATAAGATCCTAAAGGCTCCCTGTGTATTAATTTGAAAATATATCTTAGACATTTTAAGTGAAAAAAGCAAAGTGAAATTCACAGTTTGCATTTCCTTTTATGAAAAAAGTGGTGGTGAGGGAGTTCCCATTGTGGCTCAGTGGTAATGAACCTGACCTATTAGCCATGAGGGTGCGGGTTCGATCCCTGGCCTTGCTTAGTGGGTTAAGGATCTGGCATTGTGGTGAGCTATGGTGTAGGCTGCAGATGAAGCTCAGATCCTGCTTTGCTATTGCTATGGCATAGGCCAGAGGCTATAGCTCTGAATCGACCCCTCTCCTGGGAACTTCCATATGCAATGGGTGCAGTTCTAAAAAAGACAATAAATAAATAAATAAATAAATAAATAAATAAATAAATAAATATAGTGGTGAGGAATAAGGTTCTACTTTTTTGGACAGGATTTTATTTTAGCTATATTTATTTTTTGAAACTTTTTTTACAATACTGTGTTAATTTCTACTGCACAGCGAAGTGATTCAATTTTGTATAGATATAGGTATATGTATATACATATATACACACATATATATATTTTTAAAATTCTGTTCCATTATGGTTTATCTCAAGATATTAAATATAGTTTCCTGTGCTATGCAGTAGGACCTTATTGTTTATCCATCCTATATATAATAGTTTGCAATAAGATTCTATTTTTGCTTTTTTACTCTATCTAGTAAACACACAGACAAATTGTATAGGCAATACAGGAAGCTACCCAAAATTACCAGGGGATGAGTGGGCCAAAGAATAGTGGGAAGAGGGATTTCATTGTTATACCTTTTTGTATTTATTAAAATTTTAAAACATATTAATATATCATTGATTCCAAAAATTAAATCTAATAATGTAAACCTCAAAAGCCAAAGTAAGATTCAGTTGAAAGAAACTGTTGACCCATTGTGTGCTAAAATAAATATAAAGAATTGACATGGACAGGACATTGGTTGAAACGCACAGTGTCCTTCTAGTCTCTCAGTTTTTTATGATTGAATCATGAAATTATCATTTTCATAGACAAAAAATTTTGAACATTGGCAATTTCACATAATTCAATAGAATGTTTATCTTAGTTAAGGCATCAAAATGCCACCACCAGGTTGCCTGAGCTATTGTGCCTGTAAAGTATTATTTAACTTCTCTTCTGTGCTATAGACCCTTTGAGTCTTTTTTGTTTTGTTTTGTTTTTGTTTTTATTTTATTGGAGTATAGTTGATTTAAAATGTTGTGTTAGTTTTAGGTGTTCAGCAAAGTGATTCATTATACATATACATATATTATTCTTTCTCAGATTCTTTTCCCATATAGGTTATTATAGAACATTGAGTAGACTTCCCTGAGCTATACAGTATGTCCTTGTTAGTTACCTATTTAATTATATTAGTGTGCATGTGTTAATTCCAAACTCCTAATTTATCCCTCTTCCCCAGATTTCTCCTTTGGTAACCATAAATTTGATTTTGAAATCTATGAGTTTGTTTTTGTTTTATAAATAAGTTCTTTTGGATGTTTTTATATTCTACATACAAAAGATATCATATGATATTTGCCTCTGTTTGGCTTACTTCACTTAGTATGATAATCTCTGGATCCACCCACATGGCTGAAAAAGGCATTATTATTATTATTTTTTTATTTTTATTTTTTAGGACAGCACCCATGGCATATGGAAGTTCCCAGGCTAGGGGTCAAATCAGAGCTAAAGCTGCCAGCTTATATCACAGCCACAGCATAGCATCATGGGATCCAAGCCACAATCCCGGATCTGTGACCTATGCTACAGCTCGCGGCAACCCCAAATCCCTGGCCCACTGCCAGGAATCAAACCCACATTGTCATGGATACTAGTTGGATTCTTTTTATCTGTGCCACAACAGGAACTCCCTATTTCATTCTTTTTTGTGGCCGAATAATATCCCATTGCAGATATTACCACCCTTGGAGTCTTATTTCATTCACTTTCCTGGGCCACCTAGGTACTGTGAGATGGGACAGCTCTACTGCTGAATTACCTTCCCATTGAAGCTTAATGAACTTAGCACATAACTGTGAACGAAATCCTCACGATCTACCACTGGGACATTGTGTTCTTCTGCAAAATCACTCTGAATCCCAGGCTTTCCTTGTTGGTCTAATGTTTTCATTGCAATAAAATTTATCTTCTTATAAGGTTATTGCTGAACAAAATCATCCTATAATAGTCAGGGTTTTCCAGAGTAACAGAACCAATAGTACATGGAGAAAGATACATACAAGGAAATTTATTATAGGAATTAGTTCAAGCATTTTTGGCAGCCTAGAAGTCCCAGGATCTTTTCTCTTCAAACTATAGATACAGGAAGGCCTGGGGTATAATTTAGTTTGAATTCCAAAGCCTGAGAACCAGGGGAGCTGATGATACAAATCCCAGTGTGAGGCCCAAAGGCCTGTGACGGAGAGACACTCAGGTCAAATAGAGAGAAAGAGAGAATTCAGCCTTCTCTACCCTTTTGTTCTATCTGGGCACTCAAAGGATTGGTTGATGCCTGCCATACTGGTGAGGATGGATTTTCTTTACTCAGTCCCTAAATCAAATGCTAATCTCTTCCAGAAACATTTGCACAGACACACCCAGAAATAACATTTCACCAGCTCTCCCAGCATTCCTTCATCCATGTGCTTGATACATAAAATTACCATCACACATCCCCTCTCTCTTCACTGGTTCTAAACACAGGCGGGACTCCTTGGCAAGGCAAAAAATTCAGCCACATTCTCACCACCAGCCACTATTTTTTTTTTTCTATAAACACTCTATATCTCTTCCTTGCCCAAACTTCACTCCCTGGTAGGATGTCACAGCTTTGAGAATGACTATTTACTAAGGAGGACCTTCTCCATCATCTGTGTCTGAAACATATTACCATGTAAAATTTCCACACAGATAAATCTCTCTGTAGCTCTGATCCCAGCCATGCAAAATGAATTTGCTCTTATTTGTATTTCCATGGTCCTGGATACTGACCATATTATAAAGGTACTTGTTATAGTACTTGTTATACTATTATTCCAGACATTTGTTTATGTGACTGTCCTGCCACTAACTAGCGAGTACTTGACATCATAGACCCAGGTCCTGGTTGCCCTGTACTCCCTCTGCTCAGCTCAGTATCTGGTCTACAGTTTTCCATTTAGTAAATATTGTCGTATTTAGCAATGCTTCAGTCTTACTCTTGGACTCCTTTTCTACAAAGAAGTTTTTTAAAAATATTTTTTAAGGAGTTCCCATCGTGGCACAGTGGTTAACGAATCCGACTGGGAACCATGAGGTTGCGGGTTCAATCCCTGGCCTTGCTCAGTGGGTTAAGGATCCGGCATTGCCATGAGCTATGGTGTAGTTCACAGACACAGCTCAGATCCCACATTGCTGTGGGTCTGGCGTAGGCCGGCAGCTACAGCTCGGATTAGACCCCTAGCCTGGGAACCTCCATATGCGGCGGGAAGCGGCCCTAGAAAAGGCAAAACAAACAAACAAACAAACAAATTTTAAATGACGAACACCTCAGAGTTCCGTTCATGGCTCAGTGGTTAACAAACCCAACTAGGATCCATAAGGATGCGGGTTCAGTCCCTTGCCATGCTTAGTGGGTTAAGGATCCAGCGTTGCTGTGAGCTGTGGTGTAGATCACAGACATGGTTCAGATCCCGTGTTGCTGTGGCTGTGGTGGAGGCTGGCAGCTGCAGCTCCGATTCAACCCTAGCCTGGGAACCTCCATATACCACGGTGTGGCCCTAAAAAAAAAAAAAAAGCAATGATGGAAGCCTCATGTTAAGGAAGATCGTGGGAGTGAGGGAAAAAGTGCCCTTACACTAAGACCTGCAAGTTGAAAGTCTAAAGTAAACAAACCTTCCAGCCTTTTCACTATTTGCCGTATGGTCAGGATTTATTGAATGTATATATTTTTTATTATATTCGTCTTAAATGCAGTCTACAGGTTCTCTTTGATTACCTCCTTTGCTTCATATTTTTGTTTATTTTTGATGATGATTAAAGCAATGGGCTAGTATGACTTGTGTTGAGTCTTTTTTGTAAATTGTGCCTTAAAACATCTTGATCCTTCCTGTTTCTTTGAAGGCCTATGTTTATATTTAATTTTAAAAGTTCAGGCTGTCTCTAGACCACAGACATAACTGAATGTTCTCCCCACCCCAAAAAAAATCTAAGAATTCTGAGTGGAAGTTAAATAAGGGGTTTTGTGCCTCCTAATTCTCCCTTTCTTCCTTTCCTTCCCTTTCTGTTACTTAAGATTATTGTTATTATTATTATTTTACCTAATCTGAAAAAAATAAGAGCCTGTTAGCCCAGCTTATATAAGTAGGATATACTTTTACCTTTGTTGAAAAATTTTAGGAGTTCCCTGGTGGCTTAGTGGTTTAAGGATCCAGAATTGTCACTGCTGTGGCACAGGTTCAATCCCTGGCCCAGGAACTTCTGCATGCCATGGGCAAGGCCAAAAAAATAAAAATAAAAATATTAAATTGTTGTGGTGGGGTAAATACTCATCCTAGAATGTGAAATCTTTATTGATGTGTGGGTCCTATTGATTGCACAGATGCATTACTAAGCAGTACTCGGGTTGGAGAGTTTTACTATAAGAGGGTATTTTAGTTGTTATAGCTTTGTCTCATCCAAGGATTAGGCTCCCTTTTTGGAACTCATAATAAAAGCTAGGATTTATATCTAACTCATCATTGCCTTTTCAGTTAATGAAAATTAGCACCAGAGAACTATCACTCATCACTGGGGAGTGCTTTTTAGAAGATGAAGTAAAACAATATTAGTCCCCTCATCTTGGTTGTTGTGTGCTTTCCTTCTTCTTTTATCAATAGATGTTTATTCATGGAAAAAGGAAAACAATAAGATGGCGTCATAATGCAGTTGCTTCCTTAGAGGGACATCAGTATTGCCTCGTCCTTGGCCCCACACAGTGCAATTGCCCTTCAACTATTTTCAGAGTGCCTCTCCAGTTAAACAATGAGTACATTCAAATCGTTTCATGGTACTACAAAATCTTTGGCTCATTGGCCATTATATTTTTTAAATGAGAAAATTTTCTATTGAAACCAGGCATATATGACAATGAGCATGGCTTTGAAAGTTGAAAAGTCTATAAGGAGTTCCCTTGTGGCACAGAAGGATAAGGTCTTGGCATTGTCGCTGCAGTGGCTTGGGTTGCTGCTGTGGCATGGGTTCAATCCTGGCCCTGGAATTTCCACATGCTGTGGGTGAGGCTAAAAAAATTGTCTATAAGAATCAAGAGATAGCGATAATTTGTTAGAGGTGGTTACTGTGAGTGGTTAGAAGTATTTACTGTAAATGTGAATAAGCCAAGCCAAAGTGAAAATGTTAAGCTTGCAAGGTTAACAAAAAAATGGTTCTTTGGTATGATACAGTTCTCTTTAAATTCCATGTCCCCCACCACCCAATTCTTCACCCCAGAATGAGGGTTGATCTGTCGCCTTCCACAGATTTCATGCCATAGATGTCTGGAGAGCTCTGGGTTGTGTCTTTCTTTTCCCCAACCTCTAGGTAAGCAACTTGGCAACTAATCCCAGCAGTATGTTCACAGCCTAGAAAGTAATCTCTCCTTCCTTCATTCATTGGCATCTCTTGACCTTCTAATATTGGTTCTGGGTCTCCCCTGCTTCTACAAGCCTTCCCTGCCCTCCTTTCTCAGTAAGATTCTCCTGCTTGCTTCCTAACACTTGTCACAAGTTCAAGCCCATAATTGTGGGCATGGTTATGTGATTCCTCACTCATTTAAAGCCCCATGATGCTGAAGGCAGTCTTCATTCCTTCATTGCATCCTCAAGTCCTCATCTAGGGCTTAGCACATAATAGACACTGAATCAATACTTTTAAAAAATGGAAAGCTGTTCAGATCTAAAAATACCCATTTTTGGTTTATCATTTTGGGTGTCTCTATCCAATATATACTGAGTTATGATTTGATGATATCAATTTTCTGAAATGTAAATCAATAGCATTGTTTCACTCTGAAAAGGAAGTTAATATTGTTTTCAATGCTAGTGTATAGATAATATAGAGGCATATTTGGTTTTTAATTCCACAGTGGATCACATCTTTTCTCCCTATAAAAAATGTTGATTTCTCCAGATTTTTGAAGATAACCCCTTTGGTTTCAGAGCACAGGCACATCCACATCTTCATGAACTAATTACTACTATAAGCATTAGGGCTTTAAAATGTATATACAATTCTCCAGAGCTCATGATGTAATGAAAAATTTGGAAGGGCAGGTGGTAAAGAGATTTCAGTAATATATTGTGTTGCTCTAACATCAGAATCTAAAATTTAAAAAACATAGCAGTGTCTATAGTTAGCCTGTGTCCAATGCACTTACAATGAAAGCCACAGAATTAGTGAGAGATTTAGTGAGAGATTTAGAAGGAAACTGAAAGCAATATGTATATATGTTTAGTTTCTTTCTCTCTTTTTTCTGGCTGTGCCAGTTGCATGTGAAAGCTGCTAGGCCAGGAATCAAACCCAAGCCACAGCAGTAACAATACCAGTTCTTTAACCCACTAGGCCACTGGGGAACTCCCTGAAAGCAATAATTTGTTGGGTTAAATAGTAGAAGAGCATCACACAAAAATGGATAAAGTGAGGGAATCTCTAACTCTCTTCTCTTTCTTTGGCCAGCAGCCACTGCTGAGGATTAAAGAGGAGATTTATCATTGTCTCAATTCACTCATTCAAAGAAAATGCTGAGCTCCAAGGCAGACTCGATGCCTTATTAACCAGACCCAGCATCTCAGTGGGCAGTTGGTTCTCTACTCCCAAATGGAATTTTAAAATTTGGGTCCTGACCTAAGAGACCATGGTCACACCTGCAAATTTGAACCCCTCGTCAGTCACATTCCCAAAATGCTTTAAAAAAACATATTTATTGCTCCAACTTTGAGAACAATTTGCCCTCTGCAACTGGTGGGATCTTTGTGAAATTCACCTCACCCTTTATGACATTACTGGGTTCTGTCACTAGAATAGATATTCAGAGCCCTATGTCCACGTGATAGACATCAGACAGTGTTTGAACAAAGCACAGACTCAACACTTGAAACTGTTGCTTCAGGCCCCACATACCTGAAGTTCAAATGCACCACTCTGTGGTATATCATTCTCTCTTTCTCTGCTGTAAAGTCCTGCATTCCTGGATTCTCTGGGTCCTGTTTTCAGAGTGGGTGTTTGTTTATAGGCACTAGCCACGGCTTATAATTCCAGCTCTGTGTCACTCCGTAGCTTCTGCCTTCAACCACCCCTCTATTGGGTACACTTTGGAATAAGTCAGACTTAATAAGAGCTATTTTAAATGAAACTGCTTTATCTAATTTATGAAAGCATTCGGGCTGGAAGAGACCTAGAAAGACATAGCTCCTCTCCTTGAAAAGCAAGAGAGATTTTTATTGTCTATAAAATCCATTCTGGGTGGGTATCTGGTCTCAGCCTTCATTATCTCCAGTGGTAGCAATTCCACAGCCGCCCTTGGCCATCTTCCCTATTGATGAACTAGCTTTGCTTATTAATCCTGTAATGATACCTTCTGTTCTCTAAATATTGAAGCAGTGCTGAAGTTTCCCTTGCTAACTCTTTTTTTCCCTGCCCACCCCGTGGAATGCTTCTAGAAGGGTTTGATTTCAGCAGCACATGACACTGGATGCTGTGTTGTTTGTCCTCGTCCTGAGCATACTGCAGGTCCCTGCTAGGATGGCTGCTGTCAGTCCATAGAAAATTAAGCTATTCAGTCCATGGCCCAGGGTGGTGATTGAATTGCTTTTGCCACTGGGATGAAATTGCTTTGCAGACATCTGAATTTCCCAACCAGTGTCTGTCCCTTCCTGTGAGTGCTCTAATTGTAGCATTAGATTAACACAATGATGTAGGGGCTATCCTGATGAAGTAATGGTGGTGTTGGGACAAGGACGTGGACTGGATGTGTCCTGGGAGAGTGTGGCCCAGGAATTGTCCCAGAAAAGGATTTGGAGACTGGATAAAGAGCCTCCTAGCCCATTTTTCATCAGCTAGTGCCCTACCCAGTGTTAATACTCTGTCCATACTTCTTTGAATCTCTTTTGCCATTTCTGAGCTCCCATCACTCTGTTGGGATGCTTTTGGCCAGCAGTTGGGACTTTCTCTAGAGGACGACCTTCGAGCTCCTGGACAGTTCGTATGCCTAGAGGTTCAAGTCTACCCTGGGGCATGTGAAAGCCCTGCACCCTTGCTTTAAGTTGGGACAAGCCCTGACATGCAATCTGCACTCATTATCTCTCCATGGAGATCAAACTGAGGGTATCTTTGTAACATTTCACTAGAAAAGTACTTGTGTGTGTGTGTGTGTGTGTGTGTGTGTGTCAGTTACCCAGTCAGGGGGAAACCCACACATCAAAAAGTGACCTAAGACACTATAGTGATAATGCCAGATCCTTAACCCACTGAGCCGCCAGGGAAGTCCAATAGAAAAGTACTCTTGCTTCACTTCTCTTCCCAGTCAGGTCCCCCCACTTCCTTCTAAGCTTATCCCAGGAGCACTTTATCTCGAACAAGGCTCCTAAGAACCCAAACTCAAGACACCAGTCCTTGTTCTCTGATCCACTGTGAATGTGGCTGTCAGACTCCTCCACCTTGTGTGGTAATAACTGACCTGACTTCCAGGAATGCTCTTTTCTTGATAACCCATCATGTCCTACCCATGGAAATCACAAGTTTTGTTCCAAGATTGAAATGCACTTGTCCCTAATATTGCTTTGCATTTTTAGCAATTGCAAAGCTTACTTGGTATTCAAACCCAGAGTGAATCTCCTTCCCTGAGTTTTCCTCGATTGCTCCATCTCTTTCGAGCACATTCTGAAATCAGCTTGTCTGTCTGTTAGAGCACAGGCAATTTGTCTGTCCTCAAATTGGACTATGAATTCTCTAGGGGTACCTGGCTATCAGAACCCTTACAAGCAACTCATATGGTGTCTTCTCCTCCAGAGCTGCCTGATGGCTGTTTGCTTCCTTCTACTGTTGGAAGGACTTAAGTGTCTCTGTAAATGGAGGTAAAGTACTTATGGCTGATTCATGGATTAGCCACTTTTGTTTCAGTTTACTTAGCTCAGTTCCTGAGACACTGATTTATCTCTTTTAAGTCCACTAAAATTTTGATATCGCAAATAACTCATCAAGGACCAGTGAAAAGAAAGGGAGGAAGTGATGCATTTAGGGACAAAAGAAGAAACAGTAATGACTATTGCCTCACCTCCTTTGTTCTTTCCTGTGGTGTCATTATTGACAAATAGAACTCTCTCTCTCTGTCTGTCTTTCTCAAAGAGAAAAAAATTACTTAAATGCTTTAGGAATATTAACTGAGAAACATGCTTAAATCTTCGAAATGAATATCTTTCCAAGAATGAGCCCTGACTGGAATAGTGTTGGATAGGCTTGAGGGCACCAAGGACAGCTTGTCTGGTCATGCATGTTCCTGAAGGCATTATCGAATCATAGAACAACACACTGATTGTGATGTCAGTGCTTCCTTCCATTATCAACTTTTTAAACGAATACCTGAAAGAGCCTCGTCTAAATACTTTCTTTCGAAGTGTGCCTTGCACACAGTTGGGGCTCCATAAATGTTTTTCAAATTAATGTTGAATAAATAAAACAAGGAGCAAACGAACTTGGGACCGTATTTCTTGTACACGCAAAAAGCTATTTTCCAAATACATAATTGATCCTACTGAAAAATAAATAAGGAAGCTGTATTTACGTTGCATGTCCCTGCAATCATTAACAGGCTGACACTGAAATGAGAATTCAATGTATAATTAAATCATGACATTGTTCCAGGATGACTTCATACCTTGCTGTAGACTAGCATACGATTTTGCTTGTTATTATTTTCTCAGCTACTCTTTGAAATATGAAAAAATTCAGTAACAAGAAATAAACATTGAAAAAATTTAGTAACAGGAAAACCTAATAACCTTGTACTCAGTGACTATGTATTTTTTCTCCGCTTGGTTGATATCCTCTTAAATTTGTATATGTGTATGAGTATATCATATGTGTGTGTATAGTGATATTTGCCTATGCTACTTATATCACAGAGAAATTAAGAAAAATGGTCTTGGCAAAAATGGTCTAAAACCGCAGCTTGGACGTTCTACAAATCCATTGTCTGCCCCTTTCATGACATGATACTACCTGGTAGACTAATTCCCTTAATCTTATGACCAAAGGTGAGAGTATCAGTGGCCATTGGCATCCAGGCTGCTTTCTAGGCTTTCTGCTCAAGTGGAAAGCAGAGGTAATAATACACAGTTCAGCACTCATAACATTCAGTGCTGAGAGGTGGCTTAAAGTCATAAGGCTCCAGAAAAAAGTGCATTTAAAAAATTCCACTTCATGAACCAATTCTTCTTGAACTCTAGACCCTATTGGATAGAGGGAAATCAAAACAAAACCAAACTACTTTCAATCTGTTGGAAAATTGAACTCTTAAATTTATAATGAAGCTACACTTAAGGCAAGTTAGCAATAACCCCTGTTCTTTGTTGTCAATTCCCCCTGTAATTTAGGGAAGCGGGGTATGGGTCATAAAATATTCAAAGAGCGATACATGCTTTAGATGTGTCTCCACTGGATCGTTCTAGAGTAAGAGCAGAGATGCAAATTTGTTTTTGTTATTTTAGCATGACTAGGCTATGATCGGGACAGTCCGCCAACCCTATCTAGTTTTCACCTGTGTGAGGACATACAGTAAAAGAGTGCTTCGGGAATCAGACTCACGTTTGCATGTAGTCCAGTGGCCTTAGGCAGGTGGTATAGTCTCTGTTTTATTTTCCTCATCTGTACAATAGGACAGGATTAGACAGTTGATATGAAGATACAAAAAAGATGTCTAAATTTCATAGCTTAGTACCTAACACTAGCAAATGCTCCTTAATAGTGAAAATAGTTAATGATATTAATAGTAGAGTCCTAGTTGTTAAACTCCGACTCCAGTATCCTTTTGTTTTTACTATATATGATGAGCTAGGCTTTTTGCAATTCCTGTTTGCAAAACAAATGTAATTTAGTGTTTTTAGTTCATACCTAGGTTGAGAGTAAATGTGTCTTCAAGAATATGAGGAAATTAGGAGGCTAATCTCCCTGAATTCCTTTCTATTCTTAATTTTGATTATGTATACTCTTAATCTTTTGCATTATTTAATTGCTTTTTTTCCCATCATACATGAATGTGAGGATGCTCAAATCTCTATATTTTTAAGAAACAAAAAGTGGTCTGTTTAATAGCTTTTTTTCTCTTGCAGCTGTGAGGCAGCAGATGATAAATCAAAAACCAATATTTCCAACTACCTCAAAAAAACTAAAGTCTGTGACAGACTAAATATGGGCTCAATGAGGCTCATGGATGATTTGTTCTAATTAGATATAAGGTAAATATTCTTACAATTGTGACTTTTATTAAAGTCAGAACATGTGGTTGTTCTGGCTTTCCCGCATTACCGTTTAAAAAAAATCATTTGAAAATATTTGGGGTCTGCTGTCTCTGAGGCAATATGGCTTGGCAGGGTATTGGTTACTTAATAAGCTCGCCACATTTGTCAGGCAGAAACTGTTCTTTATATGCAAAGCTGTCAGACAGATTGAGTATATAAGTCTTCTTCGCATGAAATAATATGATAAAACTCCAGTATCAAATTGAATGCAGTACGAGCGTTTGGAATCTTTCATGCATAGGTTGAAATTGTTTTATAATGGAAGCATTGTTGGATGACAAATACTCTTTTTGTAACATTCATCAGTTATGTTTTAATAGCAGGCTTTATCCTCCTGACTGTAGGTCCGCCTTTGTTGCTGTTAACATACTGGAGAGTGAGTCGGCTTCTGAGTTATGTTTGACATTTTTTAAATGGTTCACTGCAGCAATTAAACTCCACTCTGTGTGTTGTAGGTGTTTTCATGTGTCCTACAAAAGCCTAAAAGATCTGATTTTGCCCATTTTGTGATAGAACCACCATGATCAGCCTCCTTCTTGATTTGATTTCATCCCCCACTTACTCATATAATGGTTCAAGGCTCAGATTGGGAGGAGGGGGGCGATATGGGGTGTACACCTACAAGGAGAATCAGTTAGCAGAAACTGTGGGGCAAACGCTGAAAGGTCTGGGTTTGCCTTTTGTCTGGTGGTGGACATCCCCAAAGAACTGGCCTATCCATGTCAGTTTCAAGAGGCTGAAAGAGAAAGAAATCACTCCAAATATGCACACAGCAAGTGTGTGCAAAGCAGCCCTTTGCCAAGACAGTTCCTGTTACAGAGTGGCCCAGAGCCAAAGCTCTTCCAAGCACTCCAGGGCTACTTCATGTACTTGGTATGTGGCAGAAACTCGTAACTCTGGGACTGCCCATCTTACAGAGCCTGTCATGTCTGAAGTGTGAGCATTCCAAAGCCTCAGCGAGGCCGCCACCACTGACTCTGAGCTCAACTGGGAGACTCGTTTTCACGGGGGGTGGTGGGGGCGGGGTGGGACTTAATGGAGGTTGGAAGAGACCAAAACCCTGAATTTGTCTCCTCTCTCTCTCTTTACCATTCTCCTTTTCCCCTTCCCCTAACTCCTCCCTCCCTTTCTCTGATTTTGTGATTTATTCTGTTTTCTTTTGGAAGGGAGCTCTGTTCTAAATATATTAACAATGATTATAAAATATTCATGGCCATTCTCAGGCCTGGGCTTGGCTAACCTTGATTTTTCAGCTGATCAGGCTCTCTGGTTTTCTTAACAAAGGAAAACCAGATCTTTTGCATCTCATAACTTCACGGCAGAGCCTCCATCTGGAATGAATTCTGCATCTTTAACAAATATGTGTGCTCTATTCAGAAACCATCTAAAAATAGTGCTCCAACAAGTAGGAAAAAAATATTTTGACATTTTATTCATGGCTTGTAGGGTAAGCACAGTTTGAAGCAGGCTTTCTGTTAATTTTCACGGGCTTAAGAGTAGATGCCTGTTTGTATACATGCACAACCTATTTTGCTCAAGGATGCTTTCTGATCCAGAATATAAGACAGCAAGTGTGTTTGTTATCAAGGCACCACTTATGTTACAAAAGTCAACCTTCACGTAAAACTCTAAGACAAGGATCCAGAGAGAAACGATCAATCCAGATCTGCTGACATATGCCAATACTGATTTTTCTTAGGCAGCTACTGCCAGCCAGTGAGGTGGTGTTCATGGCACCAAATTACAAACAATTCCAATAACGGTGACTTTAGTATCAAACCAAATGATTCTCTTCTAGGAAAGCTGAACCCTTCTAAGAACAACATCCTATAATTTATTAATCAACTACCCTGTGTTAGTAGTTGATTTATCATGAAGAGGACTTTGTATTACAGCTTCTCATTTCATCCTATAAAGAAGCAATTAGTCACTCAAACATGAGAAAACTAAAGCCCAGGAAGTTTAGCAAGTTGCCAAAGCTAAACTGGCTGATAAATACTAGCAAAGACATTCAAACCCAGGCTGAGCACAACTACTCTGTCTTTGTGTTCACCCTTAAAGTGGGAAAAGTGGTAAAATCTTGATCCTTTTGGTCAAATCCATATTTAAATAACTAGAAAAAAAAAGCCTCAAAATTCTTTGCACCTTCTTCTTTTCCCTAGTTTTCTGCCACTATTTGGTTTTCAAAGTGTAGAATTTTGGAAAATCTGAAACTGTTTTTTCAAAAATACTATCATTAAAACTTCATTGTCACATGACTCAAATTCTAAAATTAACCCTGGAGCAATAATAGACATAATATCTTTGATGAGTCTTAACAACCCCCCCAACATACCCCTTTTGTGATTTTGTGGAGATGATTAAGGAAAGTACTTCAATTTTAAGTTGGTAGATATTTATAGAGATGTATAAATTAATGAAATCACTGCTATCACAAGATTAATTTCTAGCCATAGGAATATCTTATTAAAAAAAAAAAGTTTGAAAAATTCTCCCAGATGATCAAAACTATTACTTCTATTAGAGAAATGGTCACTGCATGGCCCAAGTGATCCATACTTTTAAGGAACATTCTTTTCTATTTCAGGGAACATTCTATTTCAGATTCCATGTGTGTTCTGACATCATATGGAGCAGCATAGAACCAATGACAGGTGTGAGGCTAAAACCTCCTGATAAACCTAAGATACAAGTACGAAAGGACCTCACACACTGCTTGTCTCTGCTTGTACTAAGTGCTCCCAGGCGCAAAGTTAAGGGACACGTATGGCAAGACTGAGCTTTCCAAATTAAATTTATGTTGCAAAACAGTATCTGGTCATTGTGCTCTAGGAAAGAGCAAGCAATTTGAAAAGCACACAGGTCCACAGACTCCTGGTAACCAAGGTTAGAATGGTGCGTGTGGAGGAAATTTAGTTCTTCTGTTCTTCCCGTTTTTCAGATGAGAAAACCGAGGCCAACAGCACAAAGTGATAGGCCCAAGACGGAAAGCCAGTTAAAGATAGAGGGAGTGGAACAAAATCCATGTGCCTGGTCTGTGCTCTTGCCTCTGTGTCCTGCCTGGCCCTGCTTAGGCTTTTTTGAAAAAACTTCACATCTATGTTGTCTTTGATTTGCATTCATTTTTATGTGCCAGCTCTAAAGTATCAATTCTAGTATTTTAAACATCATAAATGAAGTTTAGATTTTTTTTTGGTCTTTTTGGTTTTTTTTTTTTTTTTTTTTTTTTTTTAGGGCTGCACCTGTGGCATATGGAGGTTCCCAGGCTAGGGGTCAAATTGGAGCTGTAGCCTCTGGCCTATACCACAGCCACAGCGACGCAGAATCTGAGCCACATCTGTGACCACAGCTCAAGGCAATGCTGGATCCTTAACTCACTAAGTAAGGCCAGGGATCGAACCTACATCCTCCTGGATACTAGTCGAGTTCATTAACTGAGCCACAATGGGAACTCCAGGCTTAGAATGTTTTACACTTCATCTGTGAGTGATATAAAACCAAGGAAAATGTTTTCAACTCTGTAAATTGATGTCAACTGAGGCACAGAAAAAGAGTAATTGGCTTTCCTTCAGCCCAATAATATGTCTTTGTAAACCATAGAATAGAATCTCTCCTATACAGGTTTACAGTGGTGGTTCTCAAAGTGTGCTCCCTGGACCAGGAACTTCAGCTTTTCCTGGAAACCTGTTAGAAAAGCAAATTCTCAGACTCCTCCTCAGAATTACTGATTTAAAATGTCTGTGTGTGGAACCCAACAACCTATTTTAAAAGCTCTCCAAGTAATGCTGATGCTTGTTAATATTTACAAATTATTGGTCTACTTATTTAGATTATTCTGGTCAAACAGACGGCCCACTTGCCTGCCTGCCTTCCTGCCTTCCTTCCTTCCTCCCTCCGTCCCTCCTTCCCTTCCTTACTTCTTTATTTGTTATTACCTAGATACTTTAGTTTATTGCTTTGCATAAGTTGATGCCTTATAAATCTATAGTTATTGGAGTTCCTGCTGTGACTTTGTGGGTTAAGAATCTGACTGTAGTGACTTAGGTCACTGCAGAGGTGTGAGTTTCATCCTCCGCCTAGGGAACTTCCATATTCTATAGGTGTGGCTATAAAAATAGATAAACCTATAGTAAATTAAGCAACCATACCAACCATTATTCTAGACTTCCAGTGTAGTTTAGAGCCAATTCTGGCATCCTTTTGTGGATGAGTGGACCAGCATCATCAATTTCCATATGATGCTTGGTGAGTGTTTCCCTTGCTAATTTCAAACCATGGCCTGTCTTGCTTGTCTCTGCCACGCTTGTTGCTAAGCAGCATCTCTTTTGGCAAGCCTGACTACAAGGCCAACCATCGAAAGCCAGGAGATTTAGAGATCCTCTCTCTCTCTTTTTCTCTCTCCTAGTCCTCTCACCCTGCCTGAGATCCCTCCCTGAACAGGAATGTGGAGTGGGATTAGTTAGGAACATTAGCCAGGACCAGGCTAAAATTCTTCTGGAGATAGCTGGAGAAGATTCATTCCTCTTGCTCTAGACCTGGATTCACTTTTCACCATCCCTAGCTAGATTTATTTTGATATCCCTGCATGGGCAGAAGAAAGACCAAGACAAATGACATTTGCAAATGAAACAATCTGAGGACAAGGGCTTTGGAGCAATAATAAGAGCTCAGTTGTTTTCTCTGTCCAGTTTGGGGTACTGATGGGAGTGCCTGGAAGGCACAGGTCCTCACAGATACAGAATTTCTGATCTGAATTTCTGACCTTTTGTCATCCAGAAACAGCTATATTGCAGAGTCATTAATCATGATTATTTTGAGGAGAGCTGCATGGCTGTGTTTTAACTCTTTGCAGCACTGTGAGATAGATGGGGCCTCAAGTCAACCTTATTACTTTTAAAAAAAGAACAGAGAGATGTCAGGAAGTTCCCATCTTTCTCATGAGCGGGCCAGTGGTATTCAAAAAGGCTTTTCCTCACAATCTCAATTTCAAGAGTTCTCTCAATAACTTCTACCTAGAATAATATGTTCCTGACAAATCACAAAGGCCAGAAATATCTTTATAGAGAAAAGAACTTTTTAAAAAATTTTATTGGAGTCCCCTGGTGGTATAGAAGGTTAAGGATCCAGCGTTGTCACTGCAGCAGCTTGGGTCACTGCTGTGGCATGTTTGATCCCTGGCCCAGGGACCTGAACATGCCAAGGGCACTGCCAAAAAAAGAATTATTAAAGTACAGTTGATTTACAGTGTGATGTTAATTTCTACTGTATAGAAAAGTTATTCAGTTATACAAATTTATACCTTATTTTTCATATTCCTTTGCCCTCAATATTGAATAGAGTTCCCTATGCTATAGAGTAGGACCTTGTTTAATCATCTGTATGTATTAGTTTGCATCTGCTAATCCCTAACTCTTTTTTTAATTTATTTATTTTTATTTTCCCACTGTACAGCAAGGGGATCAAGTTATCCTTACATGTATACATCACAATTACATTTTTTTCCCCCACCCTTTCTTCTGTTGCAACATGAGTATCTAGACAAAGTTCTCAATGCTACTCAGCAGGAGCTCCTTGTAAATCTATTCTAAGTTGTGTCTGATAAGCCCAAGCTCCCAATCCCTCCCACTCCCTCCCCCTCCCCCTCTCATCAGGCAGCCACAAGTCTCTTCTCCAAGTCCATGATTTTCTTTTCTGAGGAGATGTTCATTTGTGCTGGATATTAGATTCCAGTTATAAGTGATATCATATGGTATTTGTCTTTCTGGCTCATTTCACTCAGTACGAGATTCTCTAGTTCCACCCATGTGGCTGGAAATGGCATTATGTCATTCTTTTTTATGGCTGAGTAGTATTCCATTGTGTATATATACCACCTCTTCCGAATCCAATCATCTGTCGATGGACATTTGGGTTGTTTCTATGTCCTGGCTATTGTGAATAGTGCTGCAATGAACATGTGGGTGCATGTGTCTCTTTAAGTAGAGTTTTGTCCGGATATATGCCCAAGAGTGGGATTGCGGGGTCATATGGAAGTTCTATGTATAGATTTCTAAGGTATCTCCAAACTGTTCTCCATAGTGGCTGTACCAGTTTCCATTCCCACCAACAGTGCGGGAGGGTTCCCTTTTCTCCACAGCCCCTCCAGCACTTGTTATTTGTGGACTTATTAATGATGGCCATTCTGACTGGTATGAGGTGGTATCTCATGGTAGTTTTGATTTGCATTTCTCTTATAATCAGCGATGTTGAGCATTTTTTCATGTGTTTGTTGGCCATCTGTATATCTTCTTTGGAGAACAGTCTATTCAGGTCTTTTGCCCATTTTTCCATTGATTGATTAGTTTTTTTGCTGCTGGGTTGTATAAGTTGTTTATATATTCTAGAGATTAAGCCCTTGACCGTTGCATCATTTGAAACTATTTTCTCCCATTCTGCAAGTTGTCTTTTTGTTTTCTTTTGGGTTTCCTTTGCTGTGCAAAAGCTTTTCAGTTTGATTAAGTCCCATGGGTTTATTTTTGCTCTGATTTCTATTGCTTTGGGAGACTGACCTGAGAAAATATTTATGATGTTGATGTCAGAGAGTGTTTTGCCTATGTTTTCTTCTAGCAGTTTGATGGTGTCCTGTCATATATTTAAGTCTTTCAGCCATTTGGAGTTTATTTGTGTGCATGGTATGAGGGTGTGTTCTAGTTTCATTGCTTTGCATGCAGCTGTCCAGGTTTCCCAGCAATGCTTGCTGAATAGACTTTCTTTTTCCCATTTTATGTTCTTGCCTCCCTTGTCAAAGATTAATTGACCATAGGTGTCAGGGTTTCTTTCCAGGTTCTCTATTCTGTTCCATTGGTCTGTCTGTTTGTTTTGATACCAGTACCACACTGTTTTGATGACTGTGGCTCTGTAATATTTCTTGAAGTCTGGGAGAGTTATGCCTCCTGTTTGGTTTTTGTTTCTCAGGATTGCTTTGGCTATTCTGGGTCTTTTGTTGTTTCCTATAAATGTTTGGATTGTTGGTTCTAGTTCTGTGAAAAATGTCCTGGGTAATTTGATCGGGATTGCATTGAATCTGTAGATTGCTTTGGGTAGTATGGCCATTTTTACAATATTGATTTTTCCAATCCAGGAACATGGAATATCTTTCCATTTCTTTACATCTTCTTTGATGTCTCTGATTAAAGTTTTATAGTTCTCGGCATATAGGTCTTTTACCTCTTTGGTCAGGTGTATTCCGAGGTATTTGATTTTGTGAGGTGCAATTTTAAAAGGCATCGTATTTTTGTATTGCTTTTCTAATATTTCATTGCTGGTATAGAGAAATGCCACTGACTTCTGGATGTTAATCTTATATCCTGCTACTTTGCTGAATTTATGAATCAGTTCAAGTAGTTTTTGGGTTGAGTCCTTAGGGTTTTCTATGTATAGTATCATGTCATCTGCATACAGTGACAGTTTGATCTCTTCTCTTCCTATATGGATGCCTTTTATTTCTTTGGTTTGTCTAATTGCTGTGGCTAGGACTTCCAAAACTATGTTGAAGAGCAGTAGTGAGAGTGGGCATCCCTGTCTTGTTCCAGATTGGAGTGAGAAGGCTTTCAGTTTTTCCCCATTGAGTATTATATTTGCTGTGGGTTTATCATAAATGGCTTTTATTATGTTCAGGAATGTTCCCTCTATACCCACTTTGGCGAGGGTCTTGATCATGAATGGATGTTGGACTTTGTCGGATGCTTTTTCTGTGTCTATTGAGATGATCCTATGATTTGACTTTTCTTTTATTAATGTGGTGTATGTCGTTCATTGATTTGCATATGTTGAACCATCCTTGTGAACCTGGGATGAACCCTACCTGGTCATGGTCTATGATTTTTTTGGTATGTTGTTGGATTCGGTTGGCTAAGATTTTGTTGAGAATATTTGCATCTATATTCATTAATGATATTGGGCGATAGTTTTCTTTTTTGGTGGTATCTCTGTCTGGTTTTGGAATGAGGGTGATGGTGGCATCATAGAATGTCTCTGGGAGTATTCCTTCTTCTTCAACCTTTTTAAAGAGTTTGAGGAGGATGGGCACCAATTCCTCCTTATATGTTTGCTAATCCCTAACTCTTAATCCTTCCCTCTCCTACCTCCCTCCCCCTTGGCAACCACAGGTCTGTTCTATATGTCTGTGAGTCTATTTCTGTTTTGTAGATAGATTAATTTGTTTCATATTTTAGATTCCACATATAAGTGATATCATATGGTATTTGTCTTTCTCTGTCTGACTTATTTCACTTAGTATGAGAATCTCTAGTTTCATCCATGTTGCTGCAAATGACATTCATTCCTTTTTTATGGCTGATAGGGCTTTATCCATTCATCTGTGGATGGCTATTTAGATTGTTTCCACATCTTAGCTAATGTGAATAGTGCTGCTGTGAACATAAGAGTGCATGTATCTTTTTGAATTACGGTTTTGCCTGGGTATATGCCCAGGAGTTGTATTGTTGAATCATATGGTAATTCTATTTTTAATTTTTTGAGGAACCTCCATATTGTTTTTCATAGTGACTTCACCAATTTACATTCCCACCAATAGTACAAGAGGATTCCCTTTCAGAGAAAACAACTTTTCATAAATTAGAGGAAGACCTGAAGTGGAAATGCCTTGAGAAGAGACCAACTATTGATGAAAGCACAAAATAGTGCAGAATTTGGATTTGAAATTGTGCTCTGAGAGAAGGTGAGGGGCACATTGTGTTGGTTGCAGGAAGGAGGGAAACAAGCGCCTAGAAGATGACATGACTACCAAGGGGAAATGGAACAAAAAGGTGAGCCACAGCTGGATGTAAACATTATCTTGCATTTTTGTTGAGGACTAGCCTTTACTGAGATTATATATATTACATATAATATATTATATATATTATATATATATTTTTTTTTTTTCTGCCAAGGCAATGTTCTCCAAGTAATGGAGCTAATCGTAGATCAGAGAAACTTCAACCCCATCTAGGGCGAAATTTTCGCAGGGTTTCTCTGTCTTCCCTCAGGACTGGTTAAATAATTTGAAGGTCCCAATGCAAAATGATCATGTGAGGCCCCTCATTCAATAATTATTAGGAATTTCTAGAGGCAGCAACAGAACATTAAAGGCATTGTCCTTCTAAGTCACAAACCCGTGCACTAGTCTTGGGTCCATGAAGATTGTCTTTTACTGTTTTTTTTTTTTTCAAAATATCTTTCTATTTTTTGACCAATGTCATCACCATTGGCACCATCTTAGGGCAGAATGCAATTTGTGAAGTCTTTTTTGGACATTTTGTATTGAATGCTTCCTCTTGATTTAATGGAGAATTTTGAGGATGGAGAAATATCTTCACTAATAGCCAAGTAAATTGCGAGTTGAACGTGTCTCCAAATCTACTTCTTATAGTCTTTCTAACATTAATTCCAATTTTGTACTATGGAGATTTGACAAAGTGCCAGTTCTTTTCTGTTCAAAAGTTGTGCCCTTAGAAGAGAGGGATGGCTTTTGTCTGAATCATCAGATGCAAAGCTGCTCTTATCCCCAAATCTCTTGTAAATAATTCTAGTTTTTAGGAGATGTCAAGTATCTCAGTTTCCTCCATGTGCTACCATTTCATGGTAGCAAATGAAGTATACCTTGTATTTTTAATCATCCTCTTCCATTGTATATCCTTTAAAACATTAGAATAATCCAAATCCTTTTTGAATAGGTAAAAAAAAATGATCTTTATTTGATGTTTTTTAAGCATATCCTTCTAGGTTTATAAGTTGGCAGTCTGTGAAATATCATTGTTATAAGCTCCATACTACTCTTGCACTAAATAGGAAGAGCTGACCACTACCAATAATCCTACTGGCTTGTTAGAGGAAGATGAATAAATAAGTTACCTATGCATCCATCCATCCCTCTGTAATGCTTTTATGCATATTCATATATAAAGTAAATAAATAAGCCATAAAATCGTTCATTAATAATATTTTTAATTAAATTGATAACTATTAATTAAACTAGATATGGTATGGGAGTTGAGGATCAACACATACACACTACTGTGTTTGAAATAGATACCTATGAAGGACCTGTTGTATAGTGCAGGGTACTCCACTCAATTTTCTATAATAACCTAGATGGGAAGAGAATCTGAAAAAGAATGGATGTGTGTGTGTGTGTGTATATCTATATAAAACTGAAACACTCTTCTGTATACCTGAGACTAGCACAACATTGTAAGTCAACTTACTCCAGTAATTTTTTTTTTAATTTAAAAAGTAAGAAATACCAAAGACTTAAAATGTTTCAAGTGTTCTCTCATTTAATTGTTAACAACTCTATGAAGTAGATTTATCACCCTTTGTACAAATAAAGAATAATGAAAATTAAGTTATGGCACCCATTTTCATACTTCAAAGCGTTCAAAACACAGGTGTGTGTTGATCTTGAAATCCGTGTTCTTTCCATACTGCCCAGCAATTTCAAGCAAAATATTTCTTTAATTTTTCAAAGTGTTTTTATTCTATGATCTCATTTTATCCCTACTCTTTTATCTGAAGTAAGCTATGTAATAAATATTCAATTTGACCCACAAGATTTTTAAAGCCTAAGAAGCTAAGGCGACTTGTTCAGTTTAGGATCCTATCAGAGACAAGAATGTTGGATCAATGACCCAGTTCTGAGTTCTCAGCCCTGGACCAGCCTGGCTTCTCCCTCTATTACTACTCTAAAGTAACAGCATACATTTATCCTTCGTACTTTATCATCCTTTATAAATCTCTACCTACTTAAGTGTAGAAATATGGTTTTCCATCTCCAACCATCTAAAGTAATAATTACCCTTAAACAAGGAAGTAAACTAGTCATTTTCATTTGAGAATGTAGAACTTACCTCTTCGTTTTAGGGACCATGCCAAACACTGCTAATTGGATTTCCTTTACTTGAATTAAAACCGAAGAGGCATTTTCCCCCCCTCTTGTCTGTATAACTTCACCTCTTTGATTTACTCTTCATAAAACATCATGTGTTTGTAAAGACTGCATCCCTGGGGATACAGTTGGGGTAGCTAGTGGCTCCAGAGAAGGCTGGAAGTAATAATGATTCCTAGTGTGATAGGGAGGTGTACTTTCATAGAAAGAATGTGTAATAAATGGAGAAGAGATGGCACTGAACCCTGAGTTATTTCCTAGAAGCTTCAAATGTGAACAGAAAATAGATACCTGTGCTCTTTACAAAGGACTTAGTGCCTCATCCATGGGGATTTGAGACCTAGTTCTTTCCACCACTCACAGATATACCAAAAAGCTGACCAATTGTAAAATCCACTTTGAAGGCAATTTCCAATGGATAGAGAAACCCAGTGGATCGAATCTTCTCTTGGCTTTATTATACGTTTAGCTGGTTGCTTTTCTGTATTTGGAATATGTAGAAGTTAATTTTCCTATGCCTTACCTAATGTCTGTTAATCTATATTTCTGTCTCATTTCTATTTGCCTACAATACTGAAAGTTAAGAAACTTTGGGGGGGGGGTGTCTTTTAAAGTTTATCATCTTTCAGGATGAGTACAATAAATAACCAATTAAAGATTTAGCCTGCAAAACCATAATGGATCAGTTCACCATGCCTGGGTTTTACCAAATGTGTGAGGAATTTACTTCCGTAGTTGTCAAAAATTTGATAGGATTGAAGCTTATGTTCTCGTATTTTGACCAATTGCTTAGCTAGTTAAGTGTATGTTAAAAGCTACAACTATGATTTAATCAGGAAGTTTTCCATGTGTTTTATAAACAGCTCATGCATTTGAGGGAGAGTTGGAGACAATCCCCAAGAGAAGCTTCTCACTGTAGAATTCTACTGCAAAGATAGTAAGTTTGTGAGAAAAAGAAAGTATTGGGAAGCCAGCAGCAAATTTTTGTTGGGCTAATTTGTTGGTGGAAAAATTGATTTACTAGATTGTGTTAACATGGAGACTGAAATTCTAATCAGATGAATGCCCTATATTATATGATTAAGCTATTTTAAAACTTGTGCTGTTAGAAAAAAAATTAGTGCAACTGGTTTCTTACATATTTGCTATTCAGTAGGAGGAAACAATTTCTGAAAAAGTAAAAAGTTTGTGTCTGTATATGTAACTCTATCAATAATGTGCTTGCAGCCATGTTTTTATTTAATACTGTTTTAGCCTAAGAAAGGGCATGAAAGCATGTGTGAGTCCAGTAGAAGTTATTATTTCTGGGTCTGAGTGAACCATCTTTTGGAAATGGAAATAAATGATGCCATATTGAGACTTCTTTTTCTCTTCAAATGCAGCCAATTACCTCAGGAAACCGTTTGTTTTCTGCATATGTCTAATAATACCAACATTGATTAAATATTGCTAAGTCTAAGCAAACCACTTTAATAGGCAAATAAGAACAATGAAATTTAAAATCTTAAGTGTTTTTGTTGCCAAAACTCAGCCTCTGTCCACTGTTGCTGAATAGAAATGTGGAGACAGAGTTTTGGGTGAAGGAGAAAAAGATAGCTTTATTGCTTTGCCAGGCAAAGAGGTCCATAGCAGGCTGATGCCTTAAAGACTGTGCTCCCTTTGGAAGGGATTAGGAGGTGGTTTTATAGTTTGGGGAGTGGAAAAGAGGGCCTCAGATAAGGATCAGTGTAGAGGCAAGCTTGCATTGTCTTTCAAAGCTGGTGTTTAGTGGCCCCAGGACTGGTTCTAGCTGTCTTCCTTCTTCCCAGAATGAAAACTGCTTCATCAAGTAGTTCTTCCATTTTTGGGGGGTTTTAATTCCCAAGAAAGCCTCAAAGATATTGTTATGTGTATTCCTTAATGAGGAACCCCTGGACCCTGCCCCAAGGCTACATCTCATCTCTTAACTGCTCCTCCTTGGTCTCTGCATCCCCTCCCTTCCCTGATTAGCAGCTGCTCCCTTGAGCTCAGGGAAGGTCACAGAGGCTGAGGCTTAGTCCCTAAAAACATGAAATGGAACACACAGAGAGACTTGTGTGGCCAGGAGCCCCACAGGGCACTAGCTCCGTTGCATTTTCATTTAAATGAATAATTTTAGAAATTTTCAAAATAAGGTTTACAACTTGAGAATTAATTTACACATCTATATAATTAATATCTCGTAGTTCCTCTTAAGTAATGGCTCATATTTTCTTCTTACTTATGAGAACGTTCTTCTTTTTGTATTAAAGAACAAACCACAGAACAAATTTTCTCACTTCAGTGGTAGGGTGCTTCTGCCCTGGAATTCCACTTAGGTCTTGGTAGGAATGTGGGTGAATTGAAAGCACCAGGCAAAGCTGGATCTAACTCACTGCCCCTCAAAAGCACCTCAATTTTTAAAAATTTTATTGAACTATAGTTGATTTACAATGTTGTGTTAATTTCTGCTAAACAGCAAAGCGATTCAGTTATACATATACACATATTCATTTCCCTAAAAGTTGTCACAGATTTTCCCTGAACAGCACCTCTAATTTTAATCGTTCCCTCACAAAACAAAGAATCCATTACAGTGGCATCAATTTAACGTCTCTGCTGCCTTTGATCTGAAGGTCATGGCAGATAAGTGGCAGAGCCTAGACTTGAACTGGGATCACCTCCCCCTCCCCTATTGGCTGTACTAGTGGTGGGATGGTCTACATAGGTTCCTTTGTCTCCCTTATTCTTGGTCTTTACTGCAAAGGTGCAGAGCAGTACCACAAGCGCAAACAGCAATGTTCCCACTTCACAGATGAGGAGATGGAGAGTGTGTGTGGTGAAGGCGCTTGTCTGAGGGACCTGCCCAAAGGATGGGTTGACAAAGCTGGGATTTGAACCTAGATTTCATAGCTAAGTCTCATTTCCTATACTGATCCCCAAAAGAAAATCACAGATTTCTTTCCTCTTTCTCTCCTCTCCACCTCCCTACTCCCTTCCCTCCCTCTTTTCTTACCTTCTATTAAAGCAAAGAAACTAAACTCACTCGTATTTGTAAAGGGAAGCCTTTTCTTATAATTCTCTTATTAATTTTGAAGGCATGCTACAGACTAGGTGCTGTACTGGGCCCCACAAAGCCTAAACAGTCTTGACTCTGCAATGCATGCAGAAGCGTTGTATCGCAAGATAGCAGTTGCCTAATTCCTAGAAAGTCTCCTAAAAACTTGTTTCCCTTCTCTGAAAAAGGGCAACTTGAATTTGTCCCTGGTTTGCTTCAGTTCACCAGTTCTGAATCTTCTTTTGGGAATTGCTGGTAGAGAGCAAGTTCCCAGTCGTAGCTCCTATTTTTAGTTTCATAAGGACTGTTGTGTCTATAAACAGTATTCCCTTTGTTGAGGCTAATGTCTTAAAGGCAGTCCAAAATCAATTAGCTATTATGTGCAACCAGGCTACCCATTAGAAAGGTAACATTTCTCTTTTGTGTATGCTATGAGCATTTGGCACCTAAACCACAGGGTAAAGAATGGAGATGGTTCCTGTTGCTTTTCTGCAACTAGCTTAAAGCCAACAATTTTCGTGTATGTGGTTTCCCCTTCTCTCTTCCCAAAAAGAAAGATTTAATTTTTTTCAATATGTAATCACAGAGACAATTGATAAAATAGATTACTTGCCATCTTTTCGTAAGGGACTTCTCCAGAAAAGAGACCCCAGACACCCCCAATGACTATTGTCTCTGACTCCTAGCCCAGTACCTGAAGATTTCTCATGGATAACTTCAAACTCCCAGAAATCTTTTCACACAAGACTGTAGGATTGTTCATTATCAAATATGGAATTCCAGCCCTTCCACAAACACCATTTAGCCAACTGTGATGGCAGCAATATTTGTCTTGTGCAAGACCTGAAGTGAAATCATTGCTGTACTATTTTCCTTCCAGGTCAACATCTTAGTTATGGTGGAAGTGAGCTATTAACTAGGGCCTTCTCATCCATCTAGACTTTCTTTATTATTGTAAATGATCTCAGGAACTAAGGGCCGGCAATTTGCATTCTTTGTTCAGTGAATTCTACCTGACAGTCCTGTCTATAATTTTCCTTGTGAGAAGAGTAGGAGGACTAAGAATGAATAAATTGTCTGTTGAAAAGCTGTGGTTTTATCCATTTCTGTCACGGAAAGCTATAGATCTAAATTTTCTTGACTAAGGAATGTTTAGCAACAGGAAGTCCTATATTCTAACATTTTTGAAGGAAAAGGAATATTTTCCCTCCCACTCTTCCTCTCTTATTCTTTTTTGCTCTTTGTTATGCTTGGTCTAAAACCTTGGTTTCTTCTCTTGCTTTCCTAAGGAATTTCCCTGAAAGAATAAGATGCCTCTCCACATAGGAAACGTTTCATCAGAAACAGCCCTTTCTGTTTGTCCATTTTACTTGACTTGCATGATTTTCTCATCCAGAGGTAAAGTTTGTCATGCTGTAATGAAGCTTACTGGAGTATCCCTGAAAATGCACATTATGGGGCAAATGAGTGGGTCTGACGTTTTAAGGGGCCGGCTGGCAGTCCATGGCCAGAGGGGACCATTAAGGAAATGGGTTTGATGGAAATCCTGACATAGATGCTGACAGGAAAATTAAAATGATTAATTTAGACTAAGAAAAGTGTCTCAAACTAACTAGAGACATGGTTTGGGCTTACCCTCAGACTCTGCACATGGCCAGGGGAAACCAACTTTTTGATACAGAGAAAGGGGGAAAGAGGAAATGGATGTTAAACGTGTCTCATTCTTCTTTTAAGGAAAGGATACCATAAAGTTAAAAAGTATGATTAATTTTTATCTCGGTGGTTTTTCTGGGAGTCTCTGGGGCTCTTATCCAAGTCCATTTTGCAAACTTGCAGACTAGGGTGATGGGTGCAAATATAAAATATCTGTTAACCTAGAGCGTCCGTATTCATATAAATTAATTCTCAATCAAAAGGGCTGTGTATTTCCTGGTTTGCCGCTGCTTTAGAGGACTACAAGCTACAAGTGTGCAGAAACACCAGCAGAAGACAGCATGTAGTAAGGCTCAGTATTTCCGTGTGGAGAGGCAGTCAAAACAATGCCTTGGAATGTGGCAAAATGAAAAGACTGCATCGTTTTGCTTCCAGTGAGTGCATGGTTTGGCTTTTTTGTTCGCTGTTTCTGTTCTGTGAATTCTAGTGAAGGCAGTTCAGTCTTACAGGCTTGGAATAACGGAATTATCCACCCACCAATGTGTGGATTGCGGATGGGCATTAGTGGGGCCATATTTTCAGGCCTCTTTGCATACACAGCTTAGTTAAAATTTGTCTTAGCTTCTAGAAAAGCTAATGTTTGATACTGCAGGGTGGAAGCTCTAAGTGCGAAGAAAATATTACACATCTCAATAACTTGATGGGAACTTTCTAACTAAAAGTAGATGAGAAATAAGTTCTTGCCAGACTTCAGGCTTTCCTTTTCTTTGTGTGCTGTAAAACCTAGTGGTGGATTTTCAGTTAATCCTTCGACTACACGAAGAAGGAGTTTCACCAAGAATGTTGGGAATTCTTTTGGTGCCCCAAAGGGAATATGAGGAATTTGGAGGCTGATGAGAGAGAGGAAAATGGGGAAACCATAATCATCATGCCCATTT
The DNA here is from genome assembly GCF_016906955.1 of Phacochoerus africanus. Taxonomy (NCBI): domain Eukaryota; kingdom Metazoa; phylum Chordata; class Mammalia; order Artiodactyla; family Suidae; genus Phacochoerus; species Phacochoerus africanus. Next base: position 96,255,163 of record NC_062544.1, read on the forward strand.
TTGTAATTTATTTCATTTTCTTTTAAAAATAATATCTGAAAGGGAGAATTTTTATAAAGCATCAGTCAACATTCTAGCACTTTCTAGTTGAATGCAAGTTCACATTCTTCAAATAATTGTGTAGGGATGTTCAATCATGCTAGGTCTTTAAGTTTTAAAGATATTTAATAAGAAATTCCATTTGTTGCATGCACGATGCAGATAAAAATTCAGAGGAGAAATGGTGGTCTTGGGATTTATTTGTTTTAATTTAATATAACAAAACATGCTTGTAGTCCTGGTAAATTATAGTCTATTTGTATATTCTTGATAATTAAAGTTATCTGTGGTGTGTATGTATGTGTGTGCACATGTATGTGTGTTTATAATGGGGGAAAAATGGCCCCTTGGGAAGAATAGCATTTTGACGAATCACAGGAAATAGTAAATTATGTGGATTCCACACAGTTCCCAAGGCTATGACAAAGATTTTACCTCTGAAATTCATGAGCCAAGGTCTGTAGGGAGATTCGATGGAATTACAATTTAGATGCTTTATTTGGGGAGGAGTACCAAATTAAATCTTCAGTTTGTTTCTCTGAACAAAGCCCATGGTGACAGCCACCCTTAGGAGGGAGAGAATGCATATTTCTGTGATAAAAAATGCCAGCAGTAGAAAGCACAGAGTCATTTATTTAAGTTGCTCCCAGCTTTTAAAAAGTTTAGGTCAGTGACCATGATAATAACCTATTCAAAACATTTCAGGAAAGAACATAACTGCACAGGGTAAAGCTGACCAAGTACATGAAACATTAAGGAAGTCAGTGATAACAAGTGATAGGTCCAGATTTGTGCTTAATCGCTATATTCGGAGTTTCAGGGGCTCTTTATAAGTGAAGTGGGAAACTTTATTTTTTTTCCTCAGTATTCTTGTTTTCTTCTCATTTCAATTCTCTTGGTTGCCTTGTCAATTACGTTAATTAAGGCTGAAAATAATTCCCCAAAGGGGACACTGAAGGAAAACATTTCAGGCAAAATCGTTTCTAAGACTTTTAATCTAGTCGGGAAAATATTAATAATATGCAAGTGGGGTTATGCATAAAAGGAATGCTATAAAATGCCACATTGTTCATGGCACACATATTCAGACAAAACATGCATTTACTGACTCCAGAAAATGGAAGTTAATTTATCCAGTTCATCAACGGGCCTTATTACAGCCCTGCATATTTGTGGCAGACCTAAGGCCATGGGAACTTTTCACTCTTGACTCTACTCTTTAAAAAAAAAAAAAAAGGTCAAATCAAATCGCTCTTTATTTTTAAAAAGGGATAGCATAGAATAATGGAAATGTAGTTTATAGTCTTAGCTTGTTATTAGTATATTAAGGAGTAACTGGCAAAAAAAAAATCAAACTCTCTGAGCTCCAATTTCCTTCATATTAAGTGAGGTCAGAGGGATGCAGGATGGATATTAGCAAATTGAGGCTTGATTCAGAAATTAGAATGTGCAGTTCCTATCCAACAATTAATCTTTAGTAAAATGTAGATCCCATTCAATCGCCTCCCTTCCTGCCGTGGAATTAAGTCTTCAGAGAAAAGAAGGAGGCACAGAGCTTCTGTATGTCTTTCCCTCCAGCGAGTCTTCTCTGGTCTGGGGCTAATTGGCCTTCCTGACCCTGTTGGTGTCAGTGTGAGAGGGAAGGGGGATGAGAAGGGCAGAGAAATTCTCACTTGACCTCTGTCTTGAGATGGCTCTGCCTTCTCTTACCAAGTCTCTTTCTCTCTTGGGATTGTTCTTAGTATCTTCTGAGGCCTCTACCATGAATGTCTGAAAGCCCGACTGTGACACTGATCATTGCTTTTCTCCAGCTCCTGGAGGAGGTCCAGTCTAGACAGGAGACTTGAACGCTTCTGCTGGCTCTGTCTCCCTCTCCTTTATAACCCATATCTTGTCCAGGGAAGACACGCATCCTTGGCTCCAACAAAGACTGGGTGTGCAAGGCCACCCCCAAGCCTTCCACACTTGAACTCCATGCCCAAAGCAGTTCACCAGCTGGTCACTTTCTACATTTTCTGAGTAGGGACCAAGCACAATGTATTTGGCTCTGTCTACTCAGAGCCAAGGTACTCAGCTCTTGAGGGGTTTTTGTTTAAGGCTCCTGTCTCCGCTTGCATTGTGTTGTGTACAAACACATCTTTTCACAAATTCTTCTTCCATCTTGGTGTCCTTGGCCTGCACCATTTTTTCTTTTAACCCTCAATATACATTTAAGTCCACCTAACCAGCTTCTTGTCATCCTGCTCTGACATTTTGCAAATGTTATTTTACCTTGTGCCTTATAGCTTACTGAGGGGTCTACTATCTATTTTATCTTGGTGCTTCAGTTAAAATAATATAATTTAAGGGAAGTTACGGGAGGGAAAGTTTGGAAGTTTGAGGTTAGCAGATGTAAACTGTTATGTATATAATAGACAAACAACAGGGTACTGCTGTATAGCAGAGAGAATTATATTTAATATCCTGAGATAAACCATAATAGAAATGAGTATGAAGAAGAATGTGTGTATGTGTATGTATGTATGTGTGTGTGTGTATACCTGAGTCACTTTGCTGTAGAACAGAAAATTACATTGCAAATCAACTATATTTCAATAATATATATAATTTATGTACTGTTACAAATGATTTAAATTCTAATAGCTTTCAGAACTTATTACTCTGTTCTTTTCTTTGTGAAGTCATCGAATGAATCCTTATATACTCATATGATTCTTGCAGTTCATTTTAAACACTTTTAAAAGTAAAGGAATTTTAAGAATTGTTATGATAAAATTGTGCTTAATAACTAAAGGATAAGTGTTCCTATTAGTACTGTTGATTGTTTTATTTTTATAAATTGAACAATCGATTGTGTTAGCACTGGTTCACTTTGGAGATTACCAATTTATTTACAAATGTTTCTAGGCCTGGATTCATGGAACAGAAAATTCTAAAGGTACAATTCAATTAACTGACCATATATACAATAAGTGAAAACTGAATTCATCCCTAAAATATCTGCATTTGGTGAAACTGCACTGAGCATCTTACATAAGCAAGGCAGTGTAACAAGCGGTACAGGGGCCATAGTGGTGCACGTAAGTACCAGAGCTTGTCATCTTCTCTAGGACAAGGTGCTTGTTACAGATGCACCTTAATCAGTATCACACATGTGAAACAGCTTAATTTTATTTGGATGTTAATTGATTATTTGGAGATATAACTTAATATTAGGTAGCATGTTTTCTGTTTAATATTAAGGAGTGTAAAAATACAACAAAAATATGGTCCATAATCCACTGCACAGGTAATGCCTTTTGAAAAAATAAAAATAAATAAATAAATAAATAAAAGAAAGCCAAAATCATGTGCATGTTAAGAAAATTTTAATAGGCTGGAAAGTTATGAAAGGAGAAGTGAACATCTTTTATTCCATGTCCTGTTTCCTCTTTCCCAATCTAACTATGCACTTCTATCAGTTCTTATCTGATAGAGAATTTAATGTATACATACTTATATTTACACATATGGATATAAAGTTATCATCATAGATACATGGGTACCAGCTTGTTTCCTCTTTTCCTTGTTTCTTTTTTTTCTTTTTTGTTCTTTTAGGGCCATGCCCACAGCATACAGAGGTTCCCAGGCTAGGGGTTGATTCAGAACTGTAGCTGATGGCCTATGCCACAGCCACAGCAATGTGGGATCCAAGCCGGGTCTGTGACCTACACTGCAGCTCACCACAACACCGGATCCTTAACCCCTGAGCAATGCTTGGGATCAAACTTGCCTGCGTCCTCAAGGATGCCAGTTGGGTTTGTTAAATCACTGAGTCACGATGGGAACTCCCTCTGTTCCTCATTTCTTCATCTTTTCTTTTTCTCTTATAGCTCTACCTCATCTTTGTTAATAGCAATAGTGCATTCCTTGTTATCTAGGTACCATCATGTAGTCAATCAGCACATACTTGATGAGCGCTCTCATTGCTAAAACAAATAGGGGTGTGATGAACATAATTATGTGAATATCTTTATGAAGCTTGGGATAAATTCCTAAGAGTTTCAACACTAGATCAAAGGAACCCTGAGTATTTTGCTATTTTAGGGAGTGCCAACTTGCCCATAAGAATGATCCATACATTTGTATTCTAACCAGTAGAGTATGCTTTTTCTCATAACCTCTCTAGTATTTTGACTGCTAACTTCCAAATTGTTTGCCAACCTGAACTGTGAAATATGCAATCTCATTGCTTTTTTAATGTTTCTTTCACCGTGAAGCTTAGATCACATTTATCCATTATTTGCGTATTTTTCTAGACACCTACCGATTTTTACAAATTTTTATTTTAGATTGTATATCTTTCTGTTGACTTTATTAGTTCTTTATAAATTAAGAATGTAACATTGTCCCTGACATAGCTCATATATTCTTCCTGATTTGTTTTCTACATTTTGATTTTATGATATTTTTGCCATGAAAAAGTTTATAATATTTGTGTACAAAATCTTGAGTTCCCTTGTGGCACTACAGATTAAGGATCCAGCACTGTCACTGTAGTGGCTTGGGTCACTATTGTGGTAGAGTTTGATTCCTGGCCCAGGAACTTCCATATGCCTTGGGTGAGGCTGAAAACAAAAACAATGAAAACAAACAAACAAAATCTAACTTTTTTTTCTTTTGAAACTTCAAGGCTTATTTATTTTTATTTTTTTATATATATTTTAAAGTCATTGAGGTATAGTTGATTTACAATGTGTGATTAATTTCTACTGTACAACAAAGTGATTCAGTTATATGTATACACATATCCATTCTTTTTCAGATTCTTTTCCCATAGAGATTTTCACAGAATATTGGGTAGAGTTTCCTGCACTACATAGCAGGGCCCATTGACCAGTCATTCTATATACCACAGCTCTCCCACTAAAATATTGTGAATGATTCAAGCATAATTTCTTCTAGGTTTTTTTACATTTATTTTTATATTCCAGTATAAGGGGTAAAATACACAAACACAAATACATGTACACACATAACATTCACATATGTAATGTACATGCATGTACATACATTAGGGCATATATGTAATTTTAAAAATTTAATCAACTGGGTCTGTAGTCCCAACATTAATTATTAAATAATTTTTCTGTCCATAGTGATTTGAAATTTAGTTGTGTCATGGGTTTTATTTCCATATGTTTTTACTATATTTCTGATTTATTCTAATTTTATTCCATTTACATAAATCCATTTTTTCTCAAAACAATTTTAAGAATTATAATTTTGTAATTAGTTATATACCTATTAGGTCTATTCTCCTTTCATTAATCTTCATTTTCAAAATTTTTCTTCAGGTTTTTATGTCTTGTCTTTGAAATAAACATTTTGTTCATTTTCACAAACATACACAGTGTTTTATGGGTATTTCGAGGACTACCTTGTATTTATAGATTAATTTTGAACAATTTGACCTCTTTATACCATTATGTGCTTCCTTTTATAGAGTGTAGTATAGCTCTATTCATGCACCAAAATATGCCATAGTATGTAGTAGAATTTCAAATTTTCTTCATATAAGTGATATCAATTTAGATTTACACCAAATATTTAATTTTTTGTTTGCTTTTGAAAATTGGTTTTTGTCTTCATTATATTGTCCACACTTAATAACCTTATATATCTTTGCCGTACAGAATTATCTTAGTGCCCCTGATATATTTTTAAATTAAGATTTGCTTTCAGCGTAATCACATTACTGAAGGTAAATGATAAATAAATCTCTTGATATTCCTATTCTTATAACTTTTCTTTCTCTTATCTGATTATATTATCTATTATCTACCAAGCAGCATAAAATTAGCATATTCTTATTTTTGTATTAAATGTGACTGATTCTTTGCTTTTCACCCTATTAATAATGATGGCATTTGAGTCTGTATGTATGCATGTGTGCATATGTGGGTGATGGTATAAAGAAAGCAGATATTTCTCTTACTGGGGTTATTTTAGCATCAATATTGTACTTGAACTCTGCTGTTTTTGTGTTGATTAAGGAGTACAGATTCATTGGAGCATTTATTTCTTAAGTGGCCACCAGCTTCTTTCTTTGCTTGGCTGCAGATGGGCATTTTTGCTCTTTCTTTACTTACTATAATTAGGCTTGTGGGAAGGAAAATTTTGAAACCATGCTTCATTCTGCCATCTGAAACCAGAAGTCCTGGTGGGGATGCTTTAATTATTCATCATGGACTCTCTGTATAGGAAATCCAATAGAGTTATGTATTTTTCACTTGATGATTTCATTAATGGGATTCTAATGTTCACAACTTAAGAAACCCAAAACAGCCAGTAATATTTTAAACAACATAATTAATTATTGCTTTGAAGTTTCTACCAAGGGGCATTTGGACTTTGATGAGATAAAACTATAAACCAGGAAAAAGAGATTAATGCTTGAAGTTTATTACATGTGCAATTTCTTATTAACAAAATCTCAGGAGTTCCTGTCGTGGCTCGGTGGTTAACAAATCTGACTAGGAACCATGAGGTTGCGGGTTTGATCCCTGGCCTCACTCAGTGGGTTAAGGATCTGGTGTTGCTGTGAGCTGTGGTGTAGGTCGCAGATGCGGCTTGGATCCCACATTGCTGTGGCTATGGTGTAGGCTGACACCTGCAGCTCTGATTGGACCCCTAGCCTGGGAACCTCCATATGTCACGGGGGCAGCCCCAGAAAAGACAAATAGACCAAAAACAAAACAAAACAAAACAAAACAAAACCTCATTGATAAATGTATGCAGAGTTATTGCAGGTATGAACCCAAGTCCTTCAGAGGTAGATAAGCTCTTGATCTGGACTTCACAACATTGGAAATACCGTTACCTAACACAGCTAGCCTTACATCCAGGGGCTTTGCGAGCATTTCTAGTCTCCAGTAAGAGTGAGAGGCATTTTCATTTGTCTTTTGTTTGTTTGTTTTATTTACATTTGTTTCTTATTTTTACTTCATGATAAGTTTTCTTTTGAAATATGCCTCAAAATTGCTCTTACACCATTGCTTAATCATTGACATTTTCTACTTTTCTTAGAACTATGATCCCAATTAGGAAAAAAGCCCACATTTGAACATCCCCTTGCTCTCTTTCATTCCACGTTGGTGTGTGTAAAAGGTGTATGCTGTGTGATATGTAGATATGTAATTATGTGTGCATGTTAATTTCCATAAATTATTTGAAGTCCACATGTATTCATGCCACAATACAACTCTGTTTGGTATGAAATGTAACTGTCAAGCAGACTGTAACCTTGGTTCTTACAGTCGCACTGTCTGTCTCTTTCTCGGTCTCTATTTTGTGTGTCTGTCTCTGTTTCTCATTTTCTCTTTCTCTCTCTCTCTATATATATATATCAGCTACATAGCAATTCAAGTTTTTAGGGACTTTTGTGGAGTTAACACAAGACAAAATGGACAATGTTTCTGTTGATCAGTGCCCGGCTCTGCAATCATGATGCGTGCATTGTCCACACCAAGACATGTGGCGGAGTGGACACTGACCAAAAGGACAGGCCCTTGGCAGTCATGTATCCCCTTGTGACTTGCAGCACTCATTCATGGCCAGGTGGTATTCTAAGAACTTTAAATCTGTTACTTAATCCTCATAAAACCTTGTGAGGTAGATACTGCCTATCCATTCCCTTTTCAGATGTAAAATCGAGCCACCAGGCATTTAAGTGACCTGTTTAAGATTATATGACTAGTTAAGTGCAAACCAGAATTTGAAGCAGCCAGTTTGGTTCCAGAGCCCAGACTCCCATCCATAAGAGCACTGCTTTAGATTTCATCTGTGTTGTGATTATTCATTTCCTGACCTGGGCTCCTGCCAGACTTCATGTTCTCTAAGGGGCTATGTTGATCTTGTCCATCTTTCTACCCTCAGTGTCATCACAATGCCTGACATGTTCAGGGAACACATAACCAGTTTTCTTTGAAACTGAAATAAAGGAAAATTTTGTCTCTATGATTCCCCTTTCCTCATGCCTCCAGATACACAGCCTTTATCATAAACTTTGAAGAGACGAAATTTGGTTTCAAAAAGCCAATACAGAAAATCTACCCTGGTTTTTTTAGCACATGCCTCACCTGACCTACTGCTTACTTCACATTTTTCATCAAGGCACTTAGAATTTTCATGGAAAATGGCCATTCTTATAACTTGGACCTTTCTAACGCCTTAATCATTCTTTCAGCCAAAGTAACTCTTATGGAGAAATCTTCACATTAAAAAAAAAAAATAGAAGTTCTCATCATCCTCTGATGTCACATCCCAGAAAAAACATACTCCTTGTTACAGCAACATTTAGTTTTCCAAAACGTCAGTGACTACACAGTGTGCTCCTTTGTTTCTGAAATCAAAGGGAAAGCTCTGGATACACGGCAATTCCTTTTTTTTTTCCCCCAAAGAAGAAATCATGATGGAAATTACATTGAAGAATACTTTATGTAAAAACAAAAAGCACAATCTTAAGCCTACAGTTCAATGACTTTTGGGAAAAGTATATACTCTTAACTACTACCCCATTCAAGATATAGGACAGTACTTTCCTTTCAGAAATTTCCCATACTCCCTGTCCAGTGAATACTCTGTACTTCACTTCAGCAGGCCCTGGTATGTTTTCCATCAAGATAACATGATTTTGCTGGTTTTAGAACTTTATGTGAACCTTGTAAAAACAAAAATTACTAAAAAGAACTGAAATCAGTTCTCTGGTGGCTCAGAGGGTTAAGGATCTGGTGTTGTCACTGCTGTGGCTTTGGTTACAGCTGTGCTGTGGGCCCAAGAACTTCTGCACTCCATAGGCACCACCCCCACCAAAAAAAAAAAAAAAAACAGCAACTCAAAAAACAAAAACCAAAACCTGTAATCAGGATGACTATTATTTTTGTAAGGTCCACTAGATGGTCCCATGGTAGGTGCCTGGAGAAAAACATTGATGAGATAGGACGAGAGAAGTTGAGTTCACAAGTCAAGTGATGTTGAACCCCAAAGTTTAAGGGTGTTTTAAGATCCACCTTGAAAGCTGGCCTCACCCTGGAAGTTTCTCTCACTTCCCTTGCATTGTCTTTCTTTTGAATGACTACTGGGTGCTAAGATTTCACAACTGTCTCAGTGAAATAGTGATGGGAAAATTCATGTTTTCTATGTTATCCTAGTGGTAAATTTTGTGGTTCTCAGTTGTCAAGCAATTAGATCATAATTATCCCTCAAAAGGATATTTTCTTAAGGCAATTTATTGGGCCAAAAAGTCCTCTAGAGATATAATAATATCTCTTAGATTCAGAGATCTTGGTCAACCAACTTTCCCTTGTCAAGACTAGCCAAAATATAATCTTAGTGATTTTCATTACACTAAATAAGTATTCACGAGTGTCCTGGCCATTATTGATAAATATACATATGAAAATATTTACAAATAACTAAATGTTGAGTGGGTCAATTTTTCTCAATGACTGTATCTCTTTAAATAGTTGGTGACTTGTACAGCTTCATGTGATCAGTTGGAAGTTTACGTAGAGAATAATTTTTACAGGGAAATAGATGTGTTTGTTTCAGTGAGTGTGTGTGTGTTCACATACCTAATACCTCATTAAAAGAGACCATTTTCCCCTCAAAATAGATAATTAATGATACCACTTATGGCATCAAGCTCCTGGGAGGATCAAATGAGATAATATGCTTAAGAAATGTTGGGTGTTATTTGGTTGGAAATGTGTCAACAGGACTGGTCTTGCATTGGGTGCAGCCAATATAATATATTAATATATACAATATACATAGATAATAATAAATATAATATATTATATTATACCAATATAATCCAATGATATGTATATATACATTATATATAATATACTAATAACATAAGACCAAGATCTTATACACGAGTGGTTGCACACAAATATCAGTTTCAGAAGAGGAAAAATAGTGGGCACAGTCATAATTTTAACCTATATGGTTACTTCCAAAATGCTACAGCTTATTTTACATGTTGGACCATGAATAATATACTGCACAAATAACCTAAGGTATTTTTTTATGTGTAGTTTTGACTCCACTTGGGCCTAAATAGTGACTTTTCAACTTACTCCCAGATAAGCAATTCCATTATATTGCAGTTCTTTGGTCTTTTGGGTAGAGTCCTATTGAGAACATCATTACAACACCAATTACTTTTTGAAACCCTACTGTGTGCAAAGGAATAGATAAGTGGTTCCCTTGTTTTCACATTCTGGGCCACGGTGAAATGCTCCTTCTCCCTCAACTGGAGACATGTCTGTTCCAAACATTTCTAATGGCTTCAGCGTCTAATTCCGATTTATATCATTACCTGCTAGGACTTTTTGTTGAACTCATGATCTGGCCTGAATCTGGAAGTGCCTCATTATCATCCCTGAGGCAGCTTACTACTTTAATTCAGAAGGAGTGGGACACAATACATTCAATTTGGAATACATTTGGGCAGAAATAAGCCTGGAAAGAATTAGGAATAGACTGCTTCTTATTTGGCTCTGCCTGCTTTGCAAATCTGTGTCTTCATTGCAAATAGTCACAAACATATTAGCAAGATCTGGTTACTATGTACTGTAAGCCCTTCCAAGGTTCTCTAACCCATGGTTTTATTAAACAGCAAAATGTAAAAGGAATGATGGAGGTTGAACAAAGCTGATATAAGTTCTAATTGAAAACGAGAAGCCTTTTTTCTTATCAAATGGCTAAAAAATACAAGAGCTATATCACCTGATGTTGAAAATGATGTGCAAGAATGTTGCTCTTACATACGACCAAGTCTAAATCAGAACAGCTTCTTTGGATAGCCACTGTTAAGGTATCTGAGGTCCAGAATTTCTACTTCTAGGAATTATGTGCATATGGACAAAATGATATATGCATGGGGGTGGCCATGGTAGACACCATGGAAACCACTAAAGGCCCAAAGTGGTTGTGGGGGTGGGAAGGGGTTGGTTAAATGTGATACAGCTACATATGTGACACTGAAAAAAATCTCAGTTGTTTTACTCAAAAAAAAAAAAAAATCCTGGCATATAGAATATGTAAACAATGCATATAGAATAATCACATCATGATATAAAAAATTGGTTTATGTGTATATGTCCACAAATGTTGACCACTACACAGACCTTGGCAGTTACCTGGAGAGGAAGTGGGATTCAGGAAGGGGTGATAAAGTAGAGAAGGATGAACTTGGAGGGACTGATGTGTTGCCGATTCAGTTCTAAACAACATCTAAGCAATGCATTCCATTGAGCTTTCTCATGCTTTAAGAGCAAAGTACGAATGAGTGTTTAAAACAACCTAAACATTTTAATTGGAGCATGTTGGCCAAAATTGGCTTTGTTTTTGAAGAATATACGTGAGGGTAGCTAGCAGCAAAGCAGTACAGATAATATCAGTCTTGCACCCTTTTCACATCCTTCCTACTTTTCTGTCTATAAAGGACTGCTTTGGAAACAGTTATGGGAGAGCTTCTGGGATCACCTGATCTCTGCAGCCTTATTAGATGCACAGACATGCACCTCCTGGTGAGAGTCTCATGCTGGGAGAGTCGTTAGAATAATAAATTTGACTTTTGTGCACTGGCTTTCTATGCTGCTTCAGGTGCCTAGCTCTTTTATGCTTTTTCCATTTGCCTGCAGCTTGAAGTATTGGGATTGCCAACCTAGTCCTTCCTGCAAAGTTTTGCCAGCATAATGAGTTCATGGAGTCACTGATGCCGAAAATAATGTGTGGAGTTTGGATTGCAATGGCTCTACACAGTCTTCCTTACTCTCGAGGTTTAGGAACTCAGGGAAAAATAAGACCTAATTAATGAAAATAGACTTCACAAGGGCTATTAAAGGAAGATCGCATAAAATACTTTTTGATATTTTGTGTTAGAGTCTGACCCCAGCTTCCATTGATACCATTATCCAGTAGCACCTATTTATATACCTGGAAATTATTGCATTCAATTGCAATTTTCAAACAGAGACATCCTGAAAAAGGTTTTGCTACACCAAATGACAATTTCTTTTCTTTTTTCTTTTTTTGGCCCCAGCATGCAATTGCTTGATATGGGATCTCAGTTCCCAGACCAGGGATCGAATCTGGGCTACAACAGTGAAAGCACCAAATCCTAACCACTAGACCACCAAGGAACTCCTATCTGTCTGTCTGTCTGTCTGTCTATCTATCCATTTATTTATTTTGGTGGCAGTTTGTATAAGTGGAACAATATTTGTGAGGAAACTTCAGAGGGCAATAATATATAAATTTACCATTAGGCTTTGCTTTTTTAAATGTCAAAAAAATTAGGAAGTGTATATTATATTGTATACATTCCTTTTAAAATTTTAAGGACTTGCCATTCAATTTTAGATATTGAGCAAAAAGTATTTTCTCATTATTCAAATGTTGGAATGCATTAATTCCCTCTTTGTATCAATGAAAATAAATACTTATAAGTAGTGATAAACATTTAGATCTTCAAAAATAATACTAGGCTAAATTTGGGCAAAGAATAAACAATTAAATGCAATAACAGGAAACAAAAGGCTAGCATTTCTTTGTGTTGAATCCCTTTATATGTTCTTTCCTTCACGCCCACATTCCTAGAAAAGACATCTTGCTCCTTGTTTCACATATATCTCTATCTGTTCCTTTATTTCTCTTTAGTAGGCCATGTTTTTTTGCCATGGGCTTCCTTTCAAAACTTTCTCCTCCACTTCTGCCTTTAAATATGTGGAGCATCTACTGTATTTTCTGTTCTTGAATTGTGGGTGAAGAACCCTGAAACAAAAAAACGCACAAAAAAGTTAGCTGCTAACTGTCCCACTGAGTAATTCCCTATATTTCATTCTGAAGCTTCTTGATTCTGTCATTTCCATAGACTTTTCTCTGGTTCTCCAAAATTATCTCCTAAAGTTTTATGAGCTGTGGGTTTTTCTTAACAGATGACAGTTTTAGAAAAGAAAACATAAAGTAAGAGTTGAACTGACTTTCAGCTTTAAGAATATTCTACACTGGCATACTATCTAAATTTGGGAGAGGCAGGAGCTCCCACTGTGGTACAGTGGGTTAAGAATCCAACTGCAGGGGCTTGGATCACTGTAGAGGCAAGGGTTTGATCCCCGGTCAAAGTGTCCTGTGTTGCTGCAGCTGTGGGGTAGGTTGCAGCTGTGACTTGGATTTGATCCTTGGCCTGGGAACTTCCATATGTTGTGGGACAGCCATAATATTGAAACTATATAAATAAATAAATTTGAGACAGGTAAATAAATCACTCTTTGTAAAAAATGTAACTGAAGTCAAGTTTATTTCTGGAGTTCCCTGGTGATTCAACAGGTTAAGGATTTGGGTCATGGCTATGACACAGGTAATCCCTGTCCTGGGAACTTTGGCATGCCTCAGGCAGGGAAAAAAAAAAAAAAAATATATAGGATTACTTAGGTAACAATTCTGTTACTAGTACCATGTAGACATTACCTAACCACATAGGTCTATAATACTACTGATCTACTTGAGAAATAATTTTTTTAACAGAAAATATTTATTCTCAGCAATATACTTCTATGAACATGGGTATAGTCCACATATTATTCTTTATTTTTAAAAAATTTTTATTAGAGTATGGTTGATTTACAGTGCTGTGTCAATTTCTGCTGAAATATATATATATATATATTTTTTTTTTAACTTAGGTTTGGTTCTAATGAAAGATGCCTCCGATTTGTTTTTCTGAGCTCAACTAAAGGGAATTTGGTATTTTGCAAGCCAATAATTTTCTAAACTACCCACAGAGCAGACCTACTACTTTGACACAGATAAAATTAAACTCATCTTCCTAATCTTTATATTTATATAGTTGAGCTATGATATGTTTTGATGACTTCTTTGCCATTATTTCTTTACCTATAGCTTTAAAAATGAAAACAAAGGTCCATCTTTACTAGGAAAGCATGTTAATCCTTGATAAAGTAATCAAAAACAATTGTGGGAGTTCCCATCGTGGTGCAGTGGTTAACGAATCCGACTAGGAACCATGAGGTTGCGGGTTCAGTCCCTGCCCTTGCTCAGTGGGTTGACGATCCGGCATTGCCGTGAGCTGTGGTGTGGGTCGCAGACGCGGCTCGGATCCTGCATTGCTGTGGCTGTGGCGTAGGCTGGTGGCTGCAGCTCCGATTCAACCCCTAGCCTGGGAACCGCCATATGCCGCGGGAGCGGCCCAAGAAATAGCAAAAAGACAAAAAAAAAATTGTAAAGGTTAATTTGCAACCCAGATGTCCAACAGTGGGGGAACTATTTTTTAAACAATAAAGTGATATTTGGAGGCACATGAAAAACCTGAAAGAAAAAAAGACTATAAATTTGTAAATATCTTCTGGTCAAAATTGTGTAAAAATTATTCCTGAGTTGAATATATGATATTTATGGGGAGTCTTCAACATGCTTAATAATTTGATGTGCTATCTCATTTTATGAAAAAGTTATAGTGTAATTTCCAAAAAGTTGATGTTTATTCCATCAATAATTATAATAGAAAAAATAATGTAATTCTAATAATCAGTAAACACTCCATTATTTTGCATCTATATGATGAAATATTATATCTCCACTAACATAAATCTTTAAGAAAATCATTTAATAACCTGGAAAACAATTGCAATATGTTAACACAGCAGCATACAATGTATGTGTATGAATGTGCGTGTGAGAGAGGGATGGACAGAGAGACAGAGGGAAGACGAGAGAGAAAACAAATGTTTAAGTTGATGCAGAAAGGCAATATGTTAACATAGTAACACTACTAGAATCAGATAATTTATTTATCTTTTATAAATTTCTCTATATTTCAAATTTTCTGTTATTAAAGGTATTACCTTAATAATTAGGAAAGTACATTAAGTATATTTAATCATCAACAAAGTATAGAAAAATTGAAACTATATAATGGCTTTTAAAACTTGCAGTTATATTGGCTTAAAAGAAATATAATTACTTTTTATTGCTTTCTGACTTTCTATGTGTTCAAGTATTTCCTATAAAGAAGAACGATAAGGTTTTTTTTGTTGTTGTTGTTATTTTTTTATAAGAGACACACCAATATTCCCCCATTCTTAATCAAATGTTTTGGTGAAACTAGAAAAATAAAAGGCAGTAATTCACTTTCTCCGCAACTAGATTATTACTAATCAGGAAGGACAATAGTGCACTTTATTTTATTATACTTTCTTCCTCTGTTCTAAGCCAATAAATGAAAATAAATATTGAGGATGATTATTCAAACATCCATAAAACAATGATCAAGCTTTCAACTTGGATAGAAAGAAGAGAATCACTGTGGCATCTTTCTTTTAGACATTGAGAATACTTCATGCCTGGAATTCACTGAAGCTACTATAATTCTTTAAAACCTGTGCTAGTCAGAGAACTGCAAAATGCCACTTGGTATGTGGATGTGGGATACTCCTGTGGCTATCAATTTAGTTAACTTCCTGTTAAAACAGAGACGTTTCAGCCTGAAACTTGTTTACCATTAAAAATGAGAAAGGAGGGAGCTCCCGTTGTGGCGCAGTGGTTAACGAATCCGACTAGGAACCATGAGGTTGCGGGTTCGGTCCCTGCCTTTCCTCAGTGGGTTAAAGATCCGGCGTTGCCGTGAGCTGTGGTGTAGGTTGCAGACGCGGCTCGGATCCCGCGTTGCTGTGGCTCTGGCGTAGGCCGGTGGCTACAGCTCCAATTCGACCCCTAGCTTGGGAACCTCCATATGCCGCGGGAGCGGCCCAAGAAATAGCAAAAAGACAAAAAAAAAAAAAAAGAGAAAGGAGTCTAACATTGTATCATATAATCACATTACTGAAGATAAGTGATAAATACATCTCTTGATATTCCTATTCTTACAACTTTTTCTTTCTCTTATCTGATGATATTATATTGTATCATTTAGGGGAGAAAAAGGACCACTAAGGTCCAGGGAGGGATTCCTGGAGTGAAGCTGGATCAAGTGTCTGTGGACTGGCAAACCCTATTATCGGTACTTGGCCTGTTCACCCATAAGGATGGAAGTGTCTTTTATTGAAATGTGGAAGTCCTAAAGAACAGAATGACCTATGTTCATTAAATTTGTCATCACTTTTCCCTCAGTGCCTCAGACATTGCCTGGCATTTAATAGGTACTCAATAAATACTGGTGAAGGAATTACTGAATTCTTTTTTTTTTTTTTTTTGGTCCTCTTAGGGCCACACCCACAACAGATGGAAGTTCCTAGGTTAGGGGTCACATTGGAACCTACACCTGCCAGCCTACGCTACAACCATGGCAACACCAGATCCAAGCCACGTCTGCTACCTACACCTGCAGCATAAGGCAGGTCCCAGGCTAGGGGTCAAATTGGAGCTGTAGCTGCCAGCCTACGGCACAGGCACAGCAATGTGGGATCTGAGCCACCTCTGCGACCTATATCACAGCTCATGGCAACGCCAGATCCTTAACCCACTGAGCAAGGCCAGGCATCGAACCTGCATCCTCATGGATACTAGTCAGGTTCATTACCACGGAGCCACAAAGGGAACTCCCTTTTTTCTTTTCTTTTCTTTTTTTTTTTTTTTTTTTAGGGATTGCTGAATTCTAAAGCTTCAGTCTGAGCTATCTTTCACATCACTGAGGAAAAATGGAGGTTCCGTAAATACCAAGAAAAAAAATCAAGTTTAAAAGAACACAGAAAAGAACTGTTCTAAATTTCTTAAAGTGACATCACCTATTTGTACTATTGTGTTAACAATCTCATACATGTTTTCAATAGTTCAAGGGACATTTCTTATGCCATGGTACCCAGCCCATATCTTCCCTCCCAAATAACTCCCGAATATGTACACACACACAGGTTGTGGTACAAGGTAAAGGTGAGGAGGGGGTGGTTCCCACTATAGCACAGTGGGTTTAGGAGCCAGTGCTCAGGTCTCTGTGGAGATGTAGGTTTGATTCCAGGCCCAACACAATGGGTTAAATGTTGGGCATTGCCACAGCTGCAGCTTGGGTCACAACTGTGGCTTGAATTCAGTCTCTGGCTCAGGAACTTTTGTATGCCGTTGATGCGGCCATAAATATGAGAGAAAAAAAAAAGTTGGGGAGGGGCAATGAAGAAAATGAATGTGTTAAGGAAATTTGAAATTTCCTTTCAGCTTCTCTCGGTGACAGTTGGGACAGAAGTATGGGAAAAGGGAATATCATCATAACCAGAGGAAAAATGTCCCAGAGTCCAGAGCTAAGTGGCAAGAAAGTGAGAGAAATATAGAAACTAGAAATGAATGTAGCTGAAATTATTCTTTCTGTCCAATAAAAAGGTCCCCAAATGGTGACAGTAAGGATTATAAAGCCCGTCTTTGCTATAATACTCTCTAATTCCAAGCCAGATTTATAGAGATAACTTTGTTCAGTAAAAAGAAAGCTCTGTCTGAAAGTTCAATTCCAAACCCCCAAGGCTCTGGCTTAATTAATCTGAAGATACAATGCAGGCCCAGCTTTTCTTTTAGATGTCATTTTCTTGAAGCCTAAAATTATGTCTCTCTAACAAATAGCCCAGAGAAAATGGCTTTGTGGTTTTCCTTTCATACATCGAGGGATGATGGACAGACAGGCCTTATGACATGTGGTTCTGGAAAGGATTTTTAATTGACTTGTCTACAGACTTAAAGAACTTGAGCAGCTTAGTGATCTGCTATTTCCTCTATTGCTTTCCTGATGGGTTTTCTCAAGAGAGGGTGAGTGAATTATGGCGTCATTTGTTGATTTCAAGTAAGCATTGTTGAGCCTATGATCCTGCTTGTCATAAAGTCCTAACTGACTCTGCATCTGATGTCTTAAATTAAAACTTACATAAACATTTTATCAAAAGTCTTCTTCAAGTTGGACATTCATTTTCCTGTTAGAAAATCTATTTAAGGATTCCTGACTCCTAATTGCTTTTGATAACCTGTTGGAACTTTAATGTTTCCATATTTTATTTCACTTTGGACTCAACTATGCATACTCCTTGGATTTTTGCATTTGGTTTTTAAGGCATTTTCAGACCTGAATATTTCTATCAGTTAATAGTGATATAAAACTGGATCTTCCACTCATCCGACTCCTGGATTCAGACTAATAAATCACCAGAGGAGGAATAATTAAAAGCTTCTTTCAGTTCTATTATTAAATTACCAAGGATGCCTGAACCCTGCTCTAGATGTGCTATAATTTATACTGTTAGTGTGAATTGTTTTGGTTTTCTAAAAATAATAAATGACCCAGTGAATAGTACTTGGCTAGAGGCATCCAAGAAACAATCCATAATATATAGATTTGTTCAATGGCATTTAAAAGACCTTGATTAGAATTTGGTTTGGGCTAGAGTGATGAGAATGCTGTTTACTGATGGCTGTTTGAGGTTGTCCTACACGGCAGAGGCTGAAGGGATTCACAAGTAGAAACATTTCTCACTTCCAGTGGCAGGGTCCGGCTGTCAGGAGGAGGTGACATTTTAAGAGTTATAAAAATTCCTGACTGTCACGATTACTGATACCATTTCCGTGTTTTTGTTTTGTTTTGTTTTGTTTTTTTAATGCTACCTTAGTTGGCTCAGAGCTACAGCCATGAGCTGAATTGGCATTCTGGAGATGCTGTGTCGTTACGGGTCCTTGAGAAAATGATGGTGTCTTGAATGCGTGAAGTAGGAAGTATCTTCTCTGACATAATGTGTCACCTTCATCTGTGCTCCTTTCAACCACCCTAAGAATCATTTCAACATGCGTAGTGATTTGAGATTGGCAGGGTTTACATGAATGGTGCAGGGGTGTGGATGAGGAGGAAAGCAGGCACAGGTGATAAGTTTAAGTAGCTCATCTTTGGGTGGAAACAAATATTTGATTGGTTTTGCCAGTCTGTTGAGGCAATCTCTGGTGTTGAGAAGGCGAAAATGTGTACTTATTGGCCAGGCAAATTTATTCACCAGGATCAGGTTTAAATATCTATCTATAAAATTATGTTGGAAGCACATACACACATGCATTTTTGAGTGAGTAAAGATGTCAGAGAGCTGAGACATAATATGCACAAATATCCACATTAAAACATGGCAGTGATGTTATTAGCTGTGTGTGTGTGCATGTGGGTGTGTGTTTGTGTGGGTGTGCACACGCATGCATCATACAAAAGGCAGGCAGGCAGTGGACAGAGCAGATCATTTTGTCAGCTGGATTCAAGGAAGGCTCTATATTGAATCTTGGTTTTGTGGGAAAGGTCCAGTGTGAAGATGGATATAATATTCTAGAGGAGAAAGACCAGAAAACTTGATTAATCCAGAGGTTGGAGACTCAGGCAGTATTTCAGTCAGCTCCAAGTAAAAGAAAAAAGAAGCATTTGAATCATTTCTGCCTAGCCTCATCACCTTTAAAAGATAACATCATCACTGATAGCATGTGGCCTCTAGATAGGAACTAATACAAGAAACACCAGATACTAATTCTGCTTTCATTCATTAAAATTTAAAGTTTGTATATCATAAGCATATATCAATGTACTCTTAGGTCTGGGGGATTTAAAGATAAGCATATGAAATCATAGAAAAAAAAAAAAAACATGGTCCAAAAGCTTACAGGAAGGGAGGGTGCCATAGAAGCAGTTTTAATCTTCTGATGATCACCACTAGTATACAAATATAAGTGTAGTAAAGTGACTTTATTTTGGGAGAAATGATTAAATATGTTGTATATGTACCATATCCTCTTGATCCATTCATCTGTCAATGGACATTGAGATTGTTTCCATGTCTTGGCTGTTGTGAATAGTGCTGCAATGTACATGTATCTTTTTGAATGAAACTTTGTACAGATAAATACTACTCAGTCATAAAAAAGAAAAAAATAATGTCATTTGCAGCAACATTGACGGAACTAGAGATTCTCATATTAAGTGAAATACATCACAAAGAGAAAGACAAATACCATATGATATCACTTATATGTGGAATCTAAAATATGGCACAGATGAATCTATCTACAGAACAGAAACAGACTCACAGACATGGAGAGCAGACTTGTGGTTGCCAACGGCGGGGGGGGGAGTTTGAGGTTAGTAGATGCAAACTATTACATTTAGAGTGGATAAGCAGTGAGGTCCTGCTATATAGCACAAGGGACTATATCCAATCACTTGTGATAGAACATGAGAGAATATAAGAAAAAGAATGTGTGTGTGTATATATATGTATATATATATATGGATAGCAAGGTCACTTTGTTGTACAGCAGAAACGAACAGGACACTGTGTAAGTCAACTGTAATAAAAATGTTTTACACATATTTTTTGAGGAAAAAAGATTAAGAAGTTTTTTTTAAAAAAACCATCAATTCTTGATTGTATGTATTTGTAATACAATAAGCTATCTAAAGTCATTATTTTCCTTTTCTGACAACTAAGAACATATCTACTGAATAATCAAACAAGAATATTTCAGAAATTTAAGTTGGAAACTATGTAAGAAAAAAATTATAATGGCTTTGTTGAGAGCCAAATTTCCCAATTTCTCTATGAACTGATAAGCAGCAAAATAATTTCACTTGCTTATTTTTTAATTGTGGTGTTTTTCAAGTATTGGATTTCTCTCTCTCTCTCACTCTTAACAGTACTGTTGTTCCTCTAGTAATAAATGTCTCTGGGAGATCAGGCACCTCTGTCTTCCTGGGAAAAGAGAGACTGTTAGTTGGCCTAGAATTACTATTGCAAACAAAACAAAACAAAACTAAAAATAAAAGCAAAAGAGATTTGTCTTCAAGGGCACCCTTCTATAAAATGGGAATGAAAACAAGACCTCCCTTACAGCCTTCCTGTGATGTTTCAATGAGGAAAAAAAAATGCACTCAAAGGCATTAGGGTAGTGCCTAGAATATATATTCAGTTATGTCCGTTCTTCTATTTCATGTTTATGCATTAGTAAAGTTAAATTTAAGAAAAAGCAAGTAAAATTTTAAGATATAGGCATACCTCACTTCCTCTGAGTTTTTGATTCCATAAAGCAGGATGCTTGGCCTTATTTTCTGGATGAGTATCTGAGCTTTATCGTATCAGAGTTCCTCTCTGGAGGCCACATGCATGTCGCGCTGATGTCATGGGCCTCTCGTGCGTTCATATGGAATGTGTTCTGTCTGGATACTTCCTGAACCCACTGATCTTATGGATCTGATGAATTCACAGCACTGTTACTCTGGGTATAAGCAGCTTCTGAAACTAAGCTAAAAAGAAAAAAAGAAAAAGAAAGGAAAAAAAAAAAAGAATGTTGGGTCAAAGATAATCTGCGCCCCTGAGCAAGAAATTCCAGCTTCCCAATAATACCAGCTGGGTGTTCTCCCGAACCTCCTTGTGGCACATATGTGATGAATAATTGTGATTTAGCTAAAGAAAGTGAATGGAAAGGGAACAAATTGAAGCAATTAACGAAAAGATGTAAAAGAGAAACAAGAGTCAGACTTGGCCCTTGGACCTTGTGGGAAGGAAACCCTTGGTGTTGGTTAAAGTAATGGTAATGATCACTTTCCCTGTTTGCAGACTGTTATCAGTGGTTAAGGCCCTTATGCTTTTCGGTAGAGACTGGGCAGGAATGCTAACATATGAAACCAAGCAAAGAAGTGGCAAGTAATTGAGCCTTGAGGGATCCTTTGGAAAGTGGCTCTCATTTAGGGGAATGCACTTTTGATATTCATCTAGCTAGTTTCTGAGTGCCTGTTTGCAGGAAATGAAATTTGAGACTTTGCTATTTAGAAAGGGTAGGATGGGGTGGGTAGTGTTGCTCAGAAGTAATCAAAGCCTTTTTAGCATTAAAAATGACTGAGGAATGTTTGGAGCTGGAGGCACAATGATGCAAATCAAATGGTGTATGAGTATCCTGCCTGGTGAGCATGGAAACCTTAAAAATTCTGCTTGTGAGTGGGTGGCCAGCGTCAGAGCATTAGACTCAATGTACTGAGGCAAAGAAACCCAGAGTCCTCTGCAATTGGCCAGGAAAGGAGTTTTAGTTCTGGAGGGTGAGGGGGGACACAGTAGACTTTCAGAGAGGAGAGGGTGTATGAGCCCCAGGACTACAGCCATTTTGAGTCTCTTCTGTTTGAGTTAATCCAAAGTGGCGGAGATTAGGAAGAACAAGCCACCGAAGTTGTGAAGGTGAGTCTTTCACTCCTGAATCAAGAGCCCTTCAGTAAATGTGAGTGGCCTTATAATGAGAATTCTGAAGTCTGAGAAGGTATAGGCAGTGTCCCACAGAGAGCTCCTCCTGGCGCGTGAGAGCCAATTTTAGATTTTCTTAGAAATTTTTCAAGATGGTTTGTAAATATAATCATTATTAGAAACTGTTCTGTAGGAGTTTACATCATGGTTCAGTGTATCTATGAGTATCTATGAGTATCCACAAATATCTATGAGGATGCAGGTTTGATCCCTGACCTCATTCAGTTAGAATCTAGCATTGCTGTGAGCTGTGGTGTAGGTCTCAGATGTGGCTTGGATTCCTGTTGTTATGGCTGTGGTTAGGCCAGCAGCTGCAGCTTTGAGTTGACCCTGGTCTAGGAACTTCCATTTGCCACAAGTACTGCCCTAAAAAAAAGAAAAAAGAAAAAAGAAAGAAAGAAATTGCACTTGTAATTAAATAAATTACATTAAAAAGGCGATTCTGTGGGTTAAGGATTCAGCAGGTTAAGGATCCAGTGTTGTCTCAGCGGTGGTAAGGGTTCAATCTTTGGTTTGGTGCCATGGGTTAAGGATCTGGCATTGCCACAGCTGTGGTGTAGGTCGCAGCTGTGGCTTGGATTCCACCCCTGACCTGGGAACTTGTGTATACCAAGGGTGAAGCTGAGAAAGAAATCAGTTAATTAATTTAATTTAAAGGCAATACTCAAAATTTACCACTTTGTAATGATTTGACAATGTTTGGCTATTATCTCTGCTCTTGAAGTTATTTATATTTGTTATATCCATGTGGTCAAAATGTCATAAAATAGGGTACAACTGCTCATTTCTCCTGACTCTACATTTTGTGAAGTGATGTCCATAGCTTGAAATTGGCTTTCTGTTTACTGCTTCAGCTAGCTTTATTCTCATCCACCAGAAAGTAGCAGCAGCATGGTGATTTTTTGTTTGTTTAATTTTATTGAAGTACAGTTGATTTACAATAATGTGTTAATTTCTGCTGTGCAGCAGAGTGATTCAGTTACACATATATACATTCTTTTTCATATTCTTTTTAATTTTTTTATTATAATTGATTTACAATGTTGTGCCAGTTTCTGCTGTAACACATTGATTCGGTCATCCATATATATACACACACACACCTTTTCTTATATCATCTTCCATCATGGTCTATCTCAAGAGATTAGGTATAGTTCCTTGTGCTATACAGTAAGACCTCAGTGCTTATCCATTCTGAATGTAATGGTTTTTTTCAATGTGGTTGATCACAGGATATTGAATATAGTCCCCTGTGCTCTACATTGGGACCTTATTGTTTATCCATCCTGTATCTAATAGTTTGCCTCTGCTAACCTCAAATTCCCAATCCAACCCTCTCCCATCCCTCCTTCCTCTTGGCAACCACAGTTCTCTATGTCTGTCATAGATCTTCTCTATGTCTGTGAGTCCGTTTCTGTTTCATAGATATATTCCTTTGCGTTGTATTTTAAATTCCACATGTAAGTCATATCATATGATATCTTTGTCTTTCTCTTACTGTAAAGCTGGCTTCTTGACCAGCCCTCTGATGGCTTCTTTCTTAGTGGCTCCATTTCTTAGCATTTAATGAGCAATTTCTGCTACAGCAGCAAGACCTCTGCCAAAGCCAGAAGACCTCGGACACCACTGGTGGTCAGATGTGCTGGACTTGGACAATATCGTGAACATTGTCAGAACCACAGTTCTGCTAACTGATCTGGGGTGAGGCCTGGACAAAGGGAGTTTATAAAACTGCCTGGTGATGTTCATATGAAGGCAAGCTTAACTACTAGTCCAGGGAAAACTAACATTTATGTTTGCTTTTCTCCTCCCTGTGGTTATCGTCTTAGCCCTGTTACCAGCTGCCTCCATGACTCAGCTATGCTCACTACCATAATCATTCTTCCCTCACCTCTATGTTGATGATGAGCTTCAAGATGGCATAAGCGCAGAGCTGCTCATCACCAAAACTGAGAGGGACTCTTTCCTAACAGTTCCATTAGCAACCTTGGGAGCACTTGAATGGATGTGGCTTGGAGCATGTGTGTCCACCTCATTACCAGTCACTATAGCATGGACAGTCTTTGCCCTTCCCGGTCATGCTACTATACCAGAGTCAACCCCACCGAGACAATTGCTGTGCACACTGGTGTCCATCTGCTCCACTGGCTTGGGAAATTGTTGTTGGAATCATATATGTTCAAGGCTTGATTCTAATCATCAGCAAGTAAGTGGTGGTAGTCCTGAAATTGTTACCCATTTATTCCAAGTCTGGTCTTTCAGCAAGGATCTTACTGTAGTAAGAATGACTCCTGTTGCATATACTTTTGATCAGCCCAGATAGATAGATTTCATTTCAAATATTATAACCTTAACACAGAGACATCTTGATTCCTCTTTTTGGACTTTGGTTACCAGGGAAAACCAGATGTTACAGTGGAAAAACTCCTGAGATCTCATCTCTGATCTTCCTCTTTCTCTGTTTCTCCATCAGCTGACATTTCTGTGAAATAGAGATGGAAATACCTGTCTGTTTATCTCACAGGGATATTATGAGGATTAAATGAAGATCATGTTGATGAGATAATTTGGAAAAGTCTCAACCTACAGCTGTAACGTATTATTCATATTTACTGGCTAGCCAAGTGGTGTTAGCTGTTACAAGTAAAGATAATAAACATGCAAATGTGTGTTTTCAGATGATTATTTTTAACATAAATAAGTTTTCTCCCAATATAGATTGTTTTTAATTTTGTATCTTATTTGGTTACAGATTCTGTCTTTTCTAAGACAGAACTTTACTGGAACTCTTAGAATTTTTTTTAATCTTATCACTCTTTACCATTAAGTATGACATTAAAGTTAAAACAAATATGTATAGGAGTTCCCTGGTGGCCTAGAAGTTAAGGATCAAGTGTTGTCACTGCTGTGGCTCAGGTCACTGTTGTGGCACGGTTGCGATTACTGGACCAGAAACTTCTGCATGCCATGGCTATAAGGAAGAAAGGAAGAAAGGAAGGGACAAAAAATGTACAAAATCAGGAGTTCCTGTTGTGGCTCAGTGGGTTAAGAACCCGAAATAGTATCTGTGAGGATGCAGGTTCTATCCCTGGCCTCACTCAGTGGGTTAAGGAGCCGCAAGCTGCAATGTAGTTCACAGATGTGGCTCAGATACTGTATTGCATGGCTGCGATGTAGGCCTGCAGCTGCAGCTCTGATTCAACCCCTAGTCCAGGAACTTCCATATGCTGCAGGTGCAGCCCTTAAAAAAAAAAAGAAAAGAAATGTGTAAAATCAAACTACATGCATATAGGAATAGACAGAATTTATTTTCCAGATAAGCTCAACTGGTATTGGGATAAGATCTCTTGTTTGACTTTATAATTTCTTTGAAATGGGCTTTCTGGTTTAACTGTTTATCACCTTGAGAATATCATCTTTCTCTCCTCTGTCCAGAGACTTTGTCTCAAGGTCAGCCTCAGATTGTAGCCTTCTTTGAATCCACTGCAGTAAAATTCCTCATCCTATTCTCTGCATTTTTCTCCAAATTTCCTGAGAATCAGACTCACACACTCATACTCACACCCACAGGAGCTTACATATATAGCACATGTCAGTTTTTATAAGGTTTATTTCTTCATCATTTCCCTTTATTCTTTTTTTTTTTTTTAATTTAGGGTCCTAAAAAGGTGCAGCATATGGAGGTTCCCAAGCTAGAGGTTAAATCGGAGCTGGGCTATGCCACAGCCACAGCAACGCCAGATCCGAGCCATGTCTTCGACCTACACCACAGCTCACGGCAATGCTGGATCCTTAACCCACTGAGCAAGGCCAGGGATCGAACCTGTGTCCTCATGGATACTAGTCAGGTTTGTTTATGCTAAGCCACGGTGGGAACTCCAATTTTTCATCTGAGTGGTTTTTTTTAATTTATTTTATAATTTTTTTTTGCATTTCCCTTTATTCTTAAAAGCTGTGACCCAATGTATTGTTCCATCCCCTTGCACCTAAAAGGGCTGATAGGCACCTGTGACCTGGTAAATATTGAATGAATGATTGAATCAGAGAATAAATTTTTGAAGATGGAGAGAAGTTAGAGTAACAGGGAGATAAAGATCAAAAGAAAATGACTCAATTTTATTGATAAATCATAAATACTGATTCAACAGGTATTTATTGAATATTTACCACATATCAAATATTCATGCATAGATGAGGGTCAGCAGTGAAAACCACAGACTGTATCCATGAGGATGTGTGTCGATCCCTGGCATCATTCAGTGGGTTAATGATCCAGTACTGCCGTGAGCTGCTGTGTAGGTCGTAAACGCAGCTCGAATCCACCACTGCTGATCCAGACTAGGTAGACAAACATGTAATCAGTAATTTCAGAATGGAGGAGACTGAGTTCAGCATGGTCATGGAGGAGACAGCCTTTCACCTGAGACCTGAACAAATGAAAGGAATTAGTTTTACAGGGACCCAGAGGGAAGCACTTCTGACAAATGGAGGAAGAAGGTAAGAGGATGAGAAGAGATGGAAGGGGAGAACAAGAGCAGGTGACAGAGGAAAGATAGTGGGGATGGACTGGGCATTCAGTCAGGGAAAGACACCCACCTAGTGTGTGTGTGGATGTGGGATTGATTTTTTTTTTTTTTTGGCTTTTTAGGTCCATATCTGCAACATATGGAAGTTCCTAGGCTAGGGGTCCAATAGGAGCTACAGGTGCCAGCCTACGCCACAGTCACAGCAACGGTGGATCTGAGCCGTGTTTGCTTGCAACATACACCACAACTCACAGCAACACTGGATCCTTAACCCACTTAGTGATTCCAAGGATGGACCCCACATCCTCATGGATACTAGTTGTATTTGTTTCCATTGTGCCATGATGGGAACTGCTGATTTTTAATAATAGCTTGTACTTAAAAAAAAACACAAAACTATTAGGTTATCCTAAATATGGATTGTTCTAACAGGGGCAAGGACCACTTATATCCTAATTCATTGCTCTGCACATTTTGAGGTATGCATGTTGCAAAGCTAGCTGGGCTAAGGATAAAAGCATCACACGAAAAATAAAATCTTCCTTTAAGGGCTTACTGTATCCTTGGCTTTGTTCTAGTTGCCCTGGTTGCTTTGCACATGTTAACTCAGTTCAGTCTTTACCACAAGCCCAGGAGGGGAGGTATTGTTTTCATATCCATTTTACAGATGAGGAGATTGAGGCACAGAGGGATTAAGTAAATTACCCACATCACACACAATGGTACATAAGCCGAGGAGCCAAGGTTAGGGCTGGGCAAGGACAGTCTGAATCCCGTGCTGTACAGAGTGATATCCATCTGGGAACTACTTGTCCCAGGTCTGCGATAAGTAAGGAATTGGGAGTTAGTGTGTGATCAACAGTGATGTCTCCTTGACCAAAGAGTTGTGAAAGTCTCGTGGACTTGCATGTGACCTGAGTGCAGTGTGAGTCATGAACTGCAGAACCACACACCACGCACGTGTCCAGGATGGATCAGGAGGAAAATGGTCCTTCAGGTAGTTCTGGAAGCACAGGCTTCAAGTGTATACCACCTTGCCCCAGATAAAATACAGTGGCAAATCTCCTCTCCTATGTCTCCTGATAGCCCATGTGCCAAAATGTCCTTTCATTGGCCGTTCAGAAGCTTGTCTTATTTCCCTTTTGTGTCCTTGGCCTCGGAGGAAGTAAGTGTGAGAGAAAGGTCTGGAAGGGGAAAAGGTCATATGAACTCCTGCTCTTTGCTGACACTGCCAAGTAATACTTTGGGTGCCATGGTGTGACTGTCAGCCTTCTACAACCATCCTGCAATACCTCTGGAAACCGAGCCTAGGAGAGGAGCAGATAGTCTGAGTGCTAGATGCTTATCATCATTATCTCTGGCCATGTGTCCAGAAGATGGGTATCGGTTGGACCAAGGGTATGTGCTATCTTTTGTCTCTACTAAGGCGATAACCAGAAGCAGCCACAACCTATCATCCTGGATCAAAGTGATTGGATATGAGGTTTGGATGGGTTCTTGTAATGCCACCTCTGTGGGGTAGGGGACAGGGAGCTGCATTATTTTGAGAATAGTAGAAAAGGAAGTAAAGTATTGGTGTCCTTAACATGATATAGCAAATCAGTGCCAGCCAGACATTGTCCAGAAATCTTTTTCTTTCACTCCAGTATGACAACCGGTTAATCCTATCTTGCCACCCCCTACCCCCAGCTCTCACCTGAGAGGTTCATTTTGTTCCTGAGTTAATAACTCTCTGGGTCAGATATCAGACATGGGGTGCCTGAGTAGAAGGCGTGTGTTCATTTTTGTCTTAGTTGTTTTTGTTATTAATGTTACCTTATGTGTTTGGTATTCTGTGTTGGCTGTGGTACGAGATTCCTTTCTCTTTCCTAAAAAAAAAAAAAAATGTTCATAGTCTATGTGGAGAAATGGTTGTCCTCCCTCCTTCCGTCTTTTTTTCTTGCTTTCTCTCTTTCTTTCCCTCTTTGCTTTCTTTTTTTCCTTTCTTTCTCTCTCTCTACTTTCCTTCCTCCCTTTCTTTCCTTTCCTTTTTCTTTCTTCCTTTCTTTCTTCCTTCCTTTCTTTCTTTCTTTCTTTCTTTAGTTGGCTTGTTCTTTCTCCCCCCCACCCCTCCCTTCTTTCTCTCTCTCTTTCTTCTTTCCTTTAACTGGAGTATTAGAAGAACTTGTGACAAAAAAGCATAAGTGAATATTGCCACTGCACAAGCATTTCCTTGGAGGTTTGAATAAAATCGGAACCCTGATAACGACATTCTAAGGGCTCACAACACTCACAAAGTCCAGATGCTTTCACAGTCAAGTTCCAGACAGAGGGAAATGTGGAATTTTTAGAAGATATTTAGTGATCATGTTGTCGTGGTCAAAAACAATGCAAATTTCATTTCAATGAAACACCTACTTACACCAATAGAAGACAGACGTTGGCCTGGAGTGGTTTGCTTCATGGATAGTAAATGGGAGCAGGGAAACAGTCCTTGTATAGCCCTTGATCACATGAATGGCTCCCTGTAAGTAATAATGTACATGGAAAAGCATAGACTTGCACCTCAATGATTTCTTCCTTAATGTTTACTAATTCCTGAATCTTTAAGGCGCAAGTTATCTGTTGCTTTATCTAAATTGTCTCTATGGTGGCGGGGGTGGGGGGTGTACATGAGGGTAAATCCTCTAAGGTATTAAGTTCTGGAGTTCCCATTGTGGCTCAGTGGTAACGAACCTGACTAGTATCCATGAGGATGTTGGTTCGATAACTGGCCTTGCTCAGTGGGTTAAGGATCCAGCATTGCCGTGAGCTGTGTTATAGTTCACAGATGCAGCTTGGATCCCGCATAGCTGTGGCTGTGGTGTAGGCCGGTGGCTACAGCTCCAATTTGACCCCTAGCCTGGGAACCTCCATATGCCGAGGGTGCAGCCCTAAAGAGACAAAAAGCTAGAAAAAAAATAATAAATAATAAAATTCTTCCATTAACTCTTGGGAGCACTGGAAATCAAACATGTTTTATCATGTAACTGCTATGTTCCTTGAGGCAACACCTAAAGTACAATGTGGTCTGCTAAAATACTTTTCCAACTTTAATAGACCCTAGATAGGTGGTAATTCACTTAAAAAAAATTATAACCCTTTTCTGTACTACCACCATTAAAACAAGCTAACACAAAGGCCTACAATTGTAATACAGAGTTTAGATAGACACCATTCTGTATTTTGTTGTTATTTTTCTCCTATTTCTTTTACCAAACCTCTTTAAACAAACAAAATCTAGGTTGATTTTATTTTGGCTGTGCTCACAGTATGCACAAGTTCCCAGGTCAGGGATCAAACTTACGCCACAGAAGTGACAATGTCATATCCTAAACCTGCTATACCACCATAGAACTCCCAAATCTAAATTTGATTAAAGGAAAAAGAATCACAGAGTTCCTGTTGTGGCTTAGCAGGTTAAGGACCTGAGGTGGTGTCCCTAAGGAAGCAGGTTTGACCCCTGGCCTTGCTCAGTGGGTTAAGGATCCGGCGTTGCCGCAAGCTGCAGCACAGGTCACAGATTCAGTCTGGATCCATTGCCTTGCTTATGGCGTAGCCAGCAGCTGCAGCTCTGATTCCACCTCTGGTCCATATGCCACCGGTGAGGCCATAAAAAGAAAAGAAAAAAAAAAATGAAGGAAAAAAAATCACACACATGCACATTCATTTACATGCATTAGTAGCAATCCTTCTGATGAGAAAACAAAACGAAAATGAGAAACTCTCTTATAAAAGGTACAAAATGAGAAAGAGAATGGCTTGGTGAAGCTGCCCCTCACCTGTCCTCAGGCCTCCAGGCTGTGAGGTCATAGACATACATTCTGTCAAGGTTTAACAGTGCCTTTGATTTGGGCATGATATGCATAAAGGGAAGCTGATCTCTGCCAAGGCAACTGTTAGGTTCTAATTTCACAAACAAGTCAAGGTTGCATTTTACTTGCTGTTAAGTGTGTTCCTGTAAGAACTAAAACTTAGGTGGAAATACTCTCTTTTTGACACTAGCACGTGGTCCTCCCCCAGCTCATGACTCCCTGTGGAAAGCATCCTGCTCTATTCTCTTCTGACCAGATGCCCATCTCTTGGCCCTCAGTGTTTTCTGATGTGACTGACTCTTCTGAGATGGGGAAAATGCCGCAGAAAGTTATTTCTGTAACACTCATCTTTCTTCTGTGACACTTATAAATTGATTTGCCAAAAAGGATTCCTCTCAGCCTTCCAGCATGCCTTAAAAATCCATGTAGATGCTTAGTTACATGTATTATGATTCAAACTGTTGTGTGTGGGTATATGCCTCGGAGTCAAATGATAGGATGATATTGTTAGCATAAAATATCTAATTCCATGCTGGACTATGAGCTCCTTTAGGTCTATTGCCTTAATCAGTCAGAGGTAGAAACCCAGAGCCTAACTCAGTATCTGGCAGTGTGTTTTTTTGCTAAGAATTTGTATAATTAGGAATCTGACTACCCAAGTTCAAATCTTGGTTCTGTCACTGTAGGATCCTGGGGTCATAAGTCTTTAATACTTTGGTGTCTCAGCTGTAAAATGTGGGAAATCTCATTACTTACCTCCTAGAAGTATTAAAAGGTTGACTATGATAATGCACATAATGTACTTAGCCCATAGTGAACAACTAATAGAGATTAATTTAACCATGTAATAAGGATGATACGCACCAAACTTTGAGGTGAGCTGTTACCTCGAGGTGACTGGTAACTCTAAAATTACAGTGGAAAAGAATCTAAATGTGAGGTAGAATTCTAACATTACTTGAAAAGTAAAAATGCAGAAGCCAGAAAGTCTCTCAGTGTATTCAGTAACACCCAACAGGATTTGAAGGTGAGTCCTGAATGAAGTAGAGGCCCACAGCTACTACTTTCTGGTCTGAAATGTTCTATTAAACTACTCATGCCATAAAACAGGGAGGGAAGTTTTGCTCTCAAGGACAGTAATTTGATGTCTTAACTGTATTAATACCTAAGTGTGATTCTGTGTCAGTATCTGGAGGGGGATGGGCATTTCAGAGGTTACAGCTGGGGACCAGCAGGGGATCTCCTTTGGCCCAACCCCAGGCCTCTCAGCATCACCATCCTGCTCCCAAGGCCCCTTAACACTCCTTCAGGGTCCTGAGCCTGGAGAAGAAATGCTTTTTAGCTGGCTCATATGTCCTTGTTCTGGTTAAATGAAAAAGTATTAGCCTATGTTTCTTGTTACCACAATTCCAGCTGTTTAAGGCAGTGGTCTTGGAGCAGAGATATACGATCTGGTAAATCCTGAAGTTAAAAAAAAAAAAAAAACACGTGTGGCAGAACAAACCTCCCCCTCTCTTGACATAGGGCTTCCTATCTTCTGTGTGTGACAGGAAGGAAAAGAGGGACAATCCAACCAGCCTAGCTGAGGGCACATGGCATTGCCATTCAGAAAGACAGGATCATGGGAGTTCCCATCATGGCTCCATGGTTAACGAATCCGACTAGGAACCATGAGGTTGCAGGTTCGATCTCTGGCCTTGCTCAGTGGGTTAAGGATCTGGCATTGCGGTGAGCTGTGGTGTAGGTCACAGACGCCGCTTGGATCCCTCGTTGCTGTGGCTGTGGTGTAGGCTGGCGGCTACAGCTCTGATTAGATCCCTAGCCTGGGAACCTCCGTATGCCATGAAAGCAGCCCTAGAAAAGGCAAAAAGACCAAAAAAAAAAAAAAAAGACAGGATCAGGAGTTCCCTGGTGGCTTAGCAGGTCAAGGATTTGGCATTGTCACTGCCATGGCTTGGGTTGCTGCTGCGGTGCAAGTTCAATCCCTGGCCCAGGAACATCCACATGCATTGGTCGTGGCAAAAAAAAAAAAAAAAAGGAGGAAGAAAGGATCAGAGGACATGCTCCTTAAGGAGAAAAAAATGAGCCAGAGTTTTGGGCGTGCATCCCTAAGCACCTGTTGGAAGGACCACGGTAGTTTGTAATGCCCAGAATATTTTCAGGGCTCATCTGACTGCTTCCCTACCCGACCCCAGGGCTGTCTGGTTCACACTCAAACCCAAATATCTCATGTTTTGTCCACCCCTCTTTCTGACCCAGATCCAACTCCTTTTCTTCACTTCTCTGTAACCCATGGAATCATATACAACATCTCTTTTGTCCTCACCAACATCCTTTTTTGTTTCTTGGACTCTTCACTTTTCTTGCTCAAACTCAAACCTGGATAGCCCATGAGACACTACTTCCCCTAAATCCACCTCAAATGGGGAGACCCCCCCCCCTTTTTGTATCATTAAGCTTTGAGTTGTAAACTTCCAAGATGTACTTATGTGAGAACATGGACGAGGGGTAATAGTGAGATCTCTGTCACTCTGCATTCCAATACTGACTCAGAAGAGGTGAGCCTTTTAAGAGTTTTCCTTCCTTTTATGAAACTGAAAGTTGATTTAAAATTTAGCATTTTCAGGGACAATCCTCAAAACAAACTTTTTTAAAAAAATATTGATGCATTTGTACTTAATACTTAGGAGGGACAGGATCTTTTTCATGGCTTGTAATATAATGCACCACGCAATCATATGTATAGATATATCCTATTTCTTTTAAAAAAATATTGGAATGTAGCTGACTTACAATGTTGTATTAGTTTCAGATGTCCAGCAAAATGATTTCGTTAGCCATTCTTTTTTTTCATATAGGTTATTACAGGCTATTGAATAGATTTCCCTGTGCTATACAGGAGGTCCTTGTTAATTATCTATTTTGTAAATAGTAGTGTGTGTGTTTTACCCATCCTTCCAATTTATCCCTCCCCATCATGGTTTCTTCTCTGGTAACCAAAAGTTTGTTTCTGAAATCTGTGAGTTTGTTTTTGTCTTATCAATAAGTTCATTTGTATCATTTTTATTAGATTCCACATATAAGTAATATCGAGATATATCCTATTCCTGTGTATAGTCATTCACTCAATATTATAGAGACTTACTCTGTGATCCAGAAACTATTAGATCCTGAGAATTAAAAGATGCATGGGACTACTCAAGGAATTCTCAAGGACTATCCCAGCATATGTTACTAGTATGTAAATATCAATATAATATAGTAAGGAAAGGAAGTGGGCTTTTTCAACTTATTTTGTGTGAGCAGAGGAGAAAGTTGAAGCATGAAATAATTCAGTTAGAGATGATTCGATGAGTATATATCCCAAATTTTACACATACACAATTAATCACATTAAATTAAATGCATTATGGAATGAAGAAAACATCAGGATAAGGAGAGAATAAGAATTAGGTACTTAGATACTCACTCAATATTATCAGGTTTAGCAAAATCAAGTTTACTGTATAGAATGAAAATATCAACCCTTCTGATCCTATTAAAATATAACTCATCAGGTTGTGTGACTGGTGCCCCAAATCTTTTAATGATTTCCTCAAGTCCTCATATTGACCTCTAAGACACCCCCCCCACCCCCAAATCAAACAGTCCCTCCATCCCATCTCTCACCTGTTTGACAACATCTCCTGGTACTTTTCTGGTCTGTCCACTCTGCTCCAGCAATAGTGACCTCTCTGCTGATCCTCAAACATGACCTTGCTCTAGGTCTCATGCACTGTCTATCCTTCTTTCTGAAGGCCCTTCCTTTAGGTAGTCATACCTCCTTCAAGATTTTGTTTAAATATTACCTTTCATCAAATCTACCCAGACCACATTATTTTAATTTCCAAATTGCCCCTCCTGAACCATTCCTCAAACCCAACTCCCAGTCTCCTAGTATTAGTCTATTCCGTTGTATGTTGGATTGGGTGTCAAGCTGTAAAGAAGAATGAGTAATAGTCAAATCGTCATGACCATTTTCTAACTCAAATGTGAAAAGCATCAGGGGCCAGTTATCATAGGACTTCTTTCCATTGCTGTCATATTGTACTATAACTTTTTCCTAGCCACCATTGGAACTGCACTGTACCAAACTTCTAGAATTAGCTTTTATATAGACATTAAATATGTGGATGTATGTCTGTGTGTGTGTGTCTGTGTATGTATTGTATGTTTGTTTTTGCATAAAGGCACATAGGATTTTGGGAAAACACTGAGTCATTTGTCATAAGAAATACTTAGGGTCAAATCCCTATCTGTAAAATGGGGGTAAGCCTATTCTACCTAATTTGCAGCATTATCATTAGGTGGAAATAAGTTAATTTATGTCAAAGTGCTCTGAAAAACAAGAAGGAGCTATGACATTTCCCATTATTGTTGTAACAGCTATGGACATTTAGACGCATGTTTACTTTTCATGACACATTATACTTTTATAAAATATTCTACTTTGAAATGTACATGTGCCATTATTTTCACTTTCTCAAAAATATTATTGACAGTATTTTAATGGTAAAACTTAGCTTCAGAGACAATTGGTGACTTATCTATAATCAAGTTCCTGCTAGACGATAAGATATTCTCTGTCAATGTTGAGTGTCTTTTCTGCTCCACTGTGTTTTTCTACATAAATAATGAGACAAGGAGTTTCCATCGTGGCTCAGCAGAAACGAATCTGACTAGGATCCATGAGGATGCAGGTTCAATCCCTGCCCTTGCTCAGTGGGTTAAGGATCCGGTGTTGCCGTGAGCCGTGGTATAGGTCACAGATGTGGCTCGGATCCCAAGTTGCTGTGGCTGTGGTGTAAGCTAGCATCTGTAACTCCGATTCTTCCCCTAGTCTGGGAATCTCCATATGCCACTGGCATGGCCCTAAAAAGACAAGAGACAAAAATAATAACAATAATAATAATAATAATAATAATAATAATGAGGCAAATAATAGGGTTACTATGGAGGAAAGCTGGAATGGGATCAAAGTGAAGAATCAATAGATGTTCATTCCAGGGAGGAAATGTGGATGAACATAAAGATGTGTGCCTAGTTTCCTCATCCCCAGGAGTGGAAATGAGGTATAGACTGAAAAGTTAATAACTATGCAATGGAAAATCTAGCCAGCACTTTGCCTGCTCATCAGCTTCACCAGTGAGGGAGGAGTGGACACCATGCACCTGTGGATGTGATAGCCTGAAAAGGACACAATGCCACTTTGGTATGTTGCAGCTGGGAAAAAGGCCTAACCTTAATTTAATCACAAGGAATCATCAAATGCACCCAACAGAAAGAATAGTCTTAAAACAACGATCCTTCAAAACTGTTAAGGTCACAAAAGACAGAAAAAAAGACCAAAGAGATGTTCCAGGAGATACAAGAGAAGTGACAATAAAATGTACTGTCATTGGTTCCTGTCATGTAGGGGGAAAATATTACTAAGGCCATGTGTCAGATGATAACATTGGAGTACTGACTCTGAAGTATTTTATCAATGTTAGATTTACTATATGATAGCTAATATCCTTATTCTTAAGAAATTCACACTGAGCTTTTTAGTGGTAACAAGCCACACTTTGCCAATTTACCTTTAGATGGCTCAGAAAAATGTATTTAAGATAGATGAATAGAGAGGTTTGGTTACAGAGAATAGCAAATTTAAGGTTAGCAGGGTAGAACGTGACAGGTGAAAATGGGAAGAATTAGTGGGATCTTGGATATTCTTTGTACTATTCTTGCAACTTTTCTGCATTGGAAATTATTCCCAAAGAAAATATTAAGAAAATAATGAGACACTAGTTTACCACCTAGGGCCACAGTTGAGGCTTCTTGACTCATCTGATGGGGTTTATTTTCTTTACTAAATACCTAACTTATAATCAGGCAGGGACCCAGTCTCTTGGGAAAGGAAGTTGTTTGGGGCATAAAAATAGCACTATGGAGGTTTTTGATATGTTAATATTTTACTGCGTTTTCATTTTTATTATTTATTATTAATGAAATGCAGTTGTCTTTGAAGCCTGCTGAGTGTTTAATAATGAAATTGTGCAAAGTTCAGTTTCAAATGTCTGCGCCCCATGTGTGTGAGGAACATGAATCCAATATGCACTTCAAACCACTTTATAAGAAGACAACAGACAGCTAACCGCTGGTGCTCTATAAATGCAAAGTTTACGCACACAGGGGTCGGGTTGACCTGGTGTGTTATGAGTTTGCCTGTGGTATGCAAAGTGCCTGTTCACAGAGCTTTCAATACCACAAAGCTGGTCTCAGACATTGACTTACAGATTCATACTATAGCATGAATTAGTAACACGTTTCCTATAGTCCATACTTAACTGCATTCGCTTTCAAATATGGATTGTATTCTTCCTTAACATCCCAGGGTTCTTTTCCTAAACTAGAATAAATCAGTTCTCAACTTCGTGGTGTTGCTATCACAGAGACTGACCTTGGTCTTAAGTGGTTCCTGTGTTGAATGTTTGTCCACAGCTATCACCATTTCTACTCAGTTTATGTAGTGATGTAACTGCTCTTGGCTAGTTTGGAAGGAGAGGGGCAGATGGGCTTTAGTCCTCAAGATAAGCCTGAGACCCAGGCCCCAAATTTCTCTCCCTCACTGACTGCCTCATTCCTTCACTCCCTCTAAGCTCCCAACTTCCAGCTCTTCTCTTCCAAGCTTTTCTCCAGTTCAGCCACAAGAGAGCTACTGGCGGGAGGGTAGCGTGGGTCTTGCTCCAGGGTCAGTGGCAGAATAAACAGATAAAAATGCTTCCATGATGACCAAGTGCTCCAATGTCATGAGGAAGGAAGGATGGGGGAGATGACTGCTCTGAAATCTCCTGGTGGCCTTTGGGGGATTACACAAACAGTTCTCAGTGCTATCTGTGAGAGTGGAAAGTCTTCAGTCAGACCCAAATGGACCTGAGTCTGTTTCTTCTTCACCCCCCTTTAGCTAGGCGAGCATCGTAAGCCAGCCTCTCTGAACCCCAGAATTTTATCCATCAAATGGAGGTAATGAGAATGTGATTCAGAGGATTCTTGTGGGGCTGAAATGAGATTACACAAATATAACAACTCCTGCCATAGCTGGCATGCCATTATTATTTTATTTGGCAATGTTATTTGTCTATTTTCACTTTCTGGTACATTCGCTCTCCAGTTCTCTGGACAATTCCAGTCCCAGAGCTTTTTTTAGGGGTTAGTAGAGGAGCTTATGGACCAGTAAGGCAAATCCCCTTCCCTTCTCTTTGGGCCTTGAGACTATGGCCAGGAGATCTCAGTGGCCAGCGTTTCATCCAGTGCACTTTCTAGAACCATGCATCAGCTGTGGGAGTGAAAAAAGAATCTTTTGACTTACAATAACCAGATCTTGGGTTGGCAAAAGCCAGAATTATTCTTGTGATTTGCAAAGTCTTCTGCATTAGAGATGAAAAGATCTTTCTCAGATCTTCCCTGCTGGCAGAATTCCAGAGAGAACACATGGCTGTTGCCCATATGACAGTTTGTGACTGGGACTTCTGCAAAGGCTGTCAGGAGGGGTTTGCAATAATTAGGGTGCTTAGTGCTTTACAGACCCCCACCTTCCAAGAATGTCATGTGCAGTGTCAAGTGACCCGAGACATGTTTACATAGCATGAATAAAAGCAGAGACTGTCGATCTCCACCAGTCGATGTTTTATGGTGTGTTGACACGCAGGAGGACACTCATAAAGGAGAGAATGTGATTTCAGCTCTTGGAGCTCAGCTTTGAAGAACAGGGTTTTGGTGTTTTTGTTACGATTTTCTGCTGTACATCTGGGAAATGTTTGTTGAGAGTGTGAATCACTTTGGAGATCTCCTCAGAAAGGCGTTTCCGTTTCCTGTGCTCCCAGGCTGCCAGTACTAGGCAGCATTTCTGGCTGAATGCCAGCCTGGGAAAGTCACTTCTTCCTGCATCAGGCCTCCTCTCCTTCAAGACCTGCTGCATTCCCTTTTCTTGTCCCCAGAAATTTGAACTTCCTTTCATAAATTACAGGGCATAATAACTTGGAACAAATAAACAGACAAAGCCCAAATCCCAAACAGCTGTGGCCCCACAATTTTACATATGTGTGTAAAATACACACACACACATTAGGTATGTGTATATACACATGTCTAAATAGATACACACATTTCTGTGCATGTTCTCATCTCGCAGCTTCGAATCAATAATTGTTTGGTAGTGAAACACTTGAATTTAAAGGTGGGCTTAGAATCATTTGAACTGAGCATCATGATTAGGAAATAAAAGCAGTAAGTAAAAGATTTGTCAGGAGTTGTAACAGTTGAAGTTTGTTTCTCTTTTATAAAAGAAGTCTGGAAGAAGCACTCCAGGAGGGAGGAGAGGTTCAAAAGTTTCAAATGCCCATAGTACCTTGGCTTCAGCCTCATGGTCTCAAAATAGCTACAGAATCTCCAGGCACCATGCCCTGATTACATCAGCTTCCTGCAGTGACCATGTTCAAGGCCTCACATAAGCCAAGAAGAGAGGAATAAAAGCCAAAGATTTGTGCCAGCAGAGTCTATTACCTTGATTAGAAAAGTAAGATTTTTTCCTGAATACTTACTCATACTTACTCATCCCACTTCCAATTATACTGTGTGGGTCAGAAGTGCCCCAACGCCACTCCAGATAGACGGCTGCTGGGCAGGTAAAAAGTATGATGAAGGATGTATCAACTAATCTGTTGTGTTTATCACATGTCCCAAGAGAATACTGAAGATATGTATCATATTGATATACGTATAATTATATATGGTGTAATATATTTACATATATATTTAAAGACTGGTTGGATGGGAGTTCCTATCATGGCTCAGTGGTTAACAAACCTGACTAGTATCTGTGAGGAGGCAAGTTTGATTCCTGGCCTCGCTCAGTGGGTTAAGGATATGGCATTGCTAGTAGCTGTGGTGTAGGTCGCAGACGCAGCTCGGATCCCATGTTGCTGTGGCTGTGGTGTAGGCTGGCAGCTATAGCTCCGATTGGACCCCTGGCCTGGGAGCCTTCATGTGCCATGGGTGCAGCCCTAAAAAGACAAAAAAAAAAGTAGTAAACAAAATTACCCAAATCAGGAATTGACATCATTATAGGCTCTGCACAATTAAAAAAAAAAAAAGACTGGTTGGATGGATGGATTATTCATCCATCTGGATGGATCCCCTTCATTATAAAGGGGAAAAGAATATGTGGGTATCCCTATATATGCACCAGGTCATTATGTTCAGTTTTCAAAGAAATAGAGCAAAGGTATAGTAAAATTTTTTTAAACTCAGAAGCTGAAAAGTTGTTGTACAAGCAGAACATTCAGCTATAGAAATAATTAAAATTTTTAAAATATCTAGTTTCCATCTCTTCCAGGGAGGAAAGCCTGATAAACCTATTAGGTCAATGAAATGTTGTCTTTAATTAATTCTGAGACAGATAGTGAATTCAAGGAATATTTATTGGTTAATCTACCAAGTTCAAAACACTGTGCTCTTGCCACAGGAATTCTGACACATGCTCAACATAGGTGAACCTTGAGGATGTCATGCTAAGGGAAATAAGCCAGACACAAAAAGACAAACATAGTATGATTCCATTTATATAAGGTACCTATAGTCATCAAATTTATAGACCTCAAAAGTAGAATAGTGGTTACTAGGGACTGGGAGGAAGGGGAGTGGACTGTTATTATATAATGGGTACAGAGTTCTAATTTGGAATGATAACAAAGCTTTGGAGGGGAATGGTGCTGATGCCTGCACAGCAATGTGAATTTGTACTTAAAATGGTTAAAAAGGCAAATTTTATGCTAGTTATAATTTAACATAAAAAGTTAAGGCAGAAAAGCAGGAAAAAAAGGCAAAACAAAAGCAAAGTGCCTGTTATTAAGGAGCTTACAATCACATGGCAAGTGGGAGAATACGCCACTTAATTTTAGACTAGATGTAGCATAATAAATAGCCTCCAATGGAACCAATATCCAAAGGGATCAACAAGTTGAAAGATTGCATTTGGTCAAGCAAATGTAATAATCCTTCTTCGTTCCTATGGCATTTAGTAATTTGAGATGGATCTTTGTGGATGTGTTCAGGGGAAAATGTTGGGGATGATGATGAGAAATATAAGGGAGACTATGACATTTCCAAGGGAGCATAAGCAGACTCCTTTGCCTGGAGCATGGAGTATGCACTATAAATAGAAGAGTTGTGGGCTGGAAAGCTCATTTTGGAGAAGAGGTGAATACTAACGTAAAAGGAACTGTGCGAGTCCTTGTGTAATTGGAAACCACTGAAGCTTTGTGGATAGGATATTGATGTAATCAGTACGGCTCTGAACTCAAGTAGAGAAGAAGCTGTGCAAACAGTGAGGGAAGGAGAGCAAGATGCAGTTACAGCTCTTGATTTTAATTGCTGATGTTTCATGGGGTCAGGCAGTGAAATGCGGAGGTGACTCAGATTCAAGTCCAGTTGACTGGGAGTGGTCTCATTTCCCCTCACCAATAGGCATACCTGAGAAGGATGAGTTTGCTTCTATTTATTTTAGGAGCGTGACATACAAGTAATTGGAAAATAGAGTTCTGTTTTGGATTTGATATTGGGAATTATTGCCCCAAGTTCAGTGGCTTTATATACAGGAGAGAGGGAATTAAGGATAGAGGCTTTGAGATAGGCTTTCCTGGATGGCATGGAGTGGGAGAGGACAAGGAAATGGCCTGCCCAAAAGGACAGGGTTGGGCAAACACACTGTGGAAGGAAAGCAGAAGAACAGGGTGTTGGAAGCCAGAGATGAATTTCAAGAATGTTGACTGGTATAGAATGCAGCTGCTTCCAAAATCTGAGGAAGATGACAGCTGAGAAAACCCCACTGGATAGGGTGATCAGTGATCTCAGAGGTCTTGTAGGGCAGGATATTCCTAGAATGAGTATAGCACAGCTCAGCTGAGAGGAGTTTGAGAAGGGGAGGGGATTGAGGAAATAGAAGAAACCCATGGGGATGTCCCTTGAAGAAAGCTCAAGAGTTAAAGAAGACGAGAATAGGGCCTTGGGAAGAAAGCAAGATCTAGAGAAGGATACTAAACACTGTAGAGACCTGAGCATTTTGCCAGGAGCCAATGGAGAGAAAGGGACAGATTAAAATTACAAGGGTGGAGTTCCTTAGTGGCTCAGCAGGTTAAGGATCTGACGTTGTTACTGTTGTGGCTCTGGTTGCTGCTATGGTACAGGTTCAATCCCTGGCCCTAGAGCTTCTACATGCCATGGGTGCCACACACACACACACGAAATTATAGGAGAGAAGGAGGGCAGACAGAAGGGGTAGGAATAGATGTGAGGGTATTGGCAAAGGAGCCCTGTAGCCCTACACTGACCTAGGTTGGATGGGACTAGGGAAAATCAGAGGAAGAGTTGTGAATTCTGGGTGGAAGGGCAGATGTCTGAATAATGGCTGAAGAGATTGTTTTAAAACCTGGGTGAAAATACCAGGGTAAAAACAAACAAGAAAAGAGCATATAAGGTAATATAAGGGATAATGGTAACTTTCAATCACTCATTTCCCCATAGTTGTATCAATGGGTTTCTGCCATGTCTTGTCCTTTTTCTAGCTTTATTGAGATATAATTGACATATGATATTGTGTGAGTTTATGGTGTACAACATGATGATTTGGTATATATATCTCATATATATGTGTGTGTGTGTGTAAGTGATCACCACAATAGAATTAAGTTAGCACAGCCATCACCTCATGTAATTAAAATTTTTATGTGTATATAGTATGAGAGCATTTAATTCTACTCTCTTAGCAAGGTGTGACTTTGTAATAGGGTATTGTTAACTCTTGCCACCATGCTTGACGTTAGATCCTATGACCCCATTCATCCCTTTTGCCAACCTTCTGTTATTTTTGTCTTTTTGATAAACAGCTCTCCTATAAGGTGTTACGTGATAGCCCATCATGGTTCTGATTAGTATTTCCCTGATGATTAGTGGTGTTGAGCTCCTTTACATGTACTCGAGGGTGATCTCTATGTCTTGTTTTGAAAAATTTGTACCTAGACTCTTCGACTATTTAAAACTCAGATCCCCCTGCCCCAGAGATGTATGAATTTCTTATCTATTTGGGATATTAACCCTTACTTTTTATGTGGTTTGCAAATATTTTCTGCCATTCCTTAGGTTGCATCTTCATTTTGGTGATCAATGGATCATTTCTTTTGCTGTGCAGAGCTTCTTAGTTTGATATAGCCCCACTTGTTTACTTTTGCTTGTGCTGCTTGTGCTTTGGGTGTCATATCTAAATAGTTGTTCCCAAGACCAGTATCTAGGAGCTCTTCAAACCTCTCTGTTTTCTTCCAAGAGTTTTATAGTTTAAGGCCTTACATTTAAGTATTTAATCCATTTTGTGTTTTTTTTTTTTTGTGAATGATGTAAAATAGGGGCCAATCTCACTCTCTTGCATGTGAATATCCAGCTTCATGGACATTATTACTGAAAAGACTGTATTTTTCCCAGTGAGTATTCTTGGCTCTTTTGTCAATATCAGTTGATAGTATATGCATGGGTTTATTTCTGGGTTCTTGATTCATTTTCATTGGTCTGTATGTCTGTTTTAATGCCAGTACCATACTGGTTTTGTTTGTTTTTTAGTTGGAGTATAGTTGACTTACAACGTTGAATTAGTTTCAGGTGTATAGCAAAGTGAGTTGGTTATATCTACTCTTTTTTTTCCACATAGACTGTTTCAAACTGCTGAGTAGATTTCCCTGAGCTATGCAGTGAGTTCTTGTTAATCATCTATTTTATGCAGTAGTATACTATAACTCTGTAGTATAATTTGAAATCAAAAAGCGTGATGCCTCTAGGTTTGTTCTTCTTTCTCATTTGCTTTGGCTATTCTGGCTCTTTTAGAATTCCTTATAAACTTTAGGATTATTTTCTTCTATTTCTCTAAAAAATATATTTATATGTTGATAGAGATTGCAACAAATTTGTAGATTGTTTTGGGTAGTAGGGACTTTTTAGAAATATT
This sequence comes from Phacochoerus africanus, assembly GCF_016906955.1. Lineage (NCBI taxonomy): Eukaryota > Metazoa > Chordata > Mammalia > Artiodactyla > Suidae > Phacochoerus > Phacochoerus africanus. The sequence continues at coordinate 96,298,922 of NC_062544.1, forward strand.
AATTCTTCCATTCTACAACAAAGAACATTTTTCCATTTATTTGTATCTTTTCAGGTTTTCTTTTTCTTTTTTTTTTAAGTAAATGCCTTATAATTTTCAGTAGACAGATGTTTCACCTCCTTTGTTAAATTTATTTCCAGGTATTTTATTATTTTTAGTGTTGTTACAAACCAGATTTTTTTTCTCTTTCAGACATTTAATTGTTGATGTATAGATGTGCAACTGAGTTTTGTATATTGACATATTGATTTTGTTTTCTGCAATTTTACTAAATTTATTCTAATAGTTTTGTCATCTCTCTCTCTTTTTTTTTTGTTTTGTTTGTTTTTTAGGGCTGCATCCACAGCATATGGAGGTTCCCAGGCTAGGGGTTGAATGGAGCTACAGCTGCTGGCCTACACCACAGCCACAACAATGCCAAATCTGAGCTGCATCTGCAACCTACACCACAGCTCACGAGAATGCTGGATCCTTAACCCACTGAGCGAGGCCAGAGATCAAACCCACAACCTCATTGTTCCTGGTCTGATTAGTTTCTGCTGCACCATGACAGGAACTCCTGTCATCTCTTTAAATGCTGTGAAAGGCATTATCAATAAGAACTGCTGAGAGAAATGGCTGAATACATAATGGAAGCCTAGCTGAAAAAATAAATAAACAAATAAAGCAAAACAAGCAATAAGTAGATAATGAAAATACACAAATGTCTATAGCAGCTCTATCCAAAACGGCCAAACTTTGGAAGCAATCAGAATATCCTTAGATAGGTGAATGGATAAATAAATCCAGAAAATGGAATATTATTTGGTGCTAAAATGAAATGATCTATCAATTTATGAAAAGGCATGAGGGACATTAAATGCATATTACTAAGTGAAATAAGCCAATCTGAAAAGCCAATTACACTGTATGATTCTAACTATATGACATTTTGGAAAAGGCAAACTATAAAGATACTAGAAAGATCAATGGTTGACAGGGTTTGAGGGGAAGGAGGGATGAATTGATGGAACACAGAATTTTTAGGGCCATAAAACTATTCTGTTTGATATTGCAGTGGTGAATAGATATCATCAAACATTGGTAAAAGCTCATAAAATGTACAACACCAATGTACAACCAAGGGTGAACCCACATGTAAACTATGGACTTTGGGTGATGATGACTTGCCAATGTTGGTTTATTGAGTGTAATGAATGTCTTACCGTGGTGCAATATGTTGATAATGGAAGAGGTTGTACCTGCTTAGGGCAAGGAGTATGTGGGACTCTTTGTACTTTCTGCTCAGTTTTACTGAGAACCTAAATTTCTCTAAAAGTAAAGTCTATGAGTTCCCTTGTAGCTCAGTGGGTTAAAGATCAGGTGTTGTCACTGCTATGGCTTGGGTTATAGCTGTGGAGTACGTTCAGTCCCTGGCCTGGGAACTTCTATGCCATGAGTATGACCAAAAAAAAAAATCACTAAATTTTTAAAAAATTAAAATAAAATAAAAATAATGTCTATTATCAATAATCCACCATACTGGATATAAATAAGTAAAATAGACTTTCCCGAAGCATCTATCACTCATTGTCAAAAATAGCACATATTAAAATTACCAATTATGAAAAATGTTATGTTCTGTATTTAACATTGTTTCTAAACATGTTTTAACAAGATTCCATCAAATCCTTGATAAAATTGCTATGGTATGTAACTGTGAAAGAGATATGAAATCTTACTTGAGCCTCTGGCTTTAATGTATTTGCATTTTCAGTCTGATATTTGTCACCCAGGGTGGAAGTTTGAGAAACAGAGCACCTTTTCATCAGGAGGGGTGTGCTTGATGCCCTCATTGATACAGAGCTACAGGAAGGAGTATTGCTTATTTATTACTGCTTATTTAAACCCTGGGCATAGTTTAAGAAAAAAAGAAACAATCAGACTAAGTTGACTTTTTTTTTTAAACAGTTGTAATCACTTTAGTGTCAGAAAGGAGCATAGATGGATATAATGACATCAGTAGGAAGTTCTCAATGAAATTTAGGGATAGAAATCTTTCCCTCTTTCAAGTACTGCTTATAAGTAAGACTGAACTTGAATTTAATTGACTTTAAACTTTATTCAATAGAGAAGCTCCCTTTACTGGAAACTTTAGTACTGAGGTTTTCTTCTTCTCAGTATTCAGATAGCTGCTACAGTTCTTTTCTCTCTCATGGTCTTGGTATGATGGTTAATTTTTTTTTGAACTGGAAAAGGGGAAATTGCCTCAAATGAAAGAAAGACAGCTTTGAACAAGTTACCCAGAGTAAAGCATTTTAAACGTCAGGCACGTTAGCGTGGCTGCCTATACTGTAATTTAGATAACAGCACAGACATCAAGCTGGTGTGTGTTACTTGTTGAGCCATGTGGGTGATGTTCACTTTCACTGTGCCACAATTTAGACCATTGTGCTGACTTTACAGTGACAATGACAAAAAGAGCTCTTAGTGGTATACTCAAGACTAAGCTTTTGGATATATACCTGAAAAAATAGTAAATGCTATGGTCCTCCAATCATTAAAGACAGAGGTGCAGGAAAAATTATTCAAATAAAGAAAGAGCTTATCTGAAATATCTTATAACCAAGAATTCATGGTGCACACAGTATTCAAGTAGAACCGTACATGAATCCAAATACTCAAACAACTCTATTGCCCATCTTTGATATCAGTCAAAATATTTCAAGGGAGTGTATCTTATTTATTTTTTTATTCCATGCAGAAAGTTTTGTTCAATAAATGTTCCTTGAGTGAACAGATTAAGCAGTGATATAGGTTTTTATAGCATCAAAAAACCAAAAATGTGAGTAAAATAATATAGTAGTTGTGAGATGTGCTTTGACTAGCTTTTTTGTTTTCTAATCATGATAGCAGTGAGTTAGCTGTATTGATCTTTTCAGATAGATCTTAGAAATGTTTTCCCAGTTGATTGCAAAGTACTTCTTGAAGAGAAGTATAACTAGTCAAAAATCTGAAGATTTTGGAGACGCCTCCCATATAACCTGTACTGACTCTTTACAGATTTGGAATTGAGATTAAATTTTATGTTTCTTGAGGTGGGGCTTATGGGGTGGGTAATGCTCTACACAGTTTGCATTTTGTAACACAGAACTTTACAGCAGAGAATATTCAAGCTGAGTCAATAAAGAATTCAGATGGAGGCTTATGTTGATCAGTTTGAACTTATTGGCACAAAGTAACTCAGCAGTTTTAAACAGGGAGACAAAAGCCACTATGATCTCCTACAATCATAGTTGATTTACAATATGCTAATTTCTGCTATATAGCAAAGTGAGTCAGTTATACACACATTCTTTTTCATATCCTTTCTATTATGGTTTAACACAGGAAACAATAGGACCCTGTGGTTTATCCATCCTATATATAATAGTTTGTCTCTTCTAATCCCAAACTCCCAGTCCATCCCTCTCCCAGCCCCCTCCCCCTTGACAACCACAAGTCTGTTCTCCATGTCTGTGAGTCTATTTTTGTTTCATAGATATGTTGGCTTGTATTTTATTTTACTTTTTATTTCATTTTATTTATTTATTTTTTGGTGTTTTTAGGGCTGCACCCACAGCATATGGAAGTTCCCAAGCTAGGGGTTGAATTGGAGCTATAGCTGCTGGCCTACACCATAGGCATAGCAATGCGGGATCTGAGCCACGTCTGCGAGATCTACACCACTGCTTGAGGCAATGTCCTATCCTTAACCCACTGAGCAGGGCTAATAGTCGGGTTTTTTACCACTGAGCCATGATGGGAACTCCTATATTGTATTTTAGATCATGTATAAGTGATATCATATGGTTTTTGTCTTTCCTTTCTGACTTCACTTAGTATGATAATCTCTAGATCTATCCATGTCGCTACAAATGGCATTATTTCATTCTTTTTATGGCTGAGTAATATTCCATTATGTATGTGAAATATTACATATACACATGTATGTATATACCACATCTTCTTTATCTGTTCATCTGTTGATGGGACATTTAGGTTGCTTCCATTTTCCATGTCTTGGCTATTGTAAATAGAGTTGCTATGAACATAGGGGTATAGGGGTGCATGTATCTGTTCAAATTATATACTTGTCTGGGTATATGTCAATGAGTGGGATTTCTGGATCATATAGCAACTCTAATTTTAGTTTTCTGAGGAATTTCCATACTGTTCTCCATAGTGGCTCTACCAATTTACATTCCCACCAACAGTATAAGAGGGTTCCCTTTATTCCACACTCTATCCGGCATTTGTTATTTGTAGATTTCCTCCAATAGCTATTTATACTTTATTTACAGAGCCTTTAATTTGTACAAGGCCCTGGAACAGTGAAGAAAAGTGTGAGAGAATCATTTCATATTTTAAGATCGGAGAATAAAAGGGGAAGGGGATTGAGCTATTGGTCATATATCAATCATGTCCTATTCTCAAACAAAGTAAAAGTTTACAAAGTTAGAACTTCAAACATACAAATAAATGTATCTAATCTCATACGTTCCCATAGTTCCTTAAGAATTGCAGCTGTATTTGAGTGTATTTCCTTATCCTGACAGGCAAGTGATCAAATTGAAGTTTAGGAGGAGAGAGCTAATGAAATAAATCACATGACATAGATGGGTTGATTTCTTTTCCCCAAAGGTATTGATCGTATATATTTAGAGCAAAAGATTCAGAGTATCTGTGGTCACTTTATGTTGAGGTATGGCTGAATGAAGCAGATATCGTGTGGTGTCTGACCATTCTACCTGGCTCTAGGTAGAAGCATTGGAATGGCCTGAGAGGCCAACTTGACCATTCCATCACCTAGTGATCATCATAAGAACTGTGCCTCCAACTTGGGGCTCAATCCTTGTGAGGCTCACAGGAAAGGCTAGACTTGAAGAACCAATGGTATTTCTCAAAAGACATCCCAGGGTTGGTGAAAATCTTTTCCCAGTCAATACGATGGTTGCTGGAAATTCTCTGGAAAGCCAGTGTTGAAGTGGATGATAAAATAAAATGCAGTAGAAATTTGGAGAAAGTCAATCATTTTTCTTTTTTTCCTTTTCTGCCATTAGTAAAATGTGATTGTACATCAAATGTTAAAGATCTTTGTTGATAAAGAAATAGGTCTTTACCTCTGTTTCTAACCTAGGAAAACAAACGTATATATATTTTTTTGGTCTTTTTGCCTTTTCTAGGGCCACTTCCTGTGGCATATGGAGGTTCCCAGGCTAGGGATGGAATCGCCTATGCCAGAGCCACAGCAACGTGGGATCCAAGCCGCATCTGCGACCTACACCACAGCTCACGGCAACGCTGGATCCTTAACCCACTGAGCAAGGCCAGGGATCGAACCCTCAACCTCATGGTTCCTAGTTGGATTAGTTAACCTCTGCGCCACGATGGGAACTCCAAAACAAACATATTTTAAAAGGTACAGTCTGGGGGGAAAAAGGGGGTTTCCCGTTGGCTCAGTGTGTTAAGGACTTAGCTTGTCACTGCTGTGGCTCAGGTCACTGGTGTGGTGCAATTTCGATCCCTGGCCCTAGAACTTCCACATGCCACGAGCATGGCCAAAAAACAAAATAGTGGTAATAATAAATAAGTTCTGGTCTGTTCCAATGATGTAGTTCCCAAAGTGCTCAGCGATTTCTCCCTTTTCCCATCTGAAACATCCTGGTGATAGAAATTTGAATTAGTTACATGTTCTTTTCCTATTGACATAAAGTTGTGTCTGATATCAACATTCTTTTCAACTGGATTGTGCAATATTGTCACGACTGGATTGCCATAAATAGCAGGAAGCTATGGTGGAGATTCTAACATCCCTGAAGTCAGGACTGCTGATTCCCAGCACCCATCTCAGATGACTCATGATGAAGGTGGAATTTTTGTTCATTTCCAATTCATTGCAGACCAGTGCTTTTGCAAAGCATAAAACCAGACATTTGGATGCTGTGATCATATCAAACCAGCGTCAACATTTGTGGGTGTTCACTCTGAACATCTGCCATTGAATTCAATGCAGACTGGACACAGCTTATAATTGGCATCAGCCCATGGACCACATCTGAAGCAAGACTCATTTAGAGTGTTCTGTGGTTTGTTTTCAGGACAGTGATTTTCCCTCCTTGAAATTATTTTCCCTATGAAGTGGTAACCCACTGACATCCTACAATTCTATCATTTTTGATAGAATTTTCTCTTTACTGGTTAGAAGATACTTGTCAGATATACTATAATCTCAATGGTCTCTGTCTGGCCCTAAGTAAACAGATTAGCAAAGAGCATCTTTTAGCTGAAGGTTTACAGAGTCTATTTTTGCAGAGTTATCTGTCACTTAATTGAAACATCATTTTCAAGGTAGTGATTTTTTGGACCAGCAACTTTGAGGAAGGACATGACTACCTGACTAGCTCTGGACTTTCTAGTGACCCTCCACTTATGCCCCCTGCTGTCCCCTGAGTACTCCAGGTGGCATAATGATCATGTCTTGACCCTGAGTGATGGATCTTCAATTGGCTTCACTACCAGAAGTATGAGTACTGAGTTATAAGTGGGTCAGTTCTGAAGATGGTAAAGCAACTGCAACTTGGGCTCAGTGGCTCCCTTTTCTTTCTCTAAACCTGAAAAATATACACCCAGAGGTGGCAAACAAACCATCACCATAAAAGCTGTTAACTGTTGTAGTCTTGGATAGGTATTCAACTGTGGAATGATTATAGTGCTAGACTGTTCCTCACCCTCTCTGAATTTTAATGAATGATAATAAAAGTGGGAATGGAAGAAAACATTTATCTAGAGTTAAAATCACAATAACCATGGGTGAATGATTGCGCTTAGTCATTTTGCGTCTAGTGTTGATGTGTTTAGAATGTGTTTTCAGGTCTAGGATCAAAATCTAAGTTGTCATGGATTTTTAAACAGTCTTTTTCAAAAGAAATTAGATCTTAATGGGAAAGTTGGGTATTCTCCATGAATAAATTATTTGGAAGCCTCCATGTTGTTTCTAAGAATTTAAGACTGTCAGAATTTTCTTTGAAAAAGCAGATACTGCAGGTAGTGAAGCAACTGTTGGCGTTTTTAGTTGCTGACTTCCAGACTGTGGGTATGGTCCTGTGTCCATGGTTTGGAACATCACAGAAAATGTATTTTCCAGATCATACTTTTAAAAATTCTTCATTATTAAGCATCTCTAAGAAGAAAAAAAAAATGCTACCAAAACTTCCTAATCCATAAATCTTCTCATCTTTTTTTTTTTCTTAAATTGCTTTTGCAGCAAATGTGGTACATGACTTTCATACTGAGTCTCATTGATTTTTGATATATTGCAAGTACTCTTTGCCACACATGTGGTCGTCATTTGTCTTGGGTAGGGTAGGAACCGAAGGAGTGTGTACTAATTAGATGATGAGTCATGCAAACACACACACACACACAAACATATATATACAGACTTGCTTAAATATGTCAATTAACTCAATCTGAGAATTGCATGGCTATTTTTTTCAAATGTCTCTTTCATTTGTTACCAATACCAGTGGCAAAAATGCAGCCATTTCAGCTATATTTGCAACCACTCAAGGTGTACCTGGTGAGTTAGTGACAATATACTTTGTTATTTTGGTTTTTCTGAGTTACCGCTTTTCAGAAAAGTTAAAGAACATGTACAACTTTGGAATTTATACGCCATTTTGAAAGAGATGTTATTAGATTAGATAGATTAAAACAGTGCTCAAATATCCCCACAAAAATTCCAATTGAATGTAGAAACAAATTTTTCCCTGCTGCATATCCTAGTTGTTGAATTTAAAAAAAAAAAAAGGATTTAATTTCTAGACTGTCTTCCAGAGAGATGCAAATAAACACCTAGACTATGTTTCTCAAACCTTCAAGTTACACTGTCAGTCAGTCCTTGTGATGTTGGCCTAGAGGGAAGTTAAATATCTTCAGTCTATTTCTGAAGGAGACATTCAATCAGCATCATGATCTGCTCTTGATATGTTAAACAGTCATGGCTCACAGTTATGCTGTCTTCAGATTCATTCTTTTGCACCTGATCTTAAGATAATATAAAAAAGCAATTAGTCTTGAACAGTGGGAGTGCCTTCAGTGTGAAAGAAAAAAATTACACGGTGGGGGGATATTTTTAGTTATTTTTAAGGAGATTATTAAAAATGAAATCTGCACTAAAACCTGTGATGGTAATCTTTAAAACTGACACAGAGCAAGACATTCTTTTCAGACAGCTACACTCCCTAAACGACAATCCAAGACCCTTTCTGTATCCTAATGAAAGGTAGTCTGGCTCATGAAACCACGTCACAACTCCCTCTGAATAATCAAGCCAAACATTTCTTACATGTGGTTTGATGAATTCAAAGCCTTGTCATTCAATTTTTAAGCAAATATTTAGAGGGCATGAGTCAGGAAACAAAACTGGACTTAGCATTGGACACTGTTGTTGATAACCCTTAACTAGACCCCTAACTGTGTTTTTGTAAAAAGTAACATTTCTCTGTATTCTCTCTCTCTCTCTCTTTCCCCTTCTCTCCCTCTCTCCCCAGTTCTCTTGCTCCCTCTCCCTCTCCCTCACTCTCCCTCTCTCTCACAGACACATGCACACACTTTATGGTTTAATATTTTTGTTTTATTAAACTGAACTTTTACTTTCTGTTGACAGGAATAGCAAAATGTCATTCTAGTCTTTTTAAGATTGTCTTTTTAAGTTGTGGAGCTATAACTCAGATCAGCAGAATTTTTTAATGTAAAGCTCATATTTACTGTCTATGTTATACTCACTTAACTATTATATAGGTTGCTATTGCCAAGGAAGAAATGACCTTAATGTTGTGAGTGTGATAATCATAAAAATCATGTTTATGAAAATCAGACCTGTGCTGATCTCAAAGACGGTGTCTCGAACTGAAGCTCTCACATAGACGATGGTCTGGAACATGTGGAACCAGTATAGATGTCAGTGCTGCTTAATAATAAATTTAAGAGCAAGAGCAATACAAATGATCACAATAAATAACAATTACGCCCACTTGCTCAGTACCCGAAACTATTCTAAGTGGTTCACATCTGCTCCATTCACTCAGTCATCACAACAGCCCTGGGAGGTGAGTGACTGTTGTTATCCTCAATTCTCAGATATGAAAACTGAGGTGATCCTTTTTATATATTGTCAGATTGTATTTACTAATATTTTGTTGAGGATTTTTGCATCTATATACAGAATTAAAGATATTGGCCTGTAATTTTCTTTTCTTTTTTCTTTTTCTTTTTCTTCTTTTTTTAATGGTGTATTTGTCTGGTTTTGGTATCAGGGTGATCTTGGCCTTGTAGAATGAATTTGGGAGTATTCATCCCTCTTCAATTTTTTGGAATATTTTGAAAGGGACAGGTATTAGTTCTTTATATTTGGTAGAATTTCCTTGTGAATCCATTCAGTCCTGGATTTTGTTTGCTGCAAGTTTTTTTTTATATTACACATTCATTTTCACTAGTGGTGACCAGTCCATTCAAATTATGTTTCTACTTGATTTATTCTTAGCAGGTTGTATGTTTCTACAACTTTATCCATTTTTGTAAGTCGTCCAATCTGTTAGCCACGTTTTTTTATTTCACATAGTGAGAATGTCATAAGCTGGGCAGCTTTCAGTGTTTCAACATTTAAATATTCAACTATAAAACTAGAAGAAGCTAATATTTCTGATGCAAGTGTAACAACAAGTGGAGGCATGTGAATGCATCTTTTGAAGTTATTTACCAATAGAACAAATGAAACTTCAGTATTAGTCTTTTATTTGGGATGAAAATTATTCCGGCCTTGACCCTGCAGTTAATTGCTATAGCTAGTAGCTCAGAAGGGGGAAAAATATGCCATTAAACTGCCAGCCTCCTAAAAGCACACACACACCATCAGCACACACTCACACATCAGTCATGAAGCTGTGTCTTCCATGAGGCTTCTCTTGGCTACTCTCAAGTCCTTGACACACACTTGTGTCACTGATAGCTAGTATGCAAATTGCCTAAAAGCTCCTTTAGGCTGATCTAGATAAGGGAAGCCCATCTGTCAGTTCCATGGCACTTTCCCTCTTGGATCCTCATGTGGGAATGAATATGTCCTTGAGTCACCTAGATGGAGGAATATGTACCTGTGTCTTTGTCACTTCTACTTTTTTTATGGGCTTTTGTATTTGATTCCCTCTTACTCCCTGCTCTTAAAGATGAAATTTTAAGACTAAATTGAAATGAATGGGAACATTTTCTATTCTAAATAAAAAGAACACATTATTTTTTATGCACAGAAGGAACATGATGAGCCCTCTGTTTGGGAAATCATGGTATCACTGGGTGTTTGCAAATACTGTGTGTGTGGTCTGGTCTTCACAGGAGAGAACACAAAATTTCAAATTAGCTGAAGCTTGTCAGCAGTTGCCTATAGAGACTGGACATTTTGAGGAAAGTCAATGGCATGACATTATTTCAACAGGACTGCCTATTAAAAGTATTTATTGGAAATGCCTTCAGACTTCCTACCCCCCTTTCTTCTTTTTTTAAAGACAATACAACGGTTACATGTAAACAATTGAAAAAGGAAATCTAGCATCCTTATTTTGATGGTTTTATGAAAAGCCTAGTCTCTTGTCCAGGTTGAAATCCCCAGAGAACAGGAACAAGTGGCAACAATAGGTTCAGAAAAGCAACCATCCCTTTGACCATTGATATCTGTTTATTACAAAGGACTTCTTCTATCCATCTAGTCTAGCAGAATGGTCCATTCTTACTTCTTTATAAATGAAGTTGGAGTGGCATAAAAGTAACATTGGCCTCGCTATGCTGAGAAACAAAACATCAGGATCAGAAACTAGTTCATAGAAATGTGCAATAAATTCTAATCTAGAACCAGAAGGATAGTGTTTCTTCTTTTTGACAAATTTGTATGTCTATGGCAAACAGTGTTTGTAGGTGTATGAAGGGTTTATGACAGGATCTAAGGCAGCTAAATGGTTAATTTCATCAGATGTAGAGCCTGCTTTCCATTTTTTAGGAAATGGTTCAAAAGCTATACTATTGTTATTGACAGGACTTCCCAAGTAGTTATTATTTGCTAATAATGTTGTGTTAAAAGTCTGAGCCGAGTGTCTTGCCAGAGAAAAAGAGTAAAACTTTTATGCCTAACGGTGTTTGGATGAGGAAGATAATTATACCCTTGTTCACAGCAGATGCTCTGCTCTTCACTTTGGCAGTTTCCCTATTCATTGTGCAAATAATTTTCTCCACTGAAGTTGGTGGCTATTTGTTACAGATATATTTCATTTCCAGCAAAGAATGGATCATTTCCATCACTACTCATAAATAGCAACTGGATTGAGTTTTTATTGTTTTAAACACACATGTAAATCTGATATGAAGCAGAAAGAAATATACGTGCATGTCCCATGTTCATCAAAGGTCATGATGCTAAGTAAGAAATTATTTATCAAACTAGTTGGAAAAATACATTGTAATTATTACTTCAATATCTTTATTAAAATCAAAATTTAAAAATTATCTCCATGTTGATAGGCAAATAAATTTTAATTCAAAGATGCATAAATTCAGTTTAATAGAAAGCCTTTTATTTACACATATTAACAAAAATCTTATGCGTTCTATCTCTATACAAAAATTTTATGACAGGCAAAATTTCTTGATATGTATACAGTGAGACCCAGAATATTGAGTTCACTTCCCTCACAGCTTTGCCAGAATGTATGAATGTCCTATGTTTGGAAAAATGAGTTTATTCTTCTTGGCCAGTGATGAGTACATGTATTTCCATAACCCACTATGATTACTTCTCTTGGGGCAGTCCAGCTGCTATAACTCTGTCTATAAGCAGCAAGCTAGCAGGTGTTTGGCAAAGAGCTGCAAGAAGAAAAGAAAAAGGTGGTCTATTTCCTATGGGTCCTTTTTTCTGTCCTTCATACATGCCCTCATTTGTAGAAATGCAAGCACAGCCTCTCCTCAAGACACCATGTTTTCACAACCACATAACACAACATACATTTATCTAATAAAACTAAGAATATAATTGAGGGGTAGGTTTCTGGATTATCCCTGGATATACCAAGAACAATCACTGTTGACAAGATTTTTATGGTAAAATTCAATATCCAGCAAATGACTAAGAACCAACTGAAAGGCTGGTCCTAATTATATATGGAAGTGTTGAGGGTCAAAGGTGTCTCTGACTTATGTATGTCCTATCCTCAGTTTTCCAGCATGCCAAAGAGGGGGGTGGGGGGAGATAGCTACTGAAGGATGAAGTATTACAAAGAATATTTATCACCAACACAGACAGGAGGAAAATTTCCCCTAGATAGAGCCTTAAGCAGGGCAGAGATAAATCTTCTGGTGATAAGTTTTCTCAGAGGGATCTCAGGTGGCTGTGGAGTGAGAGTGCCAAATCCTGGACCACAAGGGGCAGTAGGCTTGATGTAGGTCCCAGTCCTTGACTCTTTGGAGGAAAAAAAAAATTGGCAAAGTGTCTGAGAGTAGTGAGGTAAGTGTTTATTAGGAGAGAAGATTTGTGTAGCAGTATGGAGAAAGCATGGATGAGCTCAGAGAGAGAGACAGGGAGACAGAGAGACAGAGAGCCATGTACTTTGGGGCATTAAATCATGTATATGGGGCAGTCCTCCTGGGCTGCCTCTGGCCAATCATCTTGCTCTGTCTGGCCTTGAGTCCACATTTGGCCTGACTCAGGACCCCCCCCTGTGTGCAAGCATCTTTTAGCTGAGATGAATTCGAGCACAAGGGTTTCTGGGAAGTTCACAGGACCTATTATGGTCTGGTGCCCCCTCCCTTCCCTGACCCCTGAGGAAATTTTCTGTGCATGTGTATTTCAGGATGTCTCCTTGAAAACAAGAATGAGAAGTATGTGGTCTCTTTATCTTCTGTCCAAGCAAGACACAGCTCCTCCTTGTTCCTGCCATAAGCTTTATCTTGAAGTATCTGTCCACAAGGAACAGATTCCAGTTGCTCAGCCTTGGACCCTTCTATTTCCTGCCTCAAGGGAAGGTGGAGTTTGAGTCAGGGAACATAGGTTTTGCTCATGGGGAGCTGAGGGGAGAGCAAGCCACTACAGCACCAATAATAGGGCAGTAGATTCCACTTTTCCAAACTCTCAAACACTACGATTAAGTGAGATTAGGTGAGATGGCATGAAAAATCTGAGTGGCCTGTTTGACATGATTTACCGACTCTTGTTGGAGAAGTAAGTCACAGCTGAAAAATAAGGAAAAATACAGTATAGTCTTGAAAAGGTACCAGACTATGATGTATATCCCTATTCTTTTTTTTTTTTTGTCTTTTTGCCTTTTCTAGGGCCACTCCTGTGGCATATGGAGGTTCCCAGGCTAGGAGCTAATCCGAGCTGTAGCCACCAACCTTCACCAGAGCCACAGCAACGTAGGATCCAAGTCGCGTCTGCGACCTACACCACAGCTCACGGCAACACCGGATCCTTAACCCACTGAGCAAGGCCAGGGATCAAACCTGCAACCTCATGGTTCCTAGTCGGATTCATTAACCACTGTGCCACGATGGGAACTCTTGTATATTCCTATTCTAATAAAGATCTAATAACTCACATACTTATAAATATCATTCTAGTGCTATGAAAAGAGTCACGTGGAGATGTTATTGAAAATGGCAGCAGTACAACAGGACTCTTGCTACATGCAGGGTTAAATGAAATAGGTGTTAATTTTCACTCACATGGCCCTGCCGAGTCATCGTTACCTTAGACCTTCACTGTGAGATTTTCATCTCTGTTTCCAGATGAATAGAATTGAGTGTACAAGGACCATTCACAGAATTGATGCTGCTGAAAATGTTGCATCCCAAGTAATAAATAACTGAGCCAATGGTGTGTCAGATTGGGAACTTCCTTCCCAGTGGAATGATGGATGCCTGCACTGGGGACTTGGCTCTCCTGCCCCACCCCCCTTCCTTTCATTTAACCTTCTCCTTACAGGACTTATACACCCATCAGCAGTTATACATCCGTCACATCTCTTCTTCCACAACCTGCTCCTATGGGAAGGAACTTATATACATGCAGCATAAACAACTGACTTTGGGATATTATTTCCTCTTTGTTGAGAATTTTTTCCAGGTTTTATGATGAGGTATCTGTGTCCTTTTCTAATTTATTGTCAAATCATTTCTGTGGTTTCTGGTTTATCCTCGTGCGTGGGTTTTTTTTCGTTTTTTTGGTTTTTTTTTTTTTGTCTTTTTGCCATTTCTTGGGCCGCTCCTGCGGCATATGGAGGTTCCTGGGCTAGGGGTCGAATCGGAGCTGTAGCTGCCAGCCTACGCCAGAGCCACAGCAACGCAGGATCTGAGCCACATCTGCGACCTACACCACAGCTCACGGCAACGCCGGAACCTTGACCCACTGAGCAAGGGCAGGGATCGAACCCTCAACCTCATGGTTCCTAGTCGGATTCGCTAACCACTGCGCCACAACGGGAACTCCTGGTTTTAACAATGTCTACAAACATACAACAATTGGACTGTAACCATGTGGAAAGGAACTACCTGGTGAAGCAAGTTTTATAAAATATTAGAGAATAATATATCTTTCTTGTGAGAGAGTCCACAGAAAGATCACACATTTTTTCCCAATGATGTGTGCACAGGTGAATCTGCTTCTCACTGCACTTTTATTCTTGAGGAATTACCACCAAGGTCTTTTTGTAGGAAAAAGAAGAAAAAAAAAAAAAAGATGAGTTAGAACCTGAAACAAAGAGACATCATTCTCTCTCAAATAACTTAATTACTCAGAAATGCTTTTTGGTGAAAGAGTTTCTAGTATCTTCCATCTTCCTGCTACTTATCCATACTCTGAATTACCTCATTCATTAGTTCTGACAGGGGACTGTATTTGTATCATTGCCTGACAAATGTGTTACATGTTTCAGTCTTAAAATATTCGACTCTGAGCTCAGGGCTGCATACTTGGGAGATGATGTTAAATCAGCCTCAGCGATGAACTGCTGTCATCAGGCCAAATAACTCAGGGGAAAATGATAAGGGTATAAAGAGATCAATAAGGCAAGAGAATCCATGCTTTTAAAAATAAGGCAAAATATGAGAAAGATGATCAGTCAAGCACTGGGGCATAAATAAAGCAAGTCTCTGCTGTGTTTGGGACACCCTCATGCCACAGTGAGCCATTATCCTATGAGTAGTAAATTTCTCTTACATTTGCCTAAGTCCTGGAATATAGGTCATGCTGAAATACAGCCATAAGACTCACCAGCACATCGATCAGTCTGGCATTGCTCTCCCTTCCCTCCTAATAGAATAAAATGAGGAGATGGCTGATGAATGCTGAGAAGGGCGATTCCAGATCATTTAGATGTGAGTAGTCACACAGGGCCAGTCTCCATGCTTAATGAAGATCTGTATAACTCACATCTTTGTAAATATGAATTATGCAAATACACTATTACCCTTTGAGATGATATTACTTAATAGAGCCCTCATAAGTACCAAGGCATGTTGGATGTTTTGGGGTAGAAAACAAGCAAACTGTAGAAACTGGCAATTTGGAAATGAAATCCTTTATTGAGTAATAGGTACTCAGATGTGCATCAGAAAGCAATCATTTCTTAAAAGCATTACATGATTCTAAGTTTGCAAAAATAAATGAGAATGACTTGCAGACAAAGGGAGTAAAATTCGTGAACCTTTGGAAAAAAGAGTTTATTTTTGTATGCTCATGGTCAATGGAGACTATGTAATGGTGGTCCAGAGCCCTCAAATATCAGTCTAAGGAGGATGATCTTCAGCCTATAAAAAGCATTTCATGGAGCTCCCTGGTGGCCTAGTGGTTAAGGGCTTGGCTTTTGTCATGTTACCCTGTGGCTCAGGTTCATGCTGTGGCTGGAGTTTGATCTCTGGCCTGGGGACTTGGGCATGTCACAGGCACAACCTAAAAATAATAGAAAAAAATATTTAAAATATTTCAGGATTTTCCTTTTTTTAAAAACATGGGGATAAAATATGAAAATGAAGTTTCATTTTAGGCTGTTAAAGTTTAAGGCTGCATGCAGGACAAATGAGAGTACTTGCAACTTTGGGAAGAGGAACACAATTTGGAGACAGTAGTAACATGGATCCGTATGTGAAGCGAAGTGCACCAGACAAGAGCAGAAGCAGTGGGGAGAGTGGATGGAAAAGACAGATGTGAGAGGCACTCCAAAGGAAGCATAAGCAGGACCTGGTGCTGAGACGAGACAGAGCTATGATGATCAAGAACAGATGTATCCAGATGTTGTCACCCATGCACAGCTCATCTGTGAAAAAATGGCTGCTAAGTTCAAGGTGAACATTCAAGACCTAACGTGCTATTGAAACATTCCCACCACGGACCCATGCAACATACTCAGCTGCCCTGTAGCACCGTAGACATCCAGAAAAGGATACTGAGGGACGCAGACTGAAACCACATTGTGGGCTGAAAGCACAACACGTGGGAAAGCATGGATGCAAATTGTTATCAAGCACTCACATCTGAAATGGAGAAACTGATGGGATGGGGAGGAGTGGAGGGGTGACCAAGGGTGGAGAAGAGAGTGGTTTGCATAGAAGCTGATGAAATTGAAGCTTTAGGGCCCCTCCTTTTCCCCACCCTTTTCAATAATCTCATGTTATATCTTCATTCTGTATTCTTCTCAAAAAGGCTAGTGACCAACCAAATTGTACATGTAAACTTTAGACTCACAAAAGCCACATTCTTCTTCCTTTGCCTGGAGGTGTGTTGACATGATCATATGGGCTTAGAATATTTGCATAAGAAGTATATTTTAATAACAGCTGATTAAGACTCTGTCCTTTTCCATGTCAATTGCACTTTTCTGAAGTGGTGGTGGGCATTTCAGAAATCAGCTGAGGGGAGACTGGTAGAGATGCACTTTGTCTGGGTTTAGTGAGATGATATCCTGTGATAATAATAGTTTCCAAGAACCTCAAACTACATGCCTGTATTATCCTGGGCATTGTGACAGCCACACATTGTCACAAGATCCTAGTGTGTTAGGCACTGGTCTTGGGCACCCAGTACTGCAAAGATATGGGAAGGAGAAGAAAAAGATTTACTTGCAAGATCTGAAGCCAAAAGATAAGTCCAAGCAAAATTCTTCCTAATTTTTGATCCCCAAATTTGCTGTCTCCAAATTTTCATACCATTACCATTAATGAATTGTGAGGCTAAAGGAAAAAACTATTCTAAATTATTAATTAAAAAGTACCTATTTAGGAGTTCCCATCATGGCTCAGTGGTTAACGAATCCAACTAGGAACCATGAGGTTTGGAGTCAGATCCCTGGCCTTGCTCAGTGGGTTAAGGATCCGGCATTGCCATGAGCTGTGGCATAGGCTGGCAGCTACAGCTCTGATTAGACCTCTAGCCTGGGAATCTCCATGTGCTGCGGGTGCGGCCATAGAAAGACAAAAAAACAAGGAAAAAAAAGTACCTATTTATCAGAGTTCCCTAGTTGCTTAGCAGGGTAAGGATCCTTCATTTGTATTGCTGTGGTACGCATTTGATCTCTGCTTCCGGAACTTCTGCATGCTCCAGGCATGGCCAAAAAAAAAATTTTTTTTAAACACCTATTTATCAACTACTAGAGGATGAACAGAATTAACTTTTATTCTCTCTACAGAAACTATTATGAAATTACTACCATATGATGAGACAAAATATGTAGACCAAAAAGAGAAGGAAAGTTATTTTTGAAGTGTGTTGGGCAGTTAATATTGTTATATTTCTTTCTGCATTATCCATATTGATGTTTTTCAAAAATTATTTATCAACTTTTTTTTTTATAATTTTTTTTATTTTCCCACTGTACAGCAAGGGGGTCAGGTTATCCTTACATGTATACATTACAATTACATTTTTTCCCCACCCTTTCTTCTGTTGCAACATGGGTATCTAGACAAAGTTCTCAATGCTATTCAGCAGGATCTCCTTGTAAATCTATTCTAAGTTGTGTCTGATAAGCCCAAGCTCCCGATCCCTCCCACTACCTCCCCCTCCCATCAGGCAGCCACAAGTCTCTTCTCCAAGTCCATGATTTTCTTTTCTGAGGAGATGTTCATTTGTGCTGGATATTAGATTCCAGTTATAAGTGATATCATATGGTGTTTGTCTTTCTGGCTCATTTCACTCAGGATGAGAGTCTCTAATTCCACCCATGTGGCAGCAAATGGCATTATGTCATTCTTTTTTATGGCTGAGTAGTATTCCATTGTGTATATATACCACCTCTTCCGAATCCAATCATCTGTTGATGGACATTTGGGTGTTTCCATGTCCTGGCTATTGTGAATAGTGCTGCAATGAACATGTGGGTGCATGTGTCTCTTTTAAGTAGAGTTTTGTCTGGATAGATGCCCAAGAGTGGGATTGTGGGGTCATATGGAAGTTCTATGTATAGATTTCTAAGGTATCTCCAAACTGTTCTCCATAGTGGCTGTACCAGTTTCCATTCCCACCAACAGTGCAGGAGGGTTCCCTTTTCTCCACAGCCCCTCCAGCACTTGTTATTTGTGGACTTATTAATGATGGCCATTCTGACTGGTATGAGGTGGTATCTCATGGTAGTTTTGATTTGCATTTCTCTTATAATCAACAATGTTGAGCATTTTTTCATGTGTTTGTTGGCCATCTGTATATCTTCTTTGGAGAAATGTCTATTCAAGTCTTTTGCCCATTTTTCCATTGATTGATTAGTTTTTTTTGCTGTTGGGTTGTATAAGTTGTTTATATATTCTAGAGATTAAGCCCTTGTCAGTTGCATCACTTGAAACTTATCAACTTTTTTTAAATTGCTGATTAGTTGCAACATTTTTTCATTCTAAGTAAATATTCATTTTTGTAATCAATCTTACATTTATAAATTTACCCTTTTTTTCTGAGTCCACCTGCTCCCAGTTGTTTTGGTTGTATGTAGATACTACAAAATGTGGATCTGTCCCTGTGTTGCGGGGACACTACGTACACAATCTTAACCTGTGGCCCAACCATGCAAACCATTTTCCAGTTAAACATCTGCTATGGTCTGAAGTGTGTGTCCCCGCCCTGCCACCGGATTCATATGTCAACATCCTAATTGTCCAATACAATGGTATTAAGAGATAGGGAGGCTTAGATCATAAGGGTGGAGCCCTCATGAGTGGGATCAGTGCCCTTATAAAAGACCTCACAGAACCCCCTTTCCCTTCTGCCCTGTGTGATGCAAGATTAACCTAGGGCCTGGAAGATGGCATTCTCCTGACAACAATGACATCTGATCTCCAGCCCCCAGCCTTTGAAACTGTGAAAAATATAATCCTATTGTTTAAAACCCACCAATCTATGGCATTTTGTTATAACAGCTGAAATGGACTTATAGCATCTCTTGCTTTTAACTTTTGTGGTGTTTGCCCTTTTTACATTCTGTTATCTAGCTCTGCTCTTTATTTTTTTATTTTTTGGCTTTTTAGGACTGCAGGTAAGACATATGGAAGTTCCCAGGCTAGGGGTCAAATCAGAACTACAGCTGCCAGCCTACACCACAGCCATAGCAACACTGGATCCAAGCTGCGTCTGTGACCTATATGACAGCTCATGGCAACACCAGATCCTTAACCCACTGAGTGAGGTCAGGGATTGAATCTGTGTCCTCATGGATACTACTTAGGTTCATTACCACTGAGCCATGACAGGAAGTCCTAGCTCTGCTCTTTAATATCCTCATTCTTTAATGGTTATAATTAGGGAATATCTTTGTAGTTTATATATTAGTGAAATATATTCCTATTCCCTAATACTCTATATTCCAATTCCAGTTTTTAAAAAAAATCCATTTTCTGCATAACTAGCATTTGAGGAATCTGTTTAAGCAGAACTTTGGTTCAAATCAGAGACATGTGGTTCAAATCAAAACCACAGAAGAATGAATATAAACCAGTCAGGAAGACCTCAACCTGTATTCCATGTAGAGAGTTTCAGGAATTATAATTTGTTTCCTGTAGAGAAGCATTGTCAGAGTGCACAAATGATCTTGAACTTTGGCCAACAGAGAGGAATTATCTATCATTTATAAATACACTATTGCCAGCAAAACTAATGCTAAGTATTTTTATTGCATTTTATAATGGAATACCTAAGATGTGTTCTAGCTCGCAGGAAGATGACCCATTGAAACTGAAGTATATACGAACAAATTTGGAATGTCAGTGATCATTCTTCTCAATTTTTCCAATTCCTCTGTGTTTTCAATGGAAAAGAATCTATAAGTTAGGTAGGAATAAGACATGAGAATATTGATTGGTCACTAGAAGTGACATATCTGAGACAAACCTCATTTTTATTTTCATTCCATTCATAACCAAGTCTTTATTTGACCTGCTAGGGTATGACAAGTAGGTCAAAGTAAATGGAAAATAGACACTGGGTATTGGGACACCACTTTCAATCTTCTGATTATGAGGAAGCAAATGCAAAACACGTGTCTTTGTCATTATCTGTGTGTTCACATACGATGGTAGATTGTGTCCATAGCAGAAGCCCATGGCTGAGATCAGAGGTGCATCTGTCTATCTTTCTCAAATTGCTAACATGTGACACTAACTGGCCTTGCCAGAAGCCTTAGTACTCATTGAAAATATGACTAGTGGAGTCCAAATAAATAATAGGAAACTTGCCTTTGCACATAGCACAGCCAGCCTCAGGATAAGTCGACAGTCAGCAATGTGGAATATTGTAATACAGTTGTCCCTTGGCACCCATGGAAATTGGTCCCCTCTATCCACAAGCACATACCAGAATCCATGGATGCTCAAGTCCCTTATATGATGCATACTTTGCAGCTTTGGTCGTGGAAAGCAAATGGTACCCAGAAACACTTCCTCTTGGCCAGTGGTGAGTGTATTAGGGTCTCATTCTTCTGTTTGCCTAAACTGGAGGGGTTTTAGCCATTAAGATAAGAGTTCTATCACTGTGGTGTAGTCTGCAATTTGGGCATGTTTACTTTCCTCTGCTGAAATTAGAACCCAACACCAGCAGATGCCTGCTTTCACTGGTTAAAAAATATGCCTTTTGGAAAATCATGGACTTGGAGAATAGACTTGTGGCTGCCTGACAGGACAGGGAGGGAGTGGGAGGGATCGGGAGCTTGGGGTTATCAGATACAACTTAGAATAGATTTACAAGGAGATCCTGCTGATTAGCATTGAGAGCTATGTCTAGATACTCATATTGCAACAGAACAAAGGGTGGGGGGAAAAATGTATACATGTAAGAATAACTTGATCCCCATGCTGTACAGCAGGGGGGAAGAAAAAAAAGAAAGAAAGAAAGAAAGAGCTAGTGAGGGTGTAGAGCAACTGAACACCTATACAATGCTAGTGAGACAGGAAAATGATACAGCCACTTTGAAAAGCAGTTTCATAGTTTCACATAAATTTAGTATTCCCTTACCATATGATCTTGAACCCCCCCCCCAAAAACAAGAATTTATGTCCACACACACACACACACACACACACACAAATATGCCTTTTGGAGTTCCCGCTGTGGCACAGTGTGTTAAAAATCAGACTGCAGCAGCTTGGATCACTGTGGAGGCATGGGTTGAATCTCTCCTGCCGGAGTATGGGTTAAAGGATCCAGAGTTGCTGCAGCTGTGGCATAGTTCACAGCTGTGTCTTGGATTCAGTCCCTGGCCTGGAAACTTCTATATGCCATGGGTGCAGCCATTAAAAAAAGAAAAAAAAATTCCTTTGCCAAAAGTGTCTTAAATATGACCATAACTCATTTGCTTAAAAGTCACCACAATGGTAGAGAAAGTTCCATATTTTAAGGAGCCTTCTCTCATTTTATTTTTATCTCTACTATTACTAAAGTAATTCTCTCAAATTTCTGCAAACCACTAGGCAAAGCAATCATATTCATTCCATTTATTGTCTTTGAGAACTCTGGTTATAAAAGCTGACCATTTCATTCACAGTTCTATTCATTCAGATACTCAAATAATCACCTGAATAGTAAAATGCTGTTTTTTATTTATTATGGGGTGTAGTTTACAATATAAGAAACAAATGTTCTCATAAGAATTAGCATTGGCACTCTTTTCACTTATGCTTTAATAGATGAAAAAATATAGACCATATTTTGGTATATATCAAGTTTCCCATTTTTATTTGCTTTCTATCCAACAGACGTATGCTCAGAACTCTATGCTAACTTTGCTTGCCTGAAATGTTTCTCTGTTTTTGTCTCTAACACTTCAAGGGTAATAGTCAGTGGTTATATTTTATCTCTTAGAATATCTTCTCATAATGATATGTATTTATATATATCATTGTTGCTTTTACATAACAAATCCTCATTATATATTGTGTTTTACATATGTAGCACTGATTAAATGTTTATTGGTTATCTGAGAATTAGGGCTCTGGTATTTCTTTGGTATAATTTAACTTTAAAGAGATTCCTTCTTCAATTTTATAGTTGACAACTTCAGGAATTCTACATATGGAAAATAAATAGTTTATTTAGAAAACTATTATGAACTATAATAGGCTGCTTTCCTGAATGTGTTTTGTAAACTTGAACAAGTTTCTTACTTGTTATCTGCCAAGGTTTTGGGTTCTGTAGGATATTGCTTACAAGCTGAATGTACTGATAACATGTGTGTTTTATCTTATGTAACTTAATAATAAGGAAAATTGGCTTATTAAAATGTTTAACTCTGCAGACTATTAATTAGATCCATTTCCTGAACTGAGGAATACTTGTAAAATTACTGATATTGTAATATTATAATTTCAAGGAAGCAGATTTTATCAGTACTGTAATAGTTAGTGCTATACTTCTTGCTTTGGTGATGGATGCTGTCATAGTTTAGCCTCTTACATTTGGTTGTCTCTGTTTTGATTCTGCTTAAGATGTGATCACATTCATAGAGTTAACAGCCCTTAAAGAGTGTAAGTGGGTCCCAAGTGTTTGTATATCAAGGAGTGATGACATAAAAATATTTTCTTTCCAAGGAGTTCTCTATTGGCTAATGACAGGCAAGCTTTCCTTGAGTCCATCATTCCCCAAGGAGTTGTTCTCTTCCTTGTGCCATTACATCGTTAGACCATGGAGAGTCACGTGATCTATTTACACATCCTGCCCACCCACCCTCTACAGGAGCCCTCTGATCCTAGCAGCTGAAACAAAACCACCAAGAAACTGTTACTCTGTTGTTTTAGGATATTCCTACCTTCTTCTTAGCATGCATGTAAACACTTGTTTATATTCCTTTGTTGATATCTTCTAGGATGTTGGGCATTGAGGCATCTTATGGGATGATGAATAGCATTTCATCTGTGGTCACAACTGTATTTGATGCTGTGGGGTGCTGGAGTGGGCTAGTACCATTTGTGAAAGCTGATTGCTTAGTTCTCAGAAATTTTGTGAGCCAGTTGTTGACTGTTAGTAGGTTAAAATCAGCCAAATAAAATTATTTATATGGCAAAAATCAGCAAAGCTATACACTGAGGGGGGTTTTTGTTTGTTTTTGTGGAATACCAGCATAGTACTAATTCTGAGTTAGTTTTCTGTTTTGATCTCTG
This sequence comes from Phacochoerus africanus, assembly GCF_016906955.1. Classification (NCBI taxonomy): domain Eukaryota; kingdom Metazoa; phylum Chordata; class Mammalia; order Artiodactyla; family Suidae; genus Phacochoerus; species Phacochoerus africanus. The sequence goes on from NC_062544.1 coordinate 96,322,604, forward strand.
CTCTGGCCAGTTTGCCTTCTACTGAATACAGCAAGAACTATGGTTTCTTTTGGAGAAGCAAAGGAATGGTGACTCTTCAAAAACTCTTTCAGTAATTATACTTTAGAAAAGGCTTTGTCTCTTTTTGTCAAGTTACACATAGGAGTATCTAAACCAGAGAAAAATCAAACAAAATCATTCCCTAGACGATTGGAGATGTGTAAAGTACTTTGAAATGTATAAATGGGTGACTGTCCCATTTGTATACAATGAACTATTTGCTACAGTTACCCTAGGGCACACATCATACTTGTTAGAAATTAGGAAGATAATTAAACTGAAATAAGCTGTTTAAGCAGTTGTTTACCCACAAAGTCTTCTTGCAGAGCAACAATTTTTTAAAACCTAATTATTTTTAACATTAGAAGCTATGAAATTGGTACAGTTTATTTTGTGCATATAAAATTTCTCGTAAGAGTGTGGACCTTTAGCAGTTAGTATGTCGTTTAACTGATAAGCTTTTATCCACTGGCAATAGGATGTATTTTATTTTAATGAGCGCTTTTACAATTTATAGATATTTTCTCACAATTTGTATATTCTGCAAATAACTTGCCTTGTGAAAGTTCATGTTTATCTTAAAAAAATTCTTCTGAGGGTCTTGTCATCAGTTTATCTGAAGGCAATTAGTCTCAGTAGTTGAAATAGTACCTAATGAACCTAATGTCTCATTGAATAATGACATTCTTGGTTTATACTCAGTTTGGACCAGCATCAGTGGGCTTTTTATTTTGCATTGGAAAAATAAAAAGGCAGCCTCCAGTTCACTAGACCATTCGAGGGACCAACCAGTGCACATCTTACTCAATAGAACATGATTGTTCTTGAGAACAATGGGTATCATAAAAATGCTTTAGGATTGATGTAATAATCCTAGCTAGCCCTGTAGAGGGCTTACTGTGTTCCAGGTTTTATTCTCAGTGCTTTACACATAAGCATTCATTTGAAGTGTTTAACAGTCTTCTAAGGTAGTTATTATCCCCGGTTTTACAGATGAGGAGACTGAGGCAAAAGAAGCTGAGTAATTTGCCCAAGGATGTGAAACTTAGCAGGGCCCTGTGGGGCTCCTGGGTACAAGTCTTTTTGTCTCCCCTTGTGCTTGTTTTTAGGGAATAAGCTTCAGCCTCCATGACCTTCCCTTGAGTTCCAAAGGGTAGGTTCAAACAGTTGCTAATCAGGGAAGGGAGGGGATGCAGAGACAAGGGAGTAATAGTTAGGAAGCAATAGTGTAACCTTTGGGTAGGGTCCTGGTTACTCTTCAAGGAATATACATAGCAATATCTTTGAGTTATTCTGCAGAATTAAAACCCCTAACAAATGAAAACTAAAAAGGAGGACCACCAGAACCAGTCATGGGCCCACTAAACACCAACTTTGAAGAAGAATACAATCTTGCATCTACACTGATCTTTATCTGTGGCCCTATTTTCTATTCCTAAACTATAAAACCACTTCCTAATCTCTCCCAAAGAAGCACACAGTCTTTAGGGTATTAGCCTGCTGTGGCCTCCTTTGTATGGCAAAGCAATAAGTCTCTTTTTTTTTCTCCTTTGCCCCAAACTCTGTCTCTGTGTTTCTACTAGGCATCAGTGGACAGAGGTTGAGTTTCAGCAACAGTCATACAATGAGAGGTACAGCAGGATTGAAACCTGGGTGGTGCAGCTTCAGAATCTCTGCTGTATGGTGACAGTAACACTTCCTTCTTCATCATGAGTCTTTGGAGAGTCTGCAGATCAAGGGCAAATCCCCTATTATTAGCCAGTCTCTGGCACTTATTTTAAAAGAATAAGAGTAATTTGGAGAAGGAAAAGTAGGGCTGCCTTCTTATTGGGGATAGTTCATTCTCTTGGTTATAGAGAATATCACTAAGGGGAAAAAAGTTTCCAGTAATCACACAACAAAGAAGAAGCATCAACAATTGAATTTGGTTTTAGACACTCGCTAGGGCACAAGGAAGACTGACTTAAAATATACTGAGGAAAGGAATTCTTATAGAGGTTTATAATGAAAAATAGAAGTTTGAATGTGTAAATATCTCGTAAATTTCTGATTTAAAAATTGTAATAAATTTGAAGTTCCCTGGTGGCTCAGCAAGTTAAGGAACTGGTGTTGTCACTGCTGTGGCATGGGTTCAATCCCTGGCCTAGGAACTTCCACATGCCATGGATGTTGCAAAAAAATTATAATACTGATAACAATATAAATGTCTAGGAGTTCCCATCATGGCACAGTGGTTAATGAATCCAACTAGGAACCATGAGGTTGTGGGTTCAATCCCTGGCCTTGCTCATTGGGTTAAGGATCTGGCATTGCCGTGAGCTGTGGTGTGGTTTGCAAGCGCAGCTCGGATCCCGCGTTGCTGTGGCTCTGGCTTAGGTTGGCGGCTACAGCTCTGATTAGACCCCTAGCCTGGGAACCTCCATATGCCCAGGGAGTGGCCCTAGAAAAAGCAAAAAGACAAAAAAAAAATGAATATAAATGTCTAATATTCATTTTATTTTCAGATCATTTTTTCTTGACTGGCACATTAATTTATTCTCATAGTTATCATCTCAAGGCCCCAAATAGCATAAATGTTGAAAATATACTCACAGGAAATTATCTGAAAATGCCTCTTCCAATTTTTATAATGAAGCAATTACTTTGCATGTATTAATTGCTGCCACAATTTTGATGTGTGCTCTAACTTTGTCTTCTTGAGGAAATTATTGTGTTTTATAGTCTAAATTTCATAGATTTAAGACTTTCAAAGTATAGGTTCCATTCACATTTAATTTGGCTGCATCAATAAAATATGAATGAATTGGCTAATAAAACAACACAATTATTTTATGTCATGGAATACGGGTTATTTTTTATGAATTTGCTGATTTGCCCCAGTTGTTCACTCTATGAAAGCCTTCTCCTTTTTGACCTTGGTCTAGTTTAGAGAGAAATAAGTTTTATAGAATAGCAAATATCATTGGGCAGGGATGTACAGGTCAAATAGATGATGCCCTATTGAAAATGCAGAGCTTCCTTCCCAGGCAGAAATCTTGTCTGCTGAAAACAGAGACCTTTATTATGTACCAGCAGTGTAACTCAGTTGCTCTCTTTTCTCAGTATTTAGCAATTTTACAATACAGATGAAACTTTGGTTATTGGTTCGAAACAGATAAAATATACCCTGTCCTTCCCATAGATTATACTTGACTTCCTGGAAATCTTTTTTTTTTATAATTTTTTTTTTATTTTCCCACTGTACAGCAAGGGGGTCAGGTTATCCTTACATGTATACATTACAATTACATTTTTCCCCCACCCTTTCTTCTGTTGCAACATGAGTATCTAGACAAAGTTCTCAATGCTATTCAGCAGGAGCTCCTTTTAAATCTATTCTAAGTTGTGTCTGATAAGCCCAAGCTCCCGATCCCTCCCACTCCCTCCCCCTCCCCCTCTCATCAGGCAGCCACAAGTCTCTTCTCCAAGTCCATGATTTTCTTTTCTGAGGAGATGTTCATTTGTGCTGGATATTAGATTCCAGTTATAAGTGATATCATATGGTATTTGTCTTTGTCTTTCTGGCTCATTTCACTCAGGACGAGATTCTCTAGTTCCATCCATGTGGCAGCAAACGGCATTATGTCATTCTTTTTTATGGCTGAGTAGTATTCCATTGTGTATATATACCACCTCTTCCGAATCCAATCATCTGTCGATGGACATTTGGGTTGTTTCCATGTCCTGGCTATTGTGAATAGTGCTGCAATGAACATGCGGGTGCACGTGTTGGAAATCTTAATAATATCTGCTTTGGGTCAGAGAAGGTATCCGCTGAAAGAGAGATTTGTATGCCGAAGTCTAGACCCACTCATGAGGGAGAAAATACTTAAATATGGTCTCTACTGAAAGGAGATCAATTGCACTTAAACATGTATGAATAGCAGTGTATAAATTGTGATCATTATTTTGTTCAGTATGTTGAGGGTTTGCAGACCTGAAGGATAGTGTGGGGGTGAGTGCCCTGTCATTATCAGAATGATCTCCATCAGCAAGAGCAATAGAACTTTCTGCCATGATGGCAGTGTTCTATGCCTCCCTGTTCAGCACAGCACTTAATAGCTGGTGTTTTGAACATTGGAAATGTGGCCAGTGAAACACAGGAACAGAATTTTTTCTTTCACTTTGATTGAGTTAATTATCTTTAAATAACTGCATGTAATTTGAGGCCACTGTCTTGGACTACACATGCCTAGAGTTATATGTGGATTTAACTGGAATGTACACTGCTCACCTTCATTCCTGCACATGCTGCTGAGTAGCTAACTAGCCTTGCAAAGTCCTATAACTTCCCTGAGTCTCAGTATCCCCAGCTCCTTCTGAAATTATAAATAAAGCACTGAATATAAAGCACTTTGAACTGTGCCTGGCATGTAATAAATGCTCAACAAACATTAGCCTTTGCTATTCTTACTCATTATTTTTTGCGCTTTTATAAATTTTAATAATGTAGAAACTGAAAACCAGAGAGCAATGAAACAGGTCTATAGTAATAAACAGAAAAATCCATGAAATGGGATGGAATTTTAGGTTATACCAAAGGGATATGTGAGCTGTAGATACAGAGACAATAATTATAGGGTGACCATTATGTATTTCATTTTGCTTTGGGTACAGTGTATATCTTGCATCCTGGTTTAATTATTAATATTTCACCATTTTGTTCTTCAAAGTATCCCAAAGGTGTTTGCAAGAAAAATTTTAGAGACTCTCTACAATAACATATAGGAATGCAGCCTAGGTATTCTAAGAAGACAAAGTAAGGTAGATGCACATGTGGCTGTGACACTGGGAAACAGAGGAAATAGGTTAAATGTGGGCTGGAGGGATATTCTGAAGGTGGGTTGAGAGCTTAGGTTAGGAAAGTAGATGTGATTGTATGTGGCATGTATGCTATTGTTACAATTCACCTGCTCATCATATATTTACTTTCAGAAAAAATTCTGATTTAATTGGACAAAATGATTTGATATGTCAAAAAAGCCTTATACTGTTTGATGTTCAGATTGGCCTTCCACTATTGATAGCATTTTTTATTATACATGATGTGAAACAAAGGGCTTCATTTGTATCATGGCGTAGCTGCTGGTAACCAAATCAGGAACGTGATTGGTAGTATGACAGTCAGTTGCTGGAACATGGCTCCTTCTGTCTATTTTCATGATGGAAAAAGAAAACTTTAAAAGAATTCATTGAGTTGCAATAAAGTACCAGGTGAACATATCTTCTGGCTGTGTTCTATGTCTTATCACCATTTATGCTAGATTCTAGTTAGGAAAGCATATATGAAAAAGCTAGGGGAATGAGTTGCTGGCAATATCATTAATTGTGATTTTAGGGAAACAGTGTATTAAACTATAAAACATGGTATATTATTTAAAAATGAGTAAGAGTAAAGTTGGAAATTATGAGGGAACAAACTAAACCAAGAACTTAAGTAAAGATATTTTACAAAGTCCAAGAATGTGAGTCGATTGTACTTGTTTCACTCTTCAAAAGTTCTTCCCCTTTTCTTGATCTCTGATTACACTCTGAATTGAGGTGCTGACCATTGGCTTTCTGGGCATTCTGCATCAACATTGGATGGTGACCTGGTCTGGATTTTCACTCTTTCCCTGGTGAATCTAGCCTATCATGAAAGCAGACTTTTGAGTTTATCTCCAAAGTATTCCCTAGAAAAATAGAACAGAGGTACCATAACAAGGATTATGGTATCACTCTCAGTATTTGGAGGGAATTCTAAGGATTACTGTTATAGTGTAGCAAACATTGTAGTCTCCAACTGGGGAACAAGTTGTGACTTCATTTTTTGCAGGAGGAACCAATCATTATCAATACTGGACACATGAGCTATATGGGTTATTTTCAAAATGTAATCTTGACTCTTTAAACTAATAAGTAAGCACTACAAAACATTTTTTTAATGATTTTTATTTTTTTCCATTATAGCTGGTTCACAGTGTTCTGCCAATTTTCTGCTGTACAGCATGGTGAACCAGTCACACATACATATATGCATTCTTTTTCCTCACATTATCATGCTCCATCATAAGTGACCAGACATAGTTCCCAGTGCTACACAGCACGATCTCATTGCTAATCCACTCCAAAGGCAATAGTCTGCATCTATTAACCCTAAGATCCCAATCCACCCCACTTCTTCCTCCTCTCCCTTGGCAACCACAAGTCTGTTCTCCAAGTCCATGAGTTTCTTTTCTGTGGAAAGTTTCATTTGTGCCATATATTAGATTCCAGATATAAGTGATGTCATATGGGATTTGTCTTTCTCTTTCTGACTCATTTCACTCAGTATGAGAGTCCCTAGTTCCATCCATGTGGCTGCAAATGGCATTATGTCATTCTTTTTTATGGCTCAGTGGTATTCCATTGTGTATATATACCACACCTTCCTAATCTAATCATCTGTCGGTGGACATTGGGGTTGTTTCCAAGTCTTGGCTATTGTGAATAGAGCTGCAATGAACATTCGAGTACATGTGTCTTTTTTAAGGAAAGTTTTGTCTGGATATATGCCCAAGAGGGGGATGGCTGGGTCATGTGGTAGTTCTATGTATAGATTTCTAAGGCACCTCCATACTGTTCTCCATAGTCTTTGTACCAGCTTACATTCCCACCAACAGTGCAGGAGGGTTCTCTTTTCTCCACACCCCCTCCAGCATTTGTTATTTGTGGACATATTAGTGATGGCCATTCTGACTGGTGTGAGGTGGCATCTCATGGTAGTTTTGATTCACATTTCTCTAATTATCATTGATGTTGAGAATTTTTTCATGTGCTTGTTGGCCATCTGTGCATTTTCTTTGGAAAAATGTCTATTCAGGTCTATTGCCCATTTTTCCATTGGGTTGTTGGCTTTTTTTGCTGTTGAGTTGTATAAGTTGTTTGTATATTGCATCATTGTCAGTTGGATCATTTGAAAGTATTTTCTCCCATTCTGTGAGTTGTCTTTTTGTTTTCTTTTTGGTTTCCTTTGCTGTGCAAAAGCTTGTCAATTTGATTAGGGTCCCATTGGTTTACTGTTGCTTTTATTTCTGTTGCTTTGGGAGACTGACCTGAGAAAACATTTGCAAGGCTGACACCAGAGAATGTTTTGCCTATGTTCTCTTCCAGGAGTTTGATGGTGTCTTGTCTTATTTTTAAGTCTTTCAGCCATTTTGGCTTTATTTTTGTGCATGGTGTGAGGGTGTGTTCTAGTTTCATTGATTTGTATGCAGCTGTCCAGGTTCCCCAGCAATACTTGGTGAAAAAGACTGTCTTTTTCCCATTTTATGTTCTTGCCTCATTTGTCCAAGATTAATTGACCGTAGGTGTCTGGGTTTCTTTCTGGGTTCTCTATTCTCTTCCATGGGTCTGTTTGTCTGTTTTGTTACCAGTACCACACTGTCGTGATGACTGTGGCTTTGTAATATTGCCTGAAGCCTGGGAGAATTATGCCTCCTGCTTGGTTTTTCTTCCTCAGAATTGCTTTGGCAATTCTGGGTCTTTTGTGATTCCACATAAATTTTTGGATTTTTTGTTGTAGTTTGGTAAACAATGTCATGGGTAATTTGATAGTGATTGCATTGAATCTGTAGATTGCTTTGGATAGTATGGCCATTTTTACAATATTAATTTTTCCAACTGAGGATCATGGAATAGCTTTCCTTTTCTTTACGTCTTCTTTAATTTCCTTGATTAATGCTGTATAGTTTTCAGCATATAAGTTTTTTACCTCCTTGGTCAGATGTATTACCAGGTATTTGATTTTTGGGGGTGCAATTTTAAAAGGCATCGTATTTTTGTATTGCTTTTCTAATATTTCATTGTTAGTATACAGAAATGTGACTTATTTCTGGATGTTAGTCTTATATCCTGCTACTTTGCTGAATTTGTTGATCAGTTCAAGTAGTTTTGGGTTGAGTCCTTGGGGTTTTCTATATATAGTATTGTGTCATCTGCACACAGTTTTACCTCTTCTCTTCCTATTTGGATGCCTTTTATTTCTTTTGTTTGTCTGATTGTTACGGCTAGGACTTCCAATACCATGTTGAATAAAAGTGGTGAGAGTGGGCATCCCTGTCTTATTCCAGATTTTAGTGGGAAGACTTTCAGCTTTTCTCCATTGAGTATTGTATTTGCTGCGGGTTGTCATAAATGGCTTTGATTATGTTCAGGAAAGTTCCCTGTTTACCTACTTCAGTGAGAGTTTTTATCATAAATGGTGTTGGACTTTGTCAAATGCTTTTTCTGCATCTATTAAGATGATCATGTAGTTTTTGACTTCTTTTTTGTTAATGTGGTGCATGAAATTGTTTGATTTGTGTATGTTGAACCATCCTTGAGAACCTGGGATGAATTCTACCTGGTCATGGTGTATGATCTTTTATATATGTTGTTGGATTCAGTTAGCTAAAATTTTGTTGAGAATTTTTGCATCTATATTCATCAAAGAAATTGGAGTATAGTTTTCTTTTTTGGTGGTATCTTTGTCTGGTTTTGGAATTAGGGTGATGGTGGCATTATAGATGTCTGTGGGAGTGTTCCTTCTTTTTCAACCTTTTGAAAAAGTTTAAGGAGGATGGGTGTAAGTTCCTCTTTGCATGTTTGGTGGAATTCACCTGTGAAGCTATCTGGTCCTGGACTTTCACTTGTAGGGAGTGTTTTTATGACATATTCAATTTCATTTCTAGTGATTGGTCTGTTCAGTTGATCGATTTCTTCTTGATTCAGTTTTGGCAGGCTGTAAGTCTCTAGAAAGTTGTCCATTTCTTCTAGGTTGTCAAATTCGTTGGCATACAATTGTTCATAGTATTCTCTCATGGATTTTTGTATTTCTGCAGTATCCGTTGTGACTTCATTTTCATTTCGTATTTGGTTTATTTGGGTTCATTCTCTCCTCTTCTTGGTGAGTCTAGCCAGAAGTTTGTCAATTTTGTTTACCTAGTCAAAGAACCCTCTCTTAGTTTTATTGATTTTTTTCTATTTTTTAAAATTTCTATTTTATTGATTTCCTCTCTGATCTTTGTGATTTCCTTCCTTCTGCTGATTTTAGGTTTTGTTTGTTCTTTTTCCAGTTCATTTAGGTGGTGGGTTAAGTTGTCAATTTGAGATTTTTCTTCTTTTTGAGGAAGGCTTGTATTGCTATGAATATCCCCCAGAGCACTGCTTTTGTGGCATCCCATAAATTTTGAGTGGTTGTATCTTCAGTATCATTTATCTCGAGGTATTTTTTTGAAGTGTGACTTAATTTTGTTTTTCCTTAAATCAAGAGTTGGCCAAATTAAAAGAAGAGATAGGGCAAAGATGTCATTGGTGTTTGAATAATTGAGCAGGCTTTATAACAGCCAATTCTGTCATTTATATTAGCTGTTCTTCTCTAGCTTATACATTCATTAATGAAACTGATTTATAGGTGCTTATTTGAACAATAACTATATTACTTGTGTTTCCAAGTACCATGCATTTTAAAATGTAATTTAATATCTAAACCTCTGGGATTTCCCATCGTGGCTCAGCCAAAACAAATCTGACTAGCATCCATGAGGACACAGTTTCGTTCCCTGGCCTGCTCAGTGGGTTAAGGATCCGGCATTGCCATGAGCTGTGGTGTAGGTTGCAGATGCCGCTCGGATCTGATGGTGCCGTGGCTGTGGCATAGGCCAGCAGCTGCAGCTCCAATTGGACCCCTAGCCTGGGAACTTCCATATGCCGTGGTTGCAGTCCTAAAAAGACTAAATAAATAAATAAATATTTAAACTTCTGAATGGAGTTCAGTGACTTCACATTAAGTCTCCTTGTAAATAGGCACAGAGCAATGTGTGACTATACAATCTGCTGGTGTTTTCAAAAACTAACATTTAGAGCAAAAGTGAATCTCATCCTAAGAGAATATTAACAAAATCTCAGTAGTGATTTGTAAAAAATATGAAATTAATTATCTATCCTATCTACCATGACTGTTTCATCAGTGTTTAGTGCTTTTTGGTTCTTGATAAAAATGGCAAACCCCAGTTCTAATGATATAGTTTCATCTCAAGAAGAGTTGTTCTTATGCTTAAAAAAATTTACATGATTGGCTCTTGTTGACCCCCCCCTTTAAAGGTAAATTATTCCAACTAGGACTGAGAGATCAGTGTTTAAGGATCTGCCTCATAATGACAGTGCAAACAACAAAAAATTCAGGAGTTCCCTGGTGGGTCAGCAGGTTAAGGATCCAGTGTTGTAACTGCTGTGACTCTGGTTCAGGCATTTCCATGTGCTGTTGGTATGGCCAAAAAAATGACCTAGCTTTAATTCTGTGCCAGTCATTGTGCTAACTATTTTATATGTTATTTATATATTAAATCCCCACAACTGTCCTATGAGGTGAGATAATTATAATCCACTCTTTTACTCACTAGAGGCCTTGGTGCCCAGTTACTGGTGGCCTGGATTCTCAGCAGGCAGTCTGGAGATCTCAAGTTACCATTGTTGACAGCAGCTATTACCTAGGCCAGTAGACAGAATATGCAAATAATTGCCTTTTGTGAGGCATTTTGTCCCTTTGTGCTCATTTCCATATCTGAGCTGTAAGTAAGCAAAGAGAAGTGGGGCAGGTTTTCACCAAAATCTATTATAAAAAGTATGATTGAAACATTAGTTTTCTAAAGTCAGAGCACTGCTTTTGTGGCATCCCATAAATTTTGAGTGGTTGTATCTTCAGCCTACGAGAGGAATCCAACAGCCTGCAGCGGCAGCCTCTTCTGAGCAATGGATTGCATGTGTACGTGCAGGCTAAATAATGTATGATTTAAGACAGGAATGTGGTCTGTATTCATTTTTGGATAGTAAAAGAGTTGGCATCTCAGTCCCATGGGAGACTTTATACAGGGCTTTACTCTTGAGTAGATAAAAGAGTACAAATTCTCTTGCACTGGAGATGAATAAAAACAAATTGAAGAGACCATCAGCAGAGCAGACTGCTGTGTGATGGAGTCCAAGTCTACCCCAAACCACCAGACCAACTGCTTCAGGATCCTGCCAGCAACCAGATGCCAGGAATAGAATTGACTGCAGTTTGGCATCAAGACCCAGTGATTCCCATCCAAGGGGAATCACATGCAAAAAAATATTTAAAATTCTCTCTGGAAAGGAGTTATGTTTTCAATCAGAGGGTGAAGTATGTTTCAGACCTAGTCTTCTGCAAAGGACATGTGGCATGCTGACCTCTTAGTTACAGAGAGTGGAGGATGTCCTGGGAAGGGAGGTAAACACTGTATGAACTTGGGGCTAAGAAGACGAACTTTAGTTAGGTGAGGGATTTTTCAATAAAGCGGGTTTTAGGCCATTGAGTTATTGTCATTATTCCACAACAGGGACAGTATTAGCCTTTCAAGGAGAGGAGATGGATCCGTACAAAGCAGCAGCTCTCAACTAGAGGCAATGTCACAGCCCTGGAGCACATTTGAAAATATTTGGAGACATTTTTGGTTGCCACAACTTGGGGGGAGGGTAGCACAACTAACATCTAGTAGTAGAAGATAGGAGTGTTGTTAAATATCTTACAACACCTAAGACAGTCCCCTACAACAAAGAATTATCCTGTATAAAATATCAGTATTGCCGAGGTGAGGACCTTGTATTAAAACGACCTGGCTAATATGTGTGTGTTATAACTTTACCCTCAGACAGTTGTCTATCCAAGATAGCTGGGCATGATTTTCTTTCCTCTCTTGATGTGTGAACATTTATTTGATGTACCAAATGCTTTCTGTTAAAACAAATAAACAGGAAAACAAGTAAACAAAAACAGAGTGCATCCCCCTCCAATTTATCTCCCGAACACGCAGGGGTTGTGCACACAATGGATTGGCCTCCAAACCACACGCTTTACAAGAATGTCTGAGGACCCAGTGGATTCACTTTTCAAACTTGAAAAATGAGGCCTATTAACAAAGCACACTAAATGAATCAGCTGTTTAGGATGATCTACAAGCCAGTTCATTTTCCTGTTCTAAAACCATGAATCTTGACAAATGAATGCGCTTGTTTGACATGATTTGAAAAACTCATAATGTGCTGGCTTCTGATGGTCACTTCTCCTTTGAAATTAAATTTAAAATGGACTTCATTTAAATTCTGATATAGCGAATGGTCTTGTTAACCTTCATTGTGACTATATACTGTTTATTATCATTCTTTCCCTCCCCGTTTATTCATGGATGTATCTGGGCTTCCAGCAGGGAGTCATCCTACAGAGTTCACTCCAAGGAAGCTGTGTTTATTGGTGCCTGTATCATGAAGGGGCAAGGTTCTGTATGTTGTCTTACAGGGGGTTGGGTGACTTCTGAAATCAGACTCCCTAGAGTCAAATTGGGGCTCTGTTGTGTGACCTTGAGAAGGTCATTTGTCCTTTGTGCCTCAGTTTTCTCATTTGTAAATTGAGAAGAAGATAACTGGCCTCAATGGGCTGTTAAGGAGATAATATATAAAACGCTAGGCAAGCAGAGGATAAATGTGACCTATAATTATTACTGTCATGATTTTAAGACTAACATCTTCCCCAATGGATACTAAGTCATTTTATTTGATCTTCTAAAGAGGACCCTGGTACTAAGTGGCTGATAGATCTGCCCCAACACATGGTTATGAGGGCTTTAGCTTCCATGTCGGCATCCCTCCCAGCCCCTCCCTGCAAGGCCACTGTGAATAAACCTCTAAGAAAAATCTGTGTACTCGCCAAGCATATTCAGTTTGAAGACAAGCCTGCTATCCTCCTCCTTCAATAGAGTACCATCAAAGCCCCTCTTCTGAATGTCTGCTGTTTCTACAGGTTCTAACAAGCTGACACTGCAAATTCTCAGCAAGGCCTGGCGCTATTACAGCTCAGCATTACAATGTTCTCTATCCCCAGACTGTAAATCGTCCCCACTCCTAAATAGGATTTATAAAGTTTGACTTTGAGGTAGCAAAGCCAATTTTATCTAAAGGAAATAATACTTAAAAAAAACCAAATACCTAACATTTAAAAAATGTCTCTCTTAGTGCTTCAAAATGATTTAAAAGTTAATCAATGAGAAAATGGCAAATCCATCTAGAAACAAAGAATTGAGAAGAAATCAGAGCCACTTTTAATCAGGAAAGTGGCTGCTGTGACCAATTAACCCCTAAAGGTTATTGAGGGCTCCCACCCCCCCCATTATAAAGATGCTATAATTTGGTCATTTGTCTTTGGCAGCCAGAGCATACAAAATCACTTTTGCTTTTCACAAATTAATTCATTTAGGTTTGTGCATTTGTCAGACCTTCTGGGAACTTTCTGCCAAGGTTTTGTTGATTAAAGGATGTATATTTTGAAAAAGGGTGGAGAGGAAGGAATTTATAGCTCTTAAAACAGAAGAATGATTTACAGTGTCGACTGCTACATGAATCCTTCAGTGTATCATCAGCAGATAATAAAAATATTAAGGATTAGCAAGAATATTGGCACTGGGTCTTAAAACATGTGGATTGATTGGTTCAATAACACTGAGAAAGTCTACGTCTTTCAGTAGAATTTCTAAAACTCACAAAAAAGAAGAGGACATAGAAAACCACCTTTCATTGTATATATCTTTCAAAGGGCTTTTGAAATACATCCTTCCCCTTCAACAGTCTGATTCTTCCACTCCACTTTTTAAAATTATATACCTCATCTCTATGCGTATAAGTTCCCTATACTCATTCCAGCTTTGATTCACTTTTAACTGTTTTGTTTAATTTTTCCCAGTGAATACATCATGCCCTTTGGAGGGCACATTTATTGTTTTAGGCACCATGCAGTTTACTAAATGGTGTCTGGTTATGGAAATGCTCACAAAGACCCTTGGGGCGAAAAAAGAATTAAGTCAACATATATTGATCATGCTGTAGTTGGCGCTTTCTTATTTGATCCGTCAAGGGCTCACTCAGCTGAACTGGTCTATCTGATCTGTGCTACAGAAAGTGGAGACATTTTTCTGGCTCCCTGGTGTTTTTAAAGGCTATGCAATGGGGGGGAAAAAAACTGCTTTAAACAAAGCCTCGTTTTAAAAGAAGCTTGAGTACAGAATGGAATTCAAAGAATTTGGAGAGAGGGGAGGTGAAAGTGGCAAGAAACAGCTTGAAAAAAGCCTGGGAAATTTTAAAGAATAAAGCACAGGAGAGGAGTCAAAGATAAATCCCATCTGTTTCCTTGTGAAATGCACAGACAGCCCAGGACACTGTTTCAGCAAGGCTGTGTTGAACACCTACTAAGCTCAGGACTTGTAAAGAGATTGTGTGTTAAGTGTTCTGGGGTATCTGAGAAGTGAAACAGAATTTGTAGATTCAGAAGAAATTTTTATTTTTTTTAATGTCAGTTGACACATTTTATTCAGCTTTACACAGATCAGAAATTCCAAAAGGTAATGAATATTTGTTATTTTATTCAAATACTGAGAACAGAAAGTATTCTCCCTTGTAATTCATTTTAAAATTCTACATTAAAAAATGTTGGTGATAGATTAAGTAATACTTAAGCAGTGATTGAGAAAAATATGTTTTTCAAGAAAGGGAATCCTAGACTCTGGGTTTTGTTCCTGTCAGATCTGCTTACTCACTTTAAACAAACTGCCCCCACTCTCTTCAGCAATTTGTATCGGACTCACTGCTCTGCCTCCTCCTACCACCTCCCCCATTCCAAAGGAGTCCATATAGGAAGCTTGAAGGTCCTTTACATGTGAATTGGTTCAGATCCTGGCCCGGGGTAACAGTGGGCATTCAGAAGAAAAGATGATTCTGGAAACCTCTCAGAGATTTTTGGATGAGGGAACAGATGAAACAAACATCAAGGTTTCTAGCATGGAGGCTGGAAAAATGAAAGCAAGATGGAAAGAAATGGGTTGTGATGGGTGACTGTGTAGAAAATTGAAAGATGAGAGACCAGATGGAGTGAGTTACATTCTTAACTATAGCATCCAAGACACTTTGTTTTATAGCCAGTTGGGAATCTGGACAGGGGCAAATCCGAAATCCTGGAAGGTGTAAACCAGATTATTAGAGCAAGAAACAAGCCTGGGCATTGCCTCCTGTCTCTACAAGTTAAGTGCTGTGCTTACTCAACTTTTATTATACATGATGTAGCCTAAGTGTTTATTAAGCACCCACTTGCTATTTGATAAGTACTTACCTCCTACCACTGATAGAACAGCTAGAGAATCTTTAGGTTAGAACTTGGCCAGAGTGTCCCCACTGGAATCAGGATCATTGCATTCATTCATTGTGTCCATTCTAGAGGACAATTGAGAAAATCCAGGATAAATGTAAAGACTAACATCACTGCAAGACAGATAGGAATGACAAATAGTGTCATCATTATTCTTACATTTTTGTTTTTGCTAACACATTGTACACTTACTCACGTCCAGAAACCCTTGTTTGCATTAGCTCATTGAGTTTTATAAAGACCCTATAACATAGGAGAGTACTAAGTTTATCCTCCTCATATTAATGAGAATATTGCATCTCAGACAGGTTAAGAAACCATCCAAAGGTCACACAGCTCATCATAGACACACCAGGACCTCAAACCCATATAGTCAGTGTAATTTTAGAACTTTTGAAGATATGCCTATATGAAAAGGAAATAAAAATGATGTATCATACATCGGCTAATTTTGGCATGTATAACTATAAAGAGCCTTGCATTGTGTATTACAAGTCTATGGGGGTCACTTATTTCCATTTTGTCATAAATAGTGTGACAGGTTAGACCAAAGTTTCTCTGCTGGGGGGACTCCCCCCAGGGGACACTTGGCAGTGTGGACACATATTTTTGGTTGCTGCAGCTTGGGGATGGGTGCTACCCAAATCTGGTGCAAATAGGCCACGGATGCTGCTGCCAGCCTACAATGAACAGAAGAGCCCTCACCACAAGGAATTCTTCTGTCAAATTGGTTGATAGTGCCTAGGCTGAGATCCTGGATTCCAGTGATTCACAGTGGGTCATCACTGCAGGGAGATAATAGTGGCTCAGTTTGCACCACAAAAGAGCAGATTTGGGAATGGGAGAAAGAGATAAGGTCGGTTCATTTACTAACTGGTCATTCATAGGTTTGCTATTGATATAGTGATTGTGCCAGAGAGGAAAGATGAGGAAAACAATATGAGGATGTTCCTTTGGAGAAAAGGAGGAAACAAGGAGTAGAGGCAAGGTAAATATGCTGGGGGCTGAGCTGCAGCATGCATAGGAGGGAACTGAGCTATGCAGATCCAAAGGCAGGGCCAGAGGGGGGAGAGAGCAAATGATGTTCTCAGACGCCTCACCAAGTAGGGACATGAACATGAGTGTGCATGTGTGGATTGGTGAGGCCGAGAAGCTTGCATTGCTTTCAAGTGGCTCTGCTGGCCTGGGAATAGGTGCTGGCTTTGTTTTTCCAGTAACAGCCTTTTCTGTTTCCAGCAGTCCTATGCACCAGCTCCCCACCCCATGGCTCCTCCCAGCCCCAGCACAAACAGCAGCAGCAACCACAGCAGCAGCAACAGCAGCGGGGAACAGTTGAGTAAAACCAACCTGTACATTCGAGGCCTCCCACCAGGCACCACTGACCAGGACCTAATCAAGCTGTGCCAACCGTAAGTGCCCCCCTGTTCTCTGCGCCGTTTCCAACCACATCTTTGCCTGCGTGGACGTGTCCATATAAGGCCTGGTTTCACACCCTCTGTACCCCAGGAAGGAAGACTCTGCTGCACCAGTGGGACTTATGTTTGAGATCTGAGACCAGTTTATTTTCGGGAATGGAGTTTGTTTGCCTTTTATTTTAGAAATGGAGGTTCTTGAGCAGAGATACATAGTGATACTGGCTGATGTGCATGTATTGACCAGGAAGATACTGAACAACCATTGAGTTGGGTTCTCATACCTTGTGGCTTTTGGATTCTCATATCTTGTGGCTTCTGGGATCTCAGACCTTATGGCTAGTGTGTTCTCACATCTTGTGGCTGGTGGGTTCTCACACCTATGGCTGTTGGGTTCTTACCCTGTGTGACTGGTGGAGTCATTGATGAACCTCATGAAAAAAATTGCTTTAGTGTAATTATTATTATTATTATTATTGAGAGCTATTAGTGACCGGAATTGCAAAAAGTCAGAAGGGGTAGACTTCAGGATGGTCACCTGCTGTGTTGCAAAGCTTTTCTGGTCAGTTCTTAGGTGGTAAGTATAAGTTTAGTCTGGACCAGATAATTGAAAAATTGTAAGGCTAATCCTCTAGTTTCCTTGAAAACATCTACTTCCAAGTCCTTCCAAGGCCAAAAACTTCACTCACCAAGTAGTTTTATATTTCCTAGGAAATATGGTAGTGATTAAATGTCCTTCCAAAAGATTTTCATTAATCTATTATCTACCAACTTTCATGTTATCAACACTCTGTGCAAATCAATTAAACATATTTAAGTTTACACTCCAAACAAGATGAATAATGGATAATAAACTAAAAATCATAGACCTGGATTTTTAAATTGCTGACTGATTATTTTAAGAGTAATATCAGTACAGCTATTTGTTATTTGATTGTGCCTTAGCTGGATATTTTTTAATTGGGGAAAACTATTACTCAACTTTTCTTTTTCTCTTTTGCAATGCTTTTATAAGAAGGTCGAGAGGATATTTATTTTGTAAAATTTCCAACCTCTAAAACATTGGAAGAGGAAAACAAGGCAAATAGTATTTATTTTCCTTTGTTCTGGTTTTTAAGATTGGGAACAAATTTCAAAACAACAGGAAGTGGCAGATAAACTAAAACACAAATGCATAACTATATAATCAGTTGACAAGGCAATATGTAGATTAGCATGGAGGCACTCTGCTGCTCTTGACTGTCTTGATTTGTGAAAGAGGTAAGACAGAAAATTGAGAAATAAATATTTATTTGAAAGCAGTTTTTTTTTTAAAAAAGAAAGATGCCAGAGCTAAGACATACAAATATGTTACGTTCTGGTCTATGAAATGTTAAAAGTTGGATAACTTCCCTGGTGGCTCAGCAGGTTCAGTATCCTATTTTGTCACTGCTGTGGCTCAGGTTTGATCCCTGGTCTGGGAAATTCTGCATGTTGAGGGAATGATCAAAAAAAAAATGTTGAGGATGAGAATTGGAAGGTAAATCATTCAACTTTTTTTAATTTTTCTACTCTTATAAACATCTAAACAATTTTGGAAAGTAAAGTCTTTGAAAATGTGAGGGATGATGGACTTTATGTTAGAAGCTTCAGATGAAGTATCTCCTGTAACGGATAGTGATGGGAAAAAGCAGATAGCTACTATCTTTGATTTGTATATGAATCCTATTCATAAAAAAATAGTGTTGGGGATTAAGGAAAGATGCTTTCCCACTGTTCTCTACTACTCAGAAAGCCTGCTGAAACAGAGATTTGGGGTCCCAAGAGATTATGATTCACTAGGTCCAGAGCAGAGACAGAGATTGTGAATTTCAGCAGGCTTCATGGTGTTGTTATCAGTTACTGGATTTTTGAGAAGCACTTCTTAAAACCAAACCAACCAACCAACCAAACAAACAAAATGCAACCTGAAAGTTGAGAATTATGTTTTATTCTGCAGATTTTCTAAGGACTTAAGCCCTGGAGGCAGCCTCTCAAATATCTCTGTGGGAAGAGGGACAGCTCCGAAGAGGGAAGGGAGGAGCCAGGATATACAGGAGTTTTTGCAACAAAAAAGCAGGTTATCAGAACATCAAAAACATCTTAATTAAAGAAAACTAGACATCCCAAGTTAACAAATTTAGCATTTCTCTATGTATGGGAAAATGAAAGAGTCTAGGCTCATTGAAACTGCCTCTTGGATATGCATCTTAACTATCTAGGACCAGTATCCTGGTTTGTTTGTTTGTTTGTTCGTTTGTTCGTTTTCCATCCTGATCCCCTCAGAGTGCACATTTGGGCTTCTACAGTGGCTCATGTCTTGATGGCTGCAACATCCTTGTTGACTGATATGACAGGCAACGTTTTCATCCATATTTTTCTACAATAATGTAAAGACCAATATTTCCAATGCAGAAAGTCTCAGTATGTGAATGTACGTGAGGCAAAATCTCGTGTATTAAAACCTGCTCTGCGACTGTGTGATCTTGCGACAAATCATTTACTGTCTTTGAGCCTTAGTCTCCTCTTATAAAAGAGTGGGTTGTGTTTGATTATTTCTACGTTTCTCTGTAGTACCAGTGGTGGGCTACATCTGCCTCTGACTGGAGCACTAGAGCCAACTGCTAAATGTTCAGGAATTCTGTGAGATCTGTTACAGACTCAGTATCTTGAAATTGGCCATGGGGGCACTATTTACATCACAGGAATCAGCAAGCCCTATAAATGAGGGCTTTTAACATTCTATATATTTTTTGTAGTGGTGGTTTATGAATGTACCACTGATGTAGCCTTATACTTTGTATTTTTGGGTCAGTGTCCATTTCTGCAAAGAATATTGCCAGGAATTTATAAATGGAAAGTGTTACCTAAAAGTCTGTGTTGGCATTTTTAACTCAGGAAAGAGATTTAGGTGACACAAGAACACTATTTTTGAGGGAAAAAATGGTTTCTGTGTGTTCCTTCTGTGCATTTGAGAAATTTAAAGTATGCGAAGGGTACAGAGGGTCATGGTTACTTGTTCGTATTAATTTTTGCTGGATAATAAGATCTGGCTCATGCTATTGTTATTGTAAAAATCCTTTTTGGTTCTTCAGTTACAGAAGCAGTCTGGACCTGGGGTTTATTGCTTAGATTTGTTTTCCTGGAGACTCTTAGAGAGCTAATGTGGCAACATCATGTAGAGTAAATAGCTGTGCACTGAGTTTTGGGTTTCACTCTTGGCTGTGCCATCAACTGGGTATGTGGCCCTAGACAACTGACTTGTCTGCTCTTAACTTCAGTTTCCCCATATATAATATGTGTTTATACATGATCATTTAAGATTTTTTTTTTCACAGTACAATTCTTATATTTCATTGAGGCCATCATGAGTTAGTAGTAAAACCTACTCTGGGCCATCTTTTCTATCTTTCATCAATCTCTTTTCCAGTATTGGCAGGGCCATGCCTGAACTGATGCAGCTGTGTGAGTTTGACCTGATTGCACAGGATGCATTTGTTAAAAGATCATTGAAGGTCATTTGTAAAATTCTGGTTTCCTGTCTTGCAGTGGTGGTCTCTTAGTCTGCTCCTTGCTATCTTAAGTGAGCAGTCGTCTAAAGATTCAAATAATTTTGCATTCCTGTTACTCACCCAACACTTGAAAATAATTTTACCTATAAGATAGATAATATTTTGGGGTTTAAATGAAGTCACCATCAGGATAACTGTCATTGTCATTCCTATGAAATTATAAGAAGTTTTAGAGTTACTATTTCCTTATAGGAAATGCGACATTTGCTAATATCCATAGTAATGAAATAATAGAAAACAGAGATACATAAAAAAGGCATAGACATATCAAATTATCTGGTATTAGAATACAATATCCATATAAATGCTGATGAACAGGAAGAAAATGGTATTAAAAGGAAAGAAATAGCATTATTTCTCATATATAATCAAATAAAATTCTTTAAAAAATTTTATTAGTTAACTTACAATGTTGTGTTAGTTTCAGGTGTACAGCAAAGTGAATCAGTTACACACACACATATACATCCATTCTTTTTCAGATTCTTTTCCCATATTGGTTATTATCAAATTCTTATTAAGGTATTTCATTCCCATTTATCATCAAAGCTCCTATGTTTGTATCATGAGTAAAATCAAAGAGGAGAAGGCAAGGTTAAAGCATAGACATGAAGAATGATTTTACTCTGTGGAAAGTCTCTCTAGTTTACCTATATTTTGGGTGAATACACTGCATCATGTGTCTTATAGGAAATACTGTAGTTCAAGACCTTGTAATGTTTTTATCTTGAGAAATCTCAAAGAACTTTACTGTGGTCTCAATCAAGAAATGTTCATAGAGTACCTAGGCTACATGCCAAGGTATGTGCTGAAGATTCAGTGGTGGGTAAATTGAGACAAAGGTCTTGCTTCAGCAGAGAGCATATTCTTACAGGAAAAATGCAAATCAATGAGGTGAGCATATGATTTGATATAAAATTGCAGCTACAAATGCAAGCAAAGAGAGGAGCATGGAACTAAGGTATTTGTAACATGGGATTAGACCTCATTAGGGCAATAAGCCAAGGAATCTCTGAGCAGAGATGAGAAGGAGGAATAGTTTAACTAGAGGAGGAAGGAAGGGAAGAGGCTTCTAGGCGGAAGGGACTTCCTATGTGCAGAACCAATGGCTGGAAGGAGCACAGCAAGGGAGAGGGGCTGAGGAAGTGTCAATGTGGTAGGGGAGAGAAGTATGGCACAGCAGGAGTGGAAAACATGGAGGCGGTAAGGTGATCCCTTTGTATGTCATGTTAGGAGCTTTGAACAATGGAGGAAATCATTGAATTGTCACACACAGGAAGGTGACACAGTCGGATATTTGTTTCAAAAAGATAACTGACTGCTGAGTAGAAAAGATCCTATATGATAAGGGAATGGGGTAGGATAAGAATGAACTGGTAGAAGAATAACTTCGTCAGAGAAGAGGAGTGAGAATTAATATTTGAAGGTGGTAGAAAAATGATGTGCGGTAAAAGATGTCTTTTTTCATATGCATGTATTTGTCTGTTAAAAAACAAGGGCTTGAGAGACAACCAAAAAAAAAAAAAAACGCTTAAAGAAGCAGCAAAGTTGCACAGAATAGGACCCAAGTCAGCTATTTTTAGTTAATTTCTTTTTCTTACCTTATCACGAATGGATCATCACTGCAATATTTAAAGCACTTAAGGCAAATAGAGTGAAAACTAAACATTCAATTGATTATACAATTGATTATACAGGGAATGGGTTATCAGTTGGAGACTATGGGTGGAATACTTAGGTTTTATACCATTTATGCATATCTCAAGAGGAAGATATAGAAGTGAGGGAAGATAAATTTGGCTTAATAAAAACAGAGGAGCATTGCAACTTTTTGGGGGGCCAACTATAATTTTAATAGTCTAATGATTTTTCACATATTCAACTCTATTTCCTTCTTCAAAGAAATTGTTAACTTCTCTTAAATGAATCTCAACATCCCCTTGAAACACATTGAGATCACTCTTAAAAAATGAAGCCATGTATTTTTGACGGAAAGTAAAATCATTAATGTTTTTATGTTTTTG
Source organism: Phacochoerus africanus (assembly GCF_016906955.1). Classification (NCBI taxonomy): domain Eukaryota; kingdom Metazoa; phylum Chordata; class Mammalia; order Artiodactyla; family Suidae; genus Phacochoerus; species Phacochoerus africanus. The sequence goes on from NC_062544.1 coordinate 96,344,910, forward strand.
ACATCTACCTTTTATCTAACTATTCTCCTAACTCATAAAATTTAAGTAGTATAATGCTTTCAGAAAGCCCTGCTTTGAGATTGCTTCCACTTCCATGTGGTTAATCTGGAATTAATGCCAGCATCCTGTTGATACAGAGCAGATTGTTCTGTTATAAAGTGAACATGCCATGGCCAAGGCTGCTTGAAGCAGAATGAAGGATAAGCAGGGAAACTTTTGGGTAGATCCACATGTATTTCCAATCATCACTGGAAGACCAGGAAGTCAGCTGACCTCCCCTTCATTTTTCTGGGTAAATGTTTTCCTTTCTCAAGCTCTGTCACCCCAGCTTTGCTCCCTTTAAGATGAAGCTGTAAATGTCACTTTAACATTTAACAAGAGAGGAGAAACTCCCATAGTGAAAAGCCAGGGGACAAAGTAGGAGTGTTTGTGCCCAAGCTCATCTCCCTGACTTTGACCCAACCCTGTTGGATGTTGCGTTAAGGTGTGTGCTGAATTCTGAGTAGTGAGAGCAGATTCAAGTGCATCTGGGCTCTGAGTGCAGGGTGCATGCCACAGGGTGTCAGACAGTTTTGACAAATGCACTGACACAATCCAACCTTTTATCAATTTAAAAGTAACCTTGTCACAGTAATATGTCAAACCATTCAGATACAACTAAAGGAAAACAAGTCATTACCCACTCCAGAGGAACCAAGTAAATAAGAAAAGTGTGACTGGACATTTTTTTGAGTTCTTTCTTACCATGTCAATGAAGATTTAAAAGTTCCCTTTAATAAGGCCTGGGGAAATTTATTAGTGGCTTTTTCCTGCCAGTTGGACTCAAATTACACGGCTGCTCTAGTGGTATCATATATCTGTGTGGAGGCAGGTGTGAGGAGGAAGTGAATTTGAGGCTCTTTGAACCCTGCCTTTGTGGAATTTAAAAGAAAAAGCACTTTTAAGGCCCAAACTAGATGCCTGACTTCATTGAGTCAGCAGAGATCTAACCTTTGTTCCATATATTAATTCAGGTTTAGATACAGTATATTTCTCAAGTATGTCTTATAAACCACACCAAGTATTTGGTTTGTAATTAATAATTATCATGAGTAACACATTGCTCTATTTAAACCAATTGTTAACATTTATCATGTATTATATCCTCTGTCCTCTTCTGAGTTTTTATAGTACCTTATTAAATTCTCAAAACAACCCTATAGAGGAATTCCCATCGTGGCACAGTGGAAACAAACCCAACTAGGTTGTGGGTTCGATCCCTAGCCTTGCTCAGCAGGTCAAAGATCCGGCATTGCTCTGAGCTGTGGTGTAGGTCACAGATGCATGTGGCTCAGATCTGGCATTGCCATGTGGTGTAGGCTCCAATTAGAATACAGCTCCAATTAGCCCCCTGGCCTGGGAACTTCCATTTGCTGTGGGTGCAGCCCTGAAAGACAAAAAGACAAAAACAAAAACAAAAACCAAGCCTATAGAATGGAAACAATGATTACTGAGTAATAGTTGAATAAACTGAGGCACAAAAATATTTAGGGGCTTGTCCACATCCATACAGCCAGCAGGATTCAAAACCCAGCTCTGACTTCAAAGCCCTTATTATTCATAACCACTAAAACATTCATTTAATGAAAAGGATAGCCTAAATCATGAGTTCTTAAATCCATGGCTGTCTGGGAGAATCCCTTGACAAGCTTTAAAAAATACTGATGCCTGGGGAATTCTCCTGCGGTGTAGTATATTAGGGATCTGCCACTGTCAATGTAGCAGCTTGGGTCTCTGCTGTGTCACAGTTTAAATCCCTGGACTGGGAACTTTCACATGCTTCAGGTACAGTCAAAAAAGAATGCTAATGTCTGGATCTCACTCTCAGGGATTCTGATTTAGCTACTATGGGGTCAGTTTAGACACTGAGAAGTTTCAAAACCTGCTTAGGCAATTCTACATGTAGCAAAAATTTGAGAATCTCTGGAGTAAATATTGCCACACTAATCAGAAAACATAAGTTAATCCTCTGTTTCAAAACAAAACACAAAACAAAACGAGGAGTTCCCATCATGGCTCAGTGAAAACGAATCTGACCAGCATCCATGAGGATGCAGGTTCAATCCCTGGCCTTGCTCAGTGGGTTAAGGATCCGGCATTGGAGTGAGTTGTGATGTAGGTCATAGATGAAGCTCGGATCCTGCGTTGCTGTGCCTGTGGTATAGGCCAGAGTCTACAGCTCTGATTTGACCCGTAGCCTGGGAACCTCCATATGATGCAAGTGTGGCCTGAAAAAGACAAAAAAAATTAATCCTCCGTTTTAACCTTCCTACTCTGACTTTCAGAGAATCTAGAAATTTCACAGAATCTACCAACTTACTTTCAATACTTAAAACTAAATTTTATTTTAAATGATTTTTATTTTTTTCCATTATAGCTGGTTTAGTATTCTGTCAGTTTTCTACTGTACAGCAAGGTGACCCAGTCACACATACATGTATACGTTCTTTTTCTCACATCATCATGCTCTATCATAAGTGACTAGATATATTTCCCAGTGCTATACAGCAGGATCTCATTGCTTATCCATCCCAAAGGCAATAGTTTACATCTATTACCCCCAAATCCCCAGCCCATCCCACTCCCTCCCCTCTCCCTTGGCAACCACAAGTCTGTTCTCTATGTCCATGAGTTTCTTTTCTGTGGAAAGGTTCATTTGTGGTATATATTAGATTCCACATATAAGTAATATATGGTATTTGTCTTTCTCTTTCTGTCCTACTTCATACAGTATGAGAGTCTCTAATTCATCCATGTTGCTGCAAATGGCATCAACTTGTTTTTTTATGGCTGAGTAGTATTCCATTGTGTATATATGGAAATACTACCACATCTTCTTAAACCATTCATCTGCCAATGGACATTTAAGTTGTTTCCATGTCTTGGCTATTGTGAATAGAGCTGCAATGAACATATGGATTCAAGTGTCTTTTTCAAGGAAAGTTTTGTCCAGATATATGCCCAAGAGTGGGATTACTGGGTCATATGATAGTTCTATATATAGTTTTCTAAGTACCTCCATACTGTTTTCCATAGTGGTTGTACCAGCTTACATTCCCACCAACAGTGCAGGAGGCTTTCCTTTTCTCCACACCCTCTCCAGCATTTGTTATTTGTGCACTTATTAATGATGGTCATTCTGACTGGTGTGAGGTGGCCTCACAGTAGTTTTGATTTTCATTTCCCTAATAATCAGTGATATTGAGCATTTTTTCAGGTGCTTGTTGGGCATCTGTTTATCTTCTTTGAAGAAATGTCTGTTCAGGTCTTTTGCCCATTTTTCCATTGAGTGGTTGGCTTTTTTGCTGTTGAGTTGTATAAGTTGTTTGTATATTTTAGAGATTAAACCCTTGTCAGATGCATCATTTGAAACTATTTTCTACCCTTCTGTAAGTTGTCTTCTTTTTTTTTTTTTTTATGGTTTCCTTTGCCGTGCAAAGCTTGTCAGTTCAATTAGGTCCCATTGGTTTAGTTTGCTTTTATTTCTATTACCTTAGGAGACTGACCTGATAAAACATTTATAAGGTTGATGTCAGAGAATGTAAAACTAAATTTTATTAAGATATTTTAGGATTAATTGGATTTTTTAATCACAAAATGAGATTTATAGATTAGGCCCAAGAAAAATCAAGCTGTGAAATAGGTACCCAAAAGTACTTATTGTGCATATGCACCCTGTGGTATATGGAATGATTAGCCAACAGGAAACTGTTGTATAGCACAGGGAACTCTACTTAATATTCTGTGATAGTCAATGTGGAAAAGAATCTGAAAAATAATGGATGTGTGTATATGTATAACTGAATCATTTTGTTTTACAGCAGAAATTGTTACAACATTGTAAATCAAATATATTTCAATAAAACTTAAAAAAAATGGAAAAAAATCTAAGTACTTTGGAGGTCCCATTGTGGCTCAGCAGATTAAAAAGCTGACATTGTCTTTGTGAGGACACAGGTTCAATCCTTTGCCTTGCTCAGTGGGTTAAGCATCTGGCATTGCAGTGGCCGTGGCTTAGGCCTGCAGTTGAAGCTCTACTTGACCATTAGCCTGGAAACTTCCATATGCTGCAAGTGTGGCCATAAAAAGAAAAAAAATTGTTTTTTTTCAAAAAAAAAAAATAGGAGTTCCTGGCTTAGCGGTAATGAACCTGACTTGTATCCATGAGGACATGGATTCAATCCCCAGCTTCACTCAGTGGGTTAAGGATCTGGCAATGCTGTGAGCTGTTGTGTAGGTCACAGACATGGCTCAGATCCTGCATTGCTGTAGCTGTGGTGTAGGCTGGCAGTTTCAGCTCCAATTCGACCCCTGGACTGGAAACCTCCATATGCCACAGATATGGCCCTAAAAAGACAAATAAAATAAAATGAAATATAAAATTACTTTAAATAATATACTCTCCCTTTGTGGCACTGCGGAAATGAATCCGACTAGGAACCATGAGGTTGCATGTTTGATCCCTGGCTTCTCTCAGTGGGTTAAGCATCTGGTGTTGCCTTGAGCTCTGGTGTAGGTTGCAGATGTGGCTAGGATCCTACTTTGCTGCGGCTGTGGCATAGGCCAGAAGCTGTAGCTCTGACTTGACCTCTAGCCTGGGAAGCTCCGTATGCCCATGTGCGGCCCTAAAAAGCAAAAAAAAAAAAAATATATATATATATATATATATATATGTATATATGTATATATGTATATATATACATATATATATATACTCTCCTTCACATAATTTTTATAAATCAAGCATTTCTTCAACATCTCAGTTTTTAATAATGTTTATATTTAATTGATGATTAAGCAAGAAATTCTTCCTATTTTAACTCGTGTTATTAAATTTTTATATATATTTAATTTTTTCTTGTTGGCCTATAGTCTGCTAAACAGAAGATTATGGACTGTTAAAAAGTCATCAGCTTTTTGCAGCATTTGGGGTGAATCTGGGAATTATTGTCTCACTGATTCATTGACTATACATTCGTTATTGTTTTCATTACTTTGGATGAAGAAAATTCTGATGAATTTCTGTGATTTATTTGAGAAGATATATAAGTTGGAGATACAAGATAGTATTTTTGCCTATTTATACTGCACGTAGAGAAGAGAAAAAACAAACAAACAAAAATGAAACCATTGAAAGCACCAGTTAAATTATTATGTTGATAGTAGCACAAAAATGCCAGATGTGCCAAGTCAAGTCTTAGAGGTCTGGAGAAGTGGAATTCCAGGCAGATATTTTGCAAAGTGCTTGAAATTTTCAAGGACTTGAAAATTAAGGGCAGGACTCTGGCAAGTTCAGATGAGATCTTGGTTTTCAATTTGCCCAATGATCTTCTAATTGCTAAATACAGCTGACTCTTTTTAATACTTACTTTATTTGATCTCTTTGTTACTTGACCCTATTGACTTCACCTTTATTCTAGAAATTTTCTTTCCCCTTGGCTGGTATACTCCTCTTTCCTGAGTCTCCTCCCAGGGTTTTTCCTTCCAGCTTCTCTTCCACTATCTGCCTCTTCAATATTTTGGCATTTTCAGAATTTAGACTTCCTCTCCTCTCACCACATAAACTCTCTGCTCCCTTCCACTTAAATAACTTCAGCTGTTAGGATGAATATTTAATGCGTATCTCCAGACCATGGAGATATATTTCTTTTAGTCCTAGATCCATATCTTGTTATTCCTTGTACAATTCAAAATTGTCTCCTAAGAGCTATCAAAGTCATGATCCAAAAAGGATTATTCCTGGAGTTCCTGTCATGGCGCAGTGGTTAACAAATCCGACTAGGAACCATGAGGTTGCGGGTTCAGTGTCAGTCCCTGGCCTTGCTCAGTGGGTTAAGGATCTGGCGTTGCTGTGAGCTGTGGTGTAGGTTGCAGATGTGGCTCGGATCCCATGTTGCTGTGGCTCTGGTGTAGGCCAGCTGCTACAGCTCCGATTCGACCCCTAGCCTGGGAACCTCCATATGCCGCGAGAGCGGCCCTAGAAATGGCAAAAAGACAAAAAAAAAAAAAAAAGGATTATTCCTAGGCTTTTCCCTTCTTCAATGTTCCCTTTCTCTATGAATGACACCGTCACTCATCCAGTCATACAAACAAATCATCTGTGATCACTCCTTTCCTCAACCCAGAAACCATTTCCAAGGTAAATAGATTTCAACTGCTAGTCTCTTTATTTCACTAGTGCCATAATTTATTTATTCATTAATTCCAAAGTATTTATTGAATGTCATCTCTGTGCCAAGTACTGAAAATAACTTAAGATCTGGTAAATCTCTGCATAGAACTTGCATTCTAATAGGAAGAGATAATATATGAGTGAATGAATAAAGAAGAAAACATCAGAATATGACCACCAAAAGGAGGTATTTCAACTTCCTGTCATTGTAAGTAATGACAGGGAGGTTACTGTGAACTCTGGAACCTTTTTGCAGTGAGATTTAAATTTCAGGACGGAACCAGGCATATAATATTCAGGAGGAATGCTATTAGAGATAAACACGAGAGCTTGTACAAAATCCCACAGGTAGAAATTAACTCCATGTTTTCGAGTAACATAAGGAAGGTCAGAATTGCAAAAGAATAATGAATAAGGGGAGGTTGGAAGGTAAAAGATGGAGTACAAAATGTATACAAGGACCAAATCAATATAGCTTTATAAGCCAGAGTATGGAGATTGGATTTTATCCTAATTGTTGTTGTTGTTGTTTTTTTTTTTTTTTTTAAGGAAAGTTATCCTGGCTACTCTGTAAAGAGTGAATTTTAGGGAGTATGGGAAAAGCAAGTAAATGAGTAAGGATGCCATTGTGGAATTCCAGGAAGGTGATGTCAGTGGCTTGAATTAGGATCATAGTGATTAGATAGATGTGATGGATTTGGAGACAGTTTTTATAGAAGTGACTGATGAATTGGAGATGACTGGAGGGTTAAATGAAAGAGAAAATAATAATTCTCAGGTTTTGGCTTAAGAACCTACAAATACAGTAATTAGTAAAATTAAGATTATGGAAGGGGCAGTTTTGAGGGGAGAGAAATCAAGTGTTCTTAGTTTTGTTATTTTTGAGATTCTATTAGACATCTAAAATGAGATACAAGTTAATAGCTTAACATATAAGAGGTTTCAAAGCAGAGGTTAAAGATACAGATTGCAAGTCATAAGCATTATAGATAGCATTTTAACATGTTGTGCTAATAAGATAATATATGCCTATTATTCTAAAAATTTTACATGTAAGTACTTCATATTACCTGTGTTAATTCATCTATACTTTGTTATAACCTTCATTTTATAGGTTAAAAAACACTGACACAGATGTTAAGTGACTTACTTGAAGTTACATAGATGGCCATTGGCAAGTCCAGAGTTTAAAGTAAGGAGTCTGGCTTGAGTCTCTTCTCTTAGCCATGATTCATATATAGGGTGTTTGCATAGCAAAAAAGAGGAGTGGTCATACAACTCAACATCCTAAGAGAAGGAGAAGCCAACAAAGGAACTTAAAAAGGAACCAGTGAAATAGAGGAAACCAGGAAAGCAGGAGAGTGTGGTGTTATAGAAGGTCGGGAAGAAAGTATCTCAAGAATGCAGAATGATCAAATGTGTTGAATACTATTGAGAAGTTAAGGAATGTACAAATAGAGAAGTTACATTTGGCTTTGGCTTTGCTAAGGACATTGGCAAGCTTGACAAGGATAGTATTTGTAGGCGGTAAAACCTGGAAGCCATTTGTTGGGCCTTTCTTTAGGACTTAATAGTCCTTCCAAGTGGAAATGCCTTTTCTTTGTGCCCAGACTCTACATAAAGTGTCATTATTTTCCCACCAACTTTCTGGTTGTTTTCTCTCTATCTCCCTCTCTCATATTTCTATTTCTTTAACTCTTTTTCATTCTTCCATCCCACCTTCCTTAGATGTAAGCATTTTTTTTTTTCACTTTTTCGGGCCGCACCTGTGGCTTATGGAGGTTCCCAGGCTAGGGGACAAAATGGAGCTACAGCCACCAGCTTAAACCACAACTATAGCAACACAGGATCCGAGCATGTGTGCAACCTCCACCACAGCTCACAGCAACACCAGATCCTTAACCCACTGAGCAGGGCCAGGCATCGGACTGGCAACTTAATTGTTCCTGGTTGGATTCATTTCTACTGTGCCATGACGGGAACTCCTAGATATAAGCTTTTGAAGACAGATTTATGTTGTTCATTTTTGCAGCCCCAGTGCTTTGTACAGTTCCAGTTCTCTCCTGGTATTTAAGGGGTAACTGATAAATATTCATTTATTGACTACCTGAATCACCAGTAATATCAAATGATTTTATTGTATTGAGTCATAAAACTTGTTTCAGGTAGAATTTGAGTTTATAGTGTTAGATAAAGGAAACAAGGTTTTATCTTAGATATTGAATTCAAAGTTGTACTACTAGAATGAAAAAAGAAAGGTTTTCGATATAGTGTTTTTTTTACTGTGTAGATCCCAAGGAGATTTCTGGAGGGAAGGATAACCAGGCCACATGTATTTAAGGAATCAAATAAGGATCAATACTTTGACTACTCACTCAATATTGCTACTGAGACAGGAAATAACCATTTATTTGAGTCTGAGCTATTAGGTTTCGGCTGTCAAACAGATCACAGTGTGCCAACTGACTGCAAATTCCATAGCTAATGCAGAATAATTTAGGCTCACAGAATGGTTTTTGCTGAAAATTTTTGGCTCTGGAATTTTTCTACAGATTGATTTTTTCAACCAATGACTACTGAAGCCACAATATTATAGACTATCAAAAAAAACAAAAACAAAAACAAAAAACAACACTGACCATATCTGTGAATTTTTCACATTAAAAATGAGAGCTTTTAATCAGAAAGTTGATGAGTGTGATTTGTATACATTATTTAATCATATGATTGTGAATAAATTATAGTTATAATTTTAGTTGAATTAAGTTATAGTTGATTTACAATATGATATTAGCTTCAAGCATACAACATAATGATTTAATATTTTTATAGATTATAATCAATTTAAAGTTTGTTCTAAAATATTGGCTGTATTCCTTGCACCGTACAATATATCTTTGTATCTTATTAATTTTATGCATAGTGGACTATACCTCTTAGATTTTAACCATATCCTGCCCCCCTCCTTCCTTTCTTCTCCCCACTGGTAACCTTTAGTTTTCTCTCTACATCTGTGAATCTATTACTGTTTTTTGATAGACATTCCTTTGTTTTATTTTTTAGATTCCACATGTTAGTGATAACATAGAGAAATTTTCTTTTTCTGTCTAATTTATGTCACTTATGCACATCCATGTTGTTAAAAACAGCAAAATTTATTTATTAAGGCTGAGTGATATTCCACTGAATATATATCACAACTTCTTTATCCATTCATCTATTGATGGACATGTAGACTACTCCCATATCTTGCTTATTGTAAATAATGTTGTTGTGAACATCAGAGTTATGTATCTTTTCAAATTAGTGTTTTAATTTTCTTCTGATAAATACCCAAGTATGGACTTGCTTGATCACATGGTAGTTATATTTTTAGTTTTTTAAGGAACTTCCATGCTACTTTCCACAGAGACTATACCAATATGTATTCCCACCAACAGGGCAAAAAGGTTCTCTTTTCTCACATTCACCAACTTTTTTTTTTTGGGTGTTTTGTCAATAGACATTATGACAGGTATGAAGTGATATCTCATTGTGGTTTTGATTTGCAGTTACATGATGATCCTTGACACTGAGCATCTTTTCATGTGCCTATTGGCCATCTGTATGTCTTCAGAAACTATTTGTTTAGGTCTTCTGCCCATTTTTAATGTCAAGTTATTTGTTGTACTTAGTATGAGCTATTTGTGTAATTTAGATATTAACCCCTTATCACATATATCATTTGTAAATATTTTCTCCCATTAAGTAAGTAGTAGTTCATTTTGTCAATAGTTTCCTTTGCTGTGAAAAAAGCTTTTAAGTTTAATTAAGTCCTATTTTTAACTTTTTGCTTTGGTTTTCTTCCTCTGGGGAGACAGATCCAAAAAAAACCTGCTAAGTTATATTGAAAAAGTATTCTGTATATGTTTTCTTATAGGAATTTTATGGTTTCTGGTATTACATTTACTTTAATCCATTTTGAGTATATGTTTCTATATGGTATGAGAATATGTTATCATTTCATTCTGTTACATGTAGCTGTCCAGTATTCCCAGGACCACTTATTGAGTAGATTGTATTTTCTTCATTGCATATTTTTGCCTCCTTTCTTTTAGATTTATTCACCATATGTAAGTAGATTTACTTTTGGACTCTCTACTCTATTACTTTGATCTATATACCATACCATTTTAATTACTTTTAGCTTTCTAGTATAGTCTGAAAACAGGGAGTAACTTTGTTCTCCATCTTTTTTTTTCCCCACTCAAGATTGCTTTGGCCATTTGTGATCTTTTGTGGTTCTATATAAATTTTAGGATTATTAGTGCCAGTTTGTGAAAAATATCATGGATATTTTGATAGAGATTACATTAAATTTGTAGATTGCTTTGGGTAGTATGGACTTTTTAACAATATTAATTCTTCTAATCCATGAACTCACAATATCTTTCCATTTTCTTATATTGACACTGATTTTTTTGTTTTCTCTTTCTGATTATTCATTATTAATTTAGTATTTAGTGTAGAAAGTCAACTGATTTGTATATATTTAATCTTGTATCCTGTAACTTTACTAAATTCATTTATTCATTCTAATAGCTTTTTGGTGAATATTTTGGAATTTTTCTATATATATATATACACATATATATATATCATGTTATCTGCAGTTTTACTTTGTTCCTTCCAATTTCAATGCCTTTTTTTTTCTTTTTCTTCTCTGACTGCTGTGGCTAGGGTTTCCAATACTATGTTAAATAGCAGTGGTGAGAGTGGGCATTCTTGTCTTTTTCCTGATTTTAAAGGAAGAACTTTCAGCTTTTCATCATTGAGTATGATGTTAGCAGTGGGTATGTCATAAATTGTTTTATTGCATAAATATATGTTCCCTCTTTACCAACTCTGATGAAAATTTTGTCATGAATGGATTTTGAATTTTGTGAAATATTTTTTCTGTGTCTATTGAGACAATCTTGTGATTTTTGTTAATGTGGTATAATATGTTATTGATTTGTGGATAAATTACAATTTATTCTTTTTGTGTGTGTGTGTTTTAGGGCTGCATCGGAGGCATATGGAAATTCCCAGGCTAGGGGTCGAATCAGAGCTACAGCTGCTGGCCTACACCACAGCCACAGCAATGCCAGATCCAAGCCACATCTGCAAATGACACCACAGCTCATGGCAATGCTGGATGCTTAACAATATGGTGTCTCTTGACTAATGAGGATTGTATTTTACATTTAAAATATGCTCCATCGCGTCTCGGCCTTTTGGCTAAGATCAAGTGTAGTATCTGTTCTTATCAGTTTAAAATATGCTCCAGGGGAGTTCCTGTCATGGTTCAATGGTAACAAACCCAACTAGTATCCATGAGGATGAGGGTTTGATCCCTGGCCTCACTCAATGAGTTAAGGATCTGGCTTTGCTGTGGCTGTGGTGTAGGCTGGCAGCTGCAGCTCCGATTTGACCTCTAGCCCGAGAACTTCTATATGGTGTGGGTGTGGCCCTAAAAAAAAGCCTAAATAAATAAATATGCCACTGAAAATTTCTTAGAGGTTTATTGTTTTAATTTTAAATTGACATTATTTGAGAGCAAAATTAAATGTAATCATTGTAAGTCTAGGGTTTGATAAGTTCTAACAAATATATGCCTTTAAGTAGCCACCACAACAATCAAGATATAAAGGATTTCTATCATCCCGAAAGCATCTTGAAAATACAATCAATATGCTAAGAAGTTCACAATTTAAAACCACCTTACATAAGAAAGCAAGGAGGCAGTATCTTACCATGAGAGTGGCAGAGAAATTTCAGCAGGTTTTGTGTTCTGATTAACCATTTACAGACTGTATAAACTTGGTGAAGTCATGTAGCTCATCTGGGCATCCTAGTGCCTGATACATGTTAAATCCTTAATAAATACTCATTATTATTACTCACTTATGCAAAGGAAAAACCATTATTTTAATTTATATCTATATAAAACAATACTAAAGTAAGTAGAACTCACTTGTAATTTTAAGGATTCTGTGTTCAAACAAAGCACATATTTTTATTTTTATATTATTCCTATCTTATTTATCTCTATGTACCATAAGTTCTCGTGTCATCCTATTGTATTCTGTTAAATCATTGCTATCCATCGTGCTGTGGTACAGTCATACTACAAACATTCACAGTATCAGTATAAATACATACAATTTAGGCTCTATCTAAAAAATTAAAAATAAAAATAGTGCAAAATAAAATTTTTAAAAAACATAGTGCTTAAATATGGTACAATTATATTCTTTAACAATAAAATGGAAGTTTGGGGATTGAATTGATGCCAAGCATTTTTGTTCTTCAGTATAATTAAATTGTTTAAAATGTATTTGATCATCTTAATGTGTGAATGTTGGTGATCTGCTGATATCACTGAGATTTTATTGCTGAATCAGTAGATTGAGTTGGTTTAGCTTGAATCAATTCTCTTTTTTTTTTTCTTTCCTTTTCTTTTTTTTTTTTTTTTTTTTTTTTTTTAGGGCCATGCTCATGGCATTTGGAAATTTCCAGGCTAGGGGTCAAATGGGAGCTGCAGCTGCCGGCCTACACCACAGCCACAGCAATGCGGGATCAAAGCCTCGTCTGTGACCTACACCACAGCTCATGGCAGTACTGGATCCTTATCCCATTGAGTGAGTCCAAGGATCTAACCCACATCCTCACGGATCCTAGTCAGGATCGTTAACCACTAAGCCATGAAGGGAACTTCCTTAAATCAATTCTCACCTAAGTTTTCTTCCAGAGTATATTTTCAAAAAATGTTTCCTCTGCTTCTATTAAACACTTTCATAAGATAGCTCTTTTGTGTTGTTTACTATAAATTTCTATTTATTTAAATAATTACTCTAGATTTAGAATCAGGGAGATAGCCACTTAATATCAATTATTTAAATATTCTCTTAATAGATTCAATATTAACTGTATAAATTCAGTTGCATTTCAAACTTGGTTTAGGTTAAGTTCTTTCTCAGAAAATCCAGAACCTATGGTTCCAGTTCTCTGTACAGATCACCTTTTTCTCTGTACATCATTATGGAGACCACTCCAGGTTCAACTCTCATTTGAATTTTATTAACTGTGCATCCTTGGACAAGTTACACTACCTCTCTATTCCTCAGTTTCTCTTTCTATGAAATGGATATTGTAATTGTACTTCTCTTTTAGAGTTGTTAAGAGAATTAAATGAAAGCACTAAAATCAGGCCTGGCTTGGAGTGAACACACAGTATTATGCTTACAAGAACTTTCCTAATACAAACTCAAGTTAGTTTGCTCCCAAGCTGAATGTTCTGTGTGAAGCTCGTGGTCATTTTGTTAAAATGATTTCTAGCTCTGTGTTGAAATTATCCCAACTTACCATGGCCAGTCCGGTTTAGCTCTGGAGTTCTGTGATTCTTTACTTGTGGCCTTTATCTGTGTAAATACAACTGCCTTCATTCTTCAGGACACAGAGCTTAGTGGTTGGTAATGACTGCCCTTGTTTTCAAAGACTGAGCCTCACATTGACTTGTGACCTGCAAAACTGAGCCTTGCTGATTCTTGCACAGGAATCTTGGGAAAGCAACCAAGTTTAAGATTAAAAAAAAAGTAGAACTCTTTCACTGATTCATGCTTCAACATCCCAGGGCAAGCCGGGTACATAATCTCTGGCTGGTTTGCATGTCTCAACATAGAACTGGGGCTGCATCCCACAGTGAACTCCATGAGCATTACAATTACCTGCGTGCTTTATTGGATAAAGTGTCCTTAGGAGACTTTCATGACCACAAACCAGAAAAAGGCCCTAAGCTGTTCAAGTAAGAACTAGAAGCGAGGTTATCAGAGAACCATAAGAGGCTCCCCCAGTTTCAAAATTTAAAAGAGGTGTCATCTGGCACTAATAATGAGTGACACCTCTGAGAGAAGGAAGGAGGCATTATTTCCAGGGATCGTTTTTATCTGAGCGGAAAGTGATTTGCTGTGGGCCTTTTATGTCAGGATCATTTTGTCTGAGCAGAAAGTGATTTGCTATGGGCCTTTGCATAAACAATTCTTGGTTCCCTGCCTCTGTATGTGACTCTGTTTTCTTTAATTCTAAAGCACAAGGGTAATATTTATTAGGTTACAACATCATGCTAATTTTGGGGACCACGGATGCATTCACATCCATAGCATGTTTGAATTCCATTGCAGTGACCGACAATGACAGTGAGACTGATCTCAATGCATGTCTGTACCAGATATTCTGCAGGCACTCTACAGGAAGAATAACCAGCTCTTTCTGGCTCATCAAGACTTCCCCAGCTTTAGCATGAAAGACCCTCATCCTGGGAACCCCTAGTTCCAGGCAGACTGGGTCTCTCTCTACATGGATTATTTCATTTAATGACCAACCTCTTCCATTACCAAGAGCTACTGTTCTTCTCTTTCGCTATTAAGGGAGTTGAGATACAGAGAAGTAAAGTTACTTTCTGAAGCTTCCAGAACCACAGACACATCCTAACATTGGTTAAGCGGGAACTCAGACTCAGGCGGAGAGCCAGCTCTCTCATTCTTTACCTTTCTCTAGGTAGGTGTTGGGATAAACATGTAAGTTGTGGAAACCAGACTGTTTTCACCAAAACTTGGCTTAGAACTTGGGTACTTCAATCTGTATGAACGCAAGAGGAATACAATTTCTATACCACTGTTTGGTGACAGCAAACCATATTGCAAACTCCAGAAATACCTGTCACTGAGCACCAAGGAAGGACTTTCTGAGCCACTGGAGAAAACTGATTAATGACTTGCAAAATTCTGCCAAAACAACTTACCTATACTGTACAGTCGTGTAGTGCCTTGCATAGTAACTACTTAAGAAATAGTGTTGAGTGTCTCAGTTTGGGGGAAAAAACTACTTTGGCAAAATGTGTTCTGTTTATGTGAAGTTTCCTTTTCCCTTCTTAAAAAAAAAGGCACAGAGAATACATCAGACAAGTTATGATAACATATGTGAAAATATCAAACCATGTTTCAAATGGAAGTTACAATCTCCTGGCTCTCATTGTTATATAAATGCCCTTTGACAGAGCTTTATTCCTTCTATCATTCCCTGCCTATGTGAACTATAAATGTTCTGAGGAGGGTAAGATAATAGTTCCCCAACTTTCAAATTTAGAAAAGCAGTCAAATAATAAAAGGGAGTCAGTTAATGCTGCCAACTTTTAAATTTACTGAACAATGATACTACATAAAATACCTGCTACTAGTAAATAGTGATTTACTAGTGCATAGATATAGTTAGCATACTTTACCATCACTAGAGTATTTGGTTTTCAAAATTTCATTTTCATACCTAATGGGCCATCATCTTAGTGTAAGATAGGAAAGTTAAGGTTCATCTACGCGTATGACCATAATAGGTGTTATGTAGCAAGAACAACTTGACTTCTCTTTTGCCTCCCACACATTTGTGTTGCATGCCTGTGTGTCAGTTCCAGACACTGTTTGTTCATGAAACATGATACCAACTGCTCAAGAAGTCCCTTTTGTGCCATAGTCATTGTAGAATTTCAATTTCACATCCTTGCGTTGATAGCAATGAGAGCAGCGTCTTTCATCCTATTTCACTCAATTGAGAAATTTCAGGGAAAACTGAGAGACGCTGAGGAACTTGGCCCCCAAGCCAGTGCCAAGAATGGGACAAGCTGCAGCAGGCCAGCAAAACCAGCATGCTCCAGAAGGTTGGGGGGGTGCATCTCAGGGTGCTCACCCCCACCCGGGAATTCCCAACTGGCCAGGAAGGAGCGGTTAGTGAATGGAGGTGAAAGGTGTACACTGAGACCAGGAAAATGTGGTTAAGGATTGTCCACCACTATGGTGACTGAAAACATGGAGACAGAGTCACCTCCTAGCTCTGCCACCAAAAAACTCCATGGCCCTGGCAAGTAACTTTACCCACCTAAGCCTCAGTTGCACTATAATTGTATGACCTTCCAGGCTTCTTCAGTTATAAAACACAATAATTTGACTTCCAATTCTCTGAGATCCCTGCTTTCTGCTAGTGACCAATACATACTAGAGTATTAATCAGTCTCAGTGAGTTATCAAGTAGGACATTCAGTGTTACCTGGATTTTAGTGACAGTGAGTTCACCTAAATTCAAAATCCTACATTGTCTCTGCTCATAGAACTGCTTGGTGTTGATGCTAATTGTTGAAACATTGAAATTACTGCGACGTATTCCTGATCTTTTTGTTCCTGTCTGCCTTGTACATAGAGGTAACTTTGCACCTGATGAAATGTAGATTCCCTAAGCCTAAACCATGGTGAAAAATAGAAAACAAACGAACAAATCAAATTACAAGAGAATAAGGAAAGCATGTATTAAATACACCAAAAAAATAGTGGGGCAAATTGGAAACTTGTGGCTAGTTTTCCAAAGCAAGTACTATGGCCAGGAGCCATCAGCACATAACACACACACAGACAGACACACACGCATACACACGTGTTGCCTATATGCTTAGGAACACTTCTATATTTGGAGATAATTCTTTTTCTTGAGAGCAGGGTGGTGTCTTTTTCACAATCCCCAGCATTTAGTTCAATGACCACTACATGCCCAGGTCTCAATCATAATTTGTGGCATGAAGTGTTGTTATCTGTTGAGAAGTAATTTCCAGGCCCTGTGAATGCTTCTTACATCTTAAACTCTGATCATTAATACCCCTTAGGGCAGAGTGGGAAGAAATGGCTTTCTCAAGAACCAGACTTCACAGAATAACTAATATTTGTTAATACCCATATGGGTATTAAAACTACAGGACCAACCTGTTTATAACTGTAGAATACTGAGGAGGTAGTTGAAAGGGTGTAGTTGATGGTGAAATGAGAAAGAAATTCTTAGATGATGTTGTTCTTCGTACTTTCAAAAATCAGCACCAGCTCCCCTCTCTGGGCTCTTTAAAATAAAAAGACAGTAAAGGCAGACTGAGAAGAGAGTGAACAGACAAAAGACGACTCCATCAGCTTTTTAATCTCTCCCCAATGTAGAAGAAGACAATAATGCATATCACCCACAATGACCTCAGCCCTCTGCTTCCAAGGGTTTTCTCTTGATATTCAAGTAGATCAAGATTCCCCACTTTTTGAGAGGGCAGACATGGCAGGTTTTGCCCAAAACTCTCTAAGAGGAAGGTTGCTGACATTTTCATGCTTTTTCCTCCTTGGGTGGAAACTGATTGGCAGTGTGCCAGTTCACTCACGCTCCTGTGACCTCATTTGAGATGGGCTGAAGGATAAGTACCTGGCTGTTCTTTACTAGCCAGCTTAGCCAGTAAACACACAACTGTTTTTCAAGAAAATTTCTCCCTGAGAGCCTGCAAGCTTACCACAACGGATGTCGTCACACCAGATATGTGAGCAGTGTGAACAATCATGTTGCCACTCACTTAAGCGCAATAGCAAGACAGGCTAATTTTCCTTGTTTATCCTCAAGAGGAAAACAAACAAACAACATTGCATAATGAATGCTAAGGGTATTTGGTGCAAACAAAGTCAAATTGGGCCATGAGTCTTTCAGAGGAAATGTTTTCTGCATCCAAATGTGTTCATTATGTTCACAGGATGTCCAGTTTATACCTCTAGGCATGACCTCAGCCAAAATGCAGGGGTTTTCCTCTGTATGGAGCTAAGAGCCTTTAAT
The DNA here is from genome assembly GCF_016906955.1 of Phacochoerus africanus. Classification (NCBI taxonomy): domain Eukaryota; kingdom Metazoa; phylum Chordata; class Mammalia; order Artiodactyla; family Suidae; genus Phacochoerus; species Phacochoerus africanus. The sequence continues at coordinate 96,362,815 of NC_062544.1, forward strand.
TGTGATGTGTATAATATTTAGCTCCCTTCTGGAAAGTGTCCCTCCTAGTTGAATTTCAACTTACTCTCTCTGTTGCATGTCTCGTGGACAATAAGAGTGTGTGGGTCAGTCCTCAACAGACAAAGCAGAGATACCCTGTCTTGCCATCTAGACCAATGGGAATAAACTCAGATAAGCCAGATCAGCTGCTTTTTAGCTGCCTTTTAGAGCCCTTGACATGACTGTGTGGATATCCCATATGGTTTACCCTGTGATCTAGAATCGACAATTTCTGTAAATTCTATATCAAAGTTCAGATTTCTTGAAACAACTGGAAAGGGGAGACCCTGTGATTCCAGCTGTCAGCGCGATGAACAATTACATTTTTCTGACACCTAGGATGCCCTTAAGCCAGTGATGGAACAAAGTGGATGAGTTAACTTCAAGTGTTGTTCCGTATACTCTGTGCAAAGAATTGAAACCAGTCTAGGAGAGTCCAAGAGAAAGAACAGTTCCAGTTTTTTTGGAGTTCCCATAGTGGCTCAGTGGAAACAAATCTGATTAGCATCCATGAGGACACAAGATCGATCCCTGGCCTCACTCAGTTGGTTACGGACCGATGTTGCCGTGAGCTGAGGTGTGGGTCGCAGACGCGCTTGGATCTGGCATTGCTGTGGCTGTGCTGTAGGCCAGAGGTTACAACTCCGATTCAACCCCTACCTTGGGAACCTCCATATGCCTTGAGTTTGGCCCTAAAAAGACAGAAAACATTTCCAGCTTTTGAATCAAAGAAATTAGTCATCACTGATGGCCTACCAAATTATTGGACCTTAATTTGCCTGATTTTCTGTAGGGGATCTAGGTTAAGGTTTACAGAAATAGGGAGTAATTAATTATGGGATGTAAAGGAGTGAAGTATACTTTGGCACTCTCCTTTTCAAGACTCTCAAACCAAGGATTTTATATTAAACAGAAGACATTTAGGTAAAGCTGGGCTCTTAATTAGTTTTAAGGAACCACTAAAATGTATACACAATTTTGAGGATAGGCTATGTGTACATTTTTCTGGGTGAAATTTACATAGCCTGAAAATATTTTTTAAATTGTTAGATAGTTTAATATATTCTTGGATATACAGTAAACCCAACACATGTAATCTTGCTATTGATATGTTTATAGATGGGAGGAAAATCTACATATTCATGCGGTTTACACTGAAAGCTGTTTGAATCCCTCCTGTGTCTCTCTTGCTAAGGCAGAAGCCTGGGGACGATGACAGCTGTTGCAGGGGACGCTGAATTTAGCTAATCTCAAAGGTTTTACTTCCAACCCATTTGGAAGTGAGGTTCTAGGTTGTCACATTTGTGTTTCAGCCATTTTCTCTGACATGCTTTTCCTTCACTTAGGCAAGGGAGACTCAGACTTTTGCCTGCCACAGGAAGTCGATGGCACTGGGCTGGCTTGCAGACAGGGACTGGCTCTGTATCTCTGGGTTGGCACAACCTAATGAAAATTGTTTAGCTGCAGCATTTCCATCCTGGTGCCAGCCCAATGGCTAGACGCCAAGATTGCTATTTGGCAGCAAATGACCAGACAAGCAGCTGGTTATTGCAGCGAGTCTGAGCCGCGTGCTTGGGGCCATGACTCTGCTGCCAGACCCTCCAACCCAGTTAGCAGCTGAACCCTGGAGGCTTTTTCTGGCTCCATTCCCACTTCCTCTAGTGGTGGGCTTTGCCCTGATAAGGGTGGTTTCCAGCAGCTTGCCCTGCTTGGTCCTGAGCTGTGGCGTCCGGCTGGAGCAGATGCTTATAGACCCTGCTGCGGGGGCAGTGGGCAGCAGGGCCGGATCCTTGGGGCACTGGCTGGACCTGCTTTCACTAGAGGCTGGCTGGAGGAGGAGAGAGTCAATGTGGGCTGCTGGCATTACTTTCCAGCCAGGGCCAAAGAAGGCACAGCCTGCTGGCCTCTGCCTTTGGCTCTGCTAGCATCTATTTTGTGCTGTTCTTTGTGAAAAGTGCTAAGACAAAAGAGCCTGGTGAGCAGACTTGTTCCGAGAAAATGGGAAGAAGGAGGTGAGGGAAGAGAAACTGGCCCAGTAGATATAGCCATCATAAGGGAGTGGAATTACATTAGCAATGGCTGAGCAGGGTCTTCCTTGTCTCTGTGTTTCCCAAGTGGCAAAAAAAAATTCTTTCCTTAGGCTTTTTCATTTCCTCTTTCTGCCAGAACTCCTGGACTTTGAGAAAAATTTGTCCTTAGGCTTTTGAAAGGGAGAAGGCACCTCTTTTCAGGAGGCCCCATTGTCCCCATCAATGTCCCCTCCTGGGGTCTGGCACCATCTGTAAGTTTGCTCCAGCTGCTGATGAATTTAAACTGAGTTAGCAGGAGCCAGGTACAGCATATTTGGAAAGCATGCATCCCTCTTCTTTTGTTGGGCTAAGAGTGGGGATAAGGGGCTCTGAAGAGATAATTTCCCCATCTTCTTTGAGAGACGCCATCATCCAGTTTCCAGCACTGTGTACTCTACGTGGATTCCTTGGAACTCAGAGAGCTATTCAGAGTGGTTCAGAATGAAGGCCAACCATCTGAACACAGCCATAGGGTAACTTTAGTATCTCTCAAAGAACACCTGTGATTTCTCCCAGGGAAAGCTGAAGGATACCACAATGGTAGAACTATTAAAAATGTTGGCACAGAGAACCAAGGACTCCATTGTGTTTAATTGCTGGGATTCCTGCCTCACCACACAGGACAAGTACCAACAGGATACTTTCTATGAAATTTGTCTTTTATTTCTCATATTTGATCATTTCTGGAACCAGGCATATGACCAGCCATATCTGTCTCTTCAGATGAAGTAAATAGAATGGGAACATCGCTCCAATGTTGTCCTACAACTGTAAAATTTTCTCTCTCTCTCTCTCTCTTTTTTTTTTTTTTAATCAGGTCCATTGACATTCTTTTACTTATTTGGTCATTTATCTAAGAAACTTTATTGTTGTAACATCACCATGTACGACTTTCCTCGGGACTATGTGGATTTGCAGACTAAACAAGATTACATACATAGTGCAAGGGAGGAATCTGTGATTAGCTTAACTGATGAGTGTTTCACTCAAAAATATTTTCACAATGTTCAACATGAGGGGTTTTCTTATTTAGAGGTTCATTTCAACTGTCAAAATAGCACCCTGATGTTGGGTGGTTTTGTTCATGAAATCATAGTTGGATAATTTGTGTTTGAGCCTTCCCCCATTCATACCACCTGTTTCCTAATCTATCTGCTGGACTCCCATTAATACCTGAGAAGCCATCTCAAATACTCTGCATTACGCATCCATATTCCATCCCCAATTCCCACAAAAATCATTTGCCGGGACAAGCATCTCTGTTCCCATTTCACTTCATTCATACATTGATTATCATATCTATCACCCTGTATTCTGGTTGATTTCGCCTGCTAGACAATGAACTTGCTAAGGAGTGAACTGCTTCTTATTCGTATTTGTATGCGTTTTAATTTTCAGCACCATGAAATTATACAGAGAAGTGAAATTATCACCATTTACAGCAGGAACGTTTTAATTTCCAGATACAGACACATAGTTGATTCTTGTTATTTGCAGTAGTTATTTTCTCTAGTTATTGTAAACACTGAATTAGCAAATAATGAATCATTGACCAATAGAGTTAGGTTTCTGCAAAAGCCTGACTATAACATTTTTATCAACCAATCAATCCATAATCTTGTTTTATCTGTGTTTCTGTTTGAAGACATCTATTTTTAATTGTTATAGTTGATTTATAATATTGTGTCAATTTCTGCTGTACAGCCAAGTGACTCAGTTATGCAGATATATATATATATATATATATATATATATATATATATATATATATATAATTTTCCATCATGGTCTATCCTAAGAGACTGGATATAGTTCCCTGTACTACACAGTAGGACCTTGTTGTCTACCCATTCTTAATGTGATCGTTTGCATCTATGACCCCCAAACTCCCAGCCCATCTCTCTCCCTACCCATCCCCCTTGGCAACCTCAAGTCTGTTCTCTATGTAAAGACAACTAATTAATATATATTGTTAATTCATTAACATTGAACTTATGGCCAACGCACTGTAACTCAGGCCTGACCAAAGGTGACCTAACACGTATTTTTCTCTTTAAAGCACTGTCAAAAATCTAGAAATAGCAACATTAAAACTACCAGATCAGTAAAATAGTATCTAGGAAGAGTTTATTGTGCAAATAAGAACAGTTTATGAAGTGGGAGCTTTCAAATTCAAAATTGATAAAAGCTCAGGGGCATGACAGTACAGAATGGCTTATAAAGTAACAATGAGGAAGTTGTTTAGCCTTTACAAGGTGGTTATTACGACGGGGGTTTCCAGAAGCAGGGGTTTCTAGAAGCAGGGAATTCATTTCAAAGTGATTATTTTATGACATTTTCAGGAAGATGACTCAAATTTCTTGTATAATTGTCAAAGGCGTTACGAGAAATACCCTAAGTGATGTTTCACTCATGTTTTTTTTTTTGCTGTTGTTGTTGTTTTGTCTTTTTGCCTTTTCTTGGGTAGCTTCCACGGCATATGGAGGTTCCCAGGCTAGGGGTCGAATAGGAGCTGTAGCTGTAGCTGCTGGCCTACACCAGAGTCACAGCAACTCAGGATCCGAGCCGCATCTGTGACCTACACAACAGCTCACGGCAACGCCGGATCCTTAATGCCAGATCCTTAACCCACTGAGCAAGGCCAGGGCTCGAACCCGCAACCTCATTGTTCCTAGTCGGATGCGTTAACCACTGAGCCACGACGTGAACTCCTCACTCATGTTCTTGAACTAAGCTAGATGTAGTTTGCATCCATGGCTTAAATTGTTTTATCTGTTTGGGAGACTCCATCCCTGGTTCCACTTTATTATTTACTCTTTCCTTTCTTTCTTCCTTCCCCCCTCCCTTCCTTTCTTCCTTTCTCTTCTTTCTTTCTTTCTTTCTTTTTTTCTTTTCTTTGTTTATGGCCGTGCCCATGGTATGTAGAAGTTCCTGGGCCAGGGATCAAACCCTTGCCACAGCCATGACAATCTAGATCCTTAACTTGCTGTGCCATCAGGGAACTCCTCTCTACTTTATTTTAAAAGCACATGGTAGCCTCTTGCACTTAGGAACAGTAGAGAGCCCTCCAGGGCTAGGCTTGGGGGCATTTTAAACAAACAAAAACAACAAGGCACAAAAATGTAAACAATGTGGCACTAAATAGCTGGTAGAAAAGGTTGATTGTATACAGTAGGAGCTGAAACCAGAAGGCCTCCTTCAGTTTCAGTTGAGACCCTATGCATCCCACAACCCCATTTCTTCACCTCCTTTTACATATCCTCCAAAGATCATGAAACCACTGCAAGTATTGACGTTGGAGTTACACATAAATTTTAGTAAGTGAATTTACAGATAACCAAATTTGTGAAGAGTGAGGATCAGCTATGTTATGTATTACTCCTGTTTATATGGTAGTCACGAATTTTTGTTTAATCCAAATTAGGTATATGGTGGAGTATAGAATGAGAAAACACCATTTCTATGGGGTATTTTATAAGTAGTGATTAGGAAATTTTCATTTGAAGTAGGTTTTATTTTCAAATAATGTACTCCTTTTTATCTTGAGTGTTTAATTCAAAAAGAAAAATGAGACCATGTATAAGTATGTGTTTTCCAGAAGAAACTCCATAACCCCTATAATTCGCTTTAATCTAGAAATTAATGCAATATTAATAAAAATAAATTATTGAATGCATAAAGCACATCCTGAGCACAAATCTCTGCACAATGGATTTTCAGTAGCGGCAATGAACTTGACTCCGAATAGAATATAGATATGCATGTATTATTGATGCTAATTCACTCTGGGGAACTTCCCTCTGTAATTTATCCAATCTACTATGTACCACTGGATATAGTACGTGCATCTTTTTATTCATCTTGTGTGGGATTATGAGCAGCATGAGAAGGATGCATTTATTAAGACTCATAGGAATGTAATGACCATTTTCCCAGTAATAGATTTTTTTTCTAATAGAAAAAAATGGCTATTTTACTTCCAAGGCATTATTCAAATATGTGTGCATGTGGAAGTATTTGAGGAAATTCAGACAAATTTTAACTTCTACACCTTTAAATAAATGCATTCGATTAAAGAACCAAGTATTTATGTATGGAAGGTGATATAAGAAATACATGATAAGGCATCTGTCCTGCTCTATGAAGCCCTGAAAATGCAGAGGAAAAGGGAAGACACAGGAATTAAACAAGAATACATGAGTGAAATGAATGAAGGGCATCAAGAGGCACAAACTCCTTGTTATAGAATAATAAGTTCTGATTATATGATGAATAGCATGGTGACTTTAATTAATAGGATTGTATTATGTCTTTGAAAGTTGCTAAGAAAGTAAATCTTAAAAGTTCTCATATGTATACACATACACATATCATTCATATAAGGGGAATAGGAGTTCCCGTTGTGGCACAGTGAAAACAGATCTGACTAGGAACCATGGGGTTGTGGGTTCTATCCCTGGCCTCACTCCATGGATTAAGGATCCAGTGTTGCCATGAGCTGTGGTGTAGGTTGCAGATGTGACTTGGATCCTGCGTTGCTATGGCTGTGGCGTAGGCCAGCAGCTGTAACTCCAATTCTACCCCTAGCCTGGGACCTTCCATATGCAATGGGTGCAGCTCTAAAAACAAAAAAATTAAAGAATAAAATATATATATATATATATATAAAATATATATATATATATATATATATATATATATATGGGGAAAAAATATATATATAGAAAAGACTCAAAGGTGAGGTAAAGATGCCATCAGAATAAGAAGACCTAGAAAGTATATTTTTCATTTTTTTGGCTGCACTTGTAGCATGCAAAAGTTAACAGGCCAGGGATTGAACCTGTGCCAGAGCAGTAACCAGAGACACAGCTGTGACAATCCTGGATCCTTAACATACTGAGTCACTAGGGAACTCTTAGAAAGGCTCTTTTGAGATAGATCTTGCATTGTAATGAGGCTAGTAGAAAAGCAAGGACAGTGTTGTGAATGGGATGGCACAGGATATGCTTGGAGTCACAGCTCAGTCTAGGCTGAGCTGTGTGCGGGGACCTCACATGGTAGGAGTTCACATAGAGGTAGATTGAATTTACTCAACCCAAGAATCTGGGGGCCATCCTTTACTGTCTTTCTCTGCCTCCACCTGCAGTAGGTTGCCAAGTCTGCCGTGTCTGTCTCCTGGAATTTTCCTGAGGATGTTCATCCTTTGCTGTTTACCCTTCCAGACACTTCTTTGACCCAGTCTCCTATCTCTTACTGAAAATGACTTACCGAAGGCCCCTTAACAAAGGCCCTTTGACCTGACCTCTGCATTGCAACTGGAATCAGCTTCTCATTCAGTGGCCCAAATAATGTCACCTCTACCCCAGAGCCTTTCAAGAATTCCCCCGGCCCTGGTGTGCCATCAAGGCTTCCCGAGATCACGGGGGTCCCCCATTTTCTTCTCTGGCCTCATTCCTTACACTTCACACCTTGTCCTCTCTGTTTCAGTGTCACCTAACTTGCCCTGAGTCCATGGCCTTCCTAAGATTGCCCTGCAGGTTTTATACCTGCTGTTACATCTGCCTGGAGAACTCTCCTTCCTCATCATCCACCTACCTTGGTAACTCCTGTGCTCCTCTTTAGGTGTCTGTCTTTGCCAGTTCTTCTAGGAAGCCCTGTTGGAATCCTCTCAGATTACACCTGGTGGCCTTCTGAATTTCTCACCTAGCACCCTGTGCTTACATAGAATTAATCCACACTGTATTATAATTACACTTTAAAAAATGTTGGCTTCTAACTATCCTGTGAGCTCCTTGCAGTCAAGGACTCTATACGTGTTTATCATGCTGTATGTTCCCATATAAATTACATGAATCCAGTAATAAGTACACAACCTAGTGAAGATTTTTGGAGGAAGGGTGATGCTAAGCTAGATACACAGCCAGAAATAAACATTATCAATCTATATACTATATATTTACACACACATAGTTCATGGTTACTCATGGCTAAGCCTTTCAATTGTATAGAAATTATTTATTGAAATAATGAAAGACTGACAAAATCTTGACAGGGCCAGTGGAATAAGACCTGTTGTTTAAATGGTGTTTCCAAACATATACATTGAGCACTGTCTGTCTTTTGGGACTATTTGGATGGAAGTGGGATGAGTATTAGTATATGCTCTTAGCTAAGCAGAGCATATTATATAACTTCTCCTAAACAGGTTGGGCTATGTCTTTTTTTAATTCAACTACCTTAGAATTTTTCTCTGTAATTACTTGATATCCCTTTTACATTGTGATGTGAGAGATCCTGGGTGGTGAAGTAAATAGTGTGACAGCAATCGGGAGATTGTGTTCCTAAGCCTGTTTCCTTGGATAAGGTCTTTTGACTCTCTGGAGAAGGAGGCACTGAGCTGACTTGATCAGAACCAGCATGTGCTTTATTCCCACAGACTCTTTCATGTGCCAGGAACTTTCCAAGGTCCATTGCTTAACACACGTCATCTTTTCATAATTATCTTGAGGAGGTAAAACTGAAAGGATTAGTTCACTTGGCTAAAAAGATCACCACTATCCCTCCCCTCCACAGCTTTCCAGCCCCAAAGCACATGGTATCTATTTTATGTCACTATTAGCAGGAGAGGTACTCCTCATCAGCAGTGCCATGTCTAGAATTTGAAGACTTGATTGGTCTTCTTTTTTTGTTCCATTGCCAGCTGAACAATTGCATAAGTGTATAGCATTCATCTACAAAAATAAAAACTAGCATTATTTGTTATCTACCTGTTTAATGTGTCATAAAGACAAATCATGTTCTTCATATAAACTGTCCTCTGCTTCTTGGTAATAGGTGCTTATTACGATGAAAGAGATTCATTCTTTTAGTCTTAAACTCATCTAGCAAACTCTAATTTAGCCGCTGTAACAGGTGCTGGGAATAGAAAGACTTTCAAGAGCAAAGACCCAGCCCATGAGGACCTAATAGGTGAGTGAGGGGACAAAGAAAGGAAACTTTTCTAATTGCTAAGTGCACAACTTCTAACTTAAAAGCATTTCTGCCTTTGGTGCATTTCTGTCACACAGGCCCTTCGTGTAAATGCAATAGAAAATTTAGACCAGGGAGTTCCTGGCAACGATTTCTCAGTGGTAACAAATTTGATTGGAGTGCATGAGGAAATGCGGCTTTGATCCCTGGCCTCGCTCAGTGGGTTGGGAATTTGGCATTCCTGTGAGCTGTGGTCGTGGATGCAGCTTGGATCTGGCATTGCTGTGGTTGTGGTGTAGGCTGGCACCTGCAGCTCCAATTTGACCCCTAACCTGGGAACTTCCATGTGCCATGAGTATGGCCCTAAAAAGACAAATACAGAGAAAAAAAGAAAGAGAAAATTTAGACCAGAAATGTGGTAGGCTGAAGCAAGAAACCAGAATTCAGAGAATCATGGGGTTAGAGTAAGCACTAAAACACAAGCACAAACTATGTTCTAAGGCTTAAGTTCCATCTAAAACCCGAGTGCCAAGAGGTATACCAGTTTAGCTTGAATATTTATAATGAGATGAACTCCCCATCTTCTGGGTTATTTCATGTCACTGTTGATCAACTCCCATTGTTTATGAGGTGTTTTCTTGGAACAAGTCAAAATATATCTTGCTACATAGAGCAAAGCTAATTCTTCTTCAGGATAATGGCCTTGCAAATATAACAAGGTAATTATCAGTGCCCTTGGGTCTTTTCTCCAGGCTAAATAAAATCAATACATTATTGTTAGTCTGTTAGAAGTCTGGTAACCATCCCAAAGTCCTTTCTGAATATAATCAATAAAACAGTATTTTTCAATGTGCCAGCTGCAATTCCTGGGTGGTGAGATCAGCCTGGTGGGTAAGAATTAGAGAAAAGTAGAATAAAATACAAAATATCAGAACATTTGACACCTAGTAAGTATAACTATGGTTTTGTTAAAGGTTTACTTTAGGTGTGGGTGCCTGTTTGTGTTTCTATGTACCGGTGTTCACATGTATACTTAACACCCCAGATTAAAATTATTTCTTAATGTGAATCATAATCAATAAAATGGTGAAGTAAAATAAAATCATTGATATATCACAATAGGAGATGTTACATAACAAATAAGAACTTCTGCAAGGTCAGCTGGATAAGAATCATCTGGAAGAGTACACTGGTGACCTAGTGTATCACTGCTGTGGCTCAGGTTGCTGCTATGGCTCAGACTGAGTCTCCAGCCTGGGAACTTTAACATGAAAAAAAGAAATAAAATAAAAAAGAACCACCTGGAGAGTTTGTTAAAAAACAAACTATATTCCATTCCTTTCCTCCCTCGTCAGATTATGATTCTGAGTGTCTGAGGTGGCATGAATCACACTGAGATTTTAATATGAATTCCATTTTTAATAAGTCCTTGGGTTCTGCCACTGCTGATCTGTGGAGCTCACTTAGTCCCACTGCCCATAGTGACACTTGGCTAACTTTCAGGAGAATAAGTGAGAGTGTGAGTGTGTCAGTCTCTAGAGTCAATGTTTAGTAATGCTTAATTTCTTTTATATTTTTAAATCAAATTAAATAGAAATTTTAATAGTTTCTCATCACAGCCCACTTTGGAGACAGTTGGGGAACTGGGAATAGCACTTGAAAGTGAGAGTAGGGTTAGAGAAACATAAGCTCAAGAAAGGCTTAGAAGAGTGTCTGATTCCTAGGAGTTAACTCATTTATCCTAAGTGAGCTCAGCGAGGGTCTGACCCATCCTAGTTCCCTAATACATGTTTCCTGAACTGTCCTTATGTCGTTAGGGGAGCACTTCTGCTGAATGGGCTCAGCTTTCTTTTATGATCCATCCCATCAGAGGTTCTATGTAACTTCTCCAGTCCAAAGGCAATTTTCCTTAACAGAAAACTCAAGTGCAAAGTAGTCAGAAATTGCGCTCCTGGTTTTGCATTTCCAACTGGACACTTGAAGTTTCAAGGGGGAATATCCTGTCTTGATTTTCTCATTTTGTTGCTACACCCAGTTTTCTCTACTTCCTTTCTTGCAATCCTTGTTGTATCCTAGAATTATCTTAAGACTCCCTTTGCAAACAGTCTCATTGTATAATATTTCAGTTTTGAGGAATTCTGCTACCCTCTAAAGCTGTTTCTGCCTTCAGAGGCTCATGCTTCAGCATCATGCCCAGACCTCTCCTCATGGTCTTTGCATCTCCCTTCCTGAAATCCAAAGTCTCCCTTGGCTTTACATGTCCAGGTCTTCAAGAGCCTTCCATTGCCACGACCCCTCTTTCCAAGCCTATTCTATCATGCAGACAATAACAGCAACAACAGAAAAAAAAATGCACCCCTAGTTTCACGCAATTCCCAAAATGTTGAATAACTAAAATTGCTTTGATACACACAGATTGGAAGAGTGTAATACTATCAGTAGTATTGCAATATTGTGCATGAGGAGCTCTTGAAATGTGCAGGTAGGAGTAGGACATGATCTTCTTAGAGTTCCCTGATGGTGCATCAAGTTAAGGATCCAACATTGTCACTGCTGTGGCTCTAGTTACTGCTGTGGCAGGGATTCCATCCCTGGCCTGGAAACTTTTGCATGCTGCAGGTGCAGCTGAAAAAAAAAAAGTGATTTTTTTTTCTTCTCTGTGAGATAGTAGAGAATCTTTAATATTTTGTGTTGGAAACAGAAAGTCTAAATAATATAAGGGGTCCAACATTTTGAGTTGAAATCTGCCACTTATAATTCTCACAACTTTGGGGCAAGTTACTTCATTTTCTGAGTATTTCTTTCTCTTTAACATGGGTGATAATAACAAATGAAAGGGAGCAATTAAAATTCATGATCAAATGTTTCATTTCATAGAAGATTCTGTCCTAATTACCACTATTAATCTGATTCTTGACTTACAGCTTCATTCGTTAGGTTAAATCCCATTTCTCTTCAAACCTTTCTCAAATATGCTGATATCAGTCTCAAGTTGTGCCTCATTTCAGGAGAGACTGTCTTCAGTCTCTGACATTTATTCATTTAATATTACTGTCAAGTCAAATATTTTTATTTAATTGAAGTATTATTAATGTACAATTTTGTGTTTGTTTCATGTGTACAGCAAAGTGGTTAAGAATTTTTAGTATTATTTTTAAAAATTTATTTATTTATTTATTTATTGCTTTGTAGGGCTATACCTGTGTCATACGGAAGTTCCCAGGCTAGGGATCAGATCAGAGCTACAGCCACCAGCATAAGCAGCAGCCACAGCCACAGTACCATGGGATCCAAGCTGTGTCTGCAACCTACACCACAGGTCAGATAACACTGGATCCCTTGCTCAATACTGAGCAAGGCCTGGTATTGAATCCACATCCTCATGGATACTAGTTGGATTCTTTTATACTGTACCACAACAGGGACTCCTGACTCAGTTTTATATATATATACACACACACACACACACACACATACATATACAATACACACACATATCTAAATATATATGTAAAAATATTACATATATAATATATATAAATTCTTTTTTCAGATTTTTTCCATTATAAGTTATTATAAATATTAAATAAAACTCCTTGTGCTAGACAGTGGGACCTTGTGGTTTATCTATTTCATATATAGTGGTGTGTATCTGTTAATCCCAAACTCCTAATTTATCCTACCTTCCTCTTCCCCTATGGTAACCATAAGTTTATTTTCAATGTGAGTCTATTTCTGTTTTTTAAATAAGTACATTTGTATCTTTTTTAAGATTCCATATATAAGTGACATTATATGATATTTATCTTTGTCTGACTTACTTCACTTAGAACAATAATCCCTAGGTCCGTCCATGTTGCTGCAAATGGCATTATTTCATTCTTTTTTATGGCTGAGTAGTATTCCATTGTGTATATGTACACATCTTCTTTGTCCATTTCTCTCTTGATAGACATTTAGGTTGTTTCCATGTCTTGGCTATTATAAGGAGTGCTGTAATGAGCATTGGAGTGCATGTATCTTTCAAATTAAAGTTTTTGCCTTTTCCAGATAGAATGATAAATTACTAATTACTTTCTTATGTGCATACCATCATATATCACCTCCTAATTAGATGGCATGACATAGTCTCACTTACTTGTGTGGTCCACTTATTCAGCTTTATGGACAGTCAAGGTCAAAATATTGGCAGTTGCCTGTCTTCAGCCTCAGAGGTGCCCCTCACTTTCCTTGGTTCTTCTTAACTGTCAGTTCTGGGATGATGCCACTGGCTCTGCTTTTTCTCAGTGTACTCAGCCCTTAGTTTTTAGCCCTGCATGTAATAGTTACTTTACCCTAGCTTCTCATATTTCAGCTATCTCAATAAAGCTATTTTTGATGCTATGCCAAAATGTGTATTCATAGATTGCCACCACAGCTAGCTTGTTTGGAATGATAAATCCATAAGCTTGGAGGATGGATTCTGTCCCCTAAGGGCTCTTTGCTTATTACTTTTGCTTAGAAACACAAAATGACTTAAGAAAACTAAGACGGGAATTGCAAAATTCAACCATTTTTTTAAGATAGCTACAACTCTAGATTTAACTTGCAGTCACTGATTCCACAAATTTTGATTAAATACTTATTATGTGCTATATTGTGTGGTGGGGTGCCAAAGGGCAGCAGTACAGATAGGATGATATCCTCATGAATCTCTAAGAGGAATGAAGGGAGTGGATGTGAAAGTGCTAAAGGCTGAAGAGGAAAAGTCCATGGTATTATGAGGGCCCATGTTAAGGAATTTGATTGAAGCTGGAGAGAAGAGGAAGTTTCTAACAGACTGATATTTAGGTCATTTGTGTTTCCAAAGTTTCTATGTGGTAAACCACAACGTGTTTACCCTGATTTTCAGTAAATATTTGGGCATCTTTGGTGCTTAGATAAAAAATCAGGGGGCAGGGGAAGAAAGAGGGATGGACTGGGAGTTTGAGGTTAGTAGATGCATACTATTACACTTAGAATGGTTAAGCAATGAGGTCCTACTGTATGGTACAGGGTACTATATCCAATCTCCTGGGACAGACTATGATGGAAAAGAATATAAAAAAGAATGTATATATGTATAACGGAGTTTTTTTGCAGTACATTGTAAATCAACTCTAATACAAAAAATAAATAAATAAATAAAAAATAAAGAACCAAGGAACACGTACACTTAGTCAATGTAATTTAAGATTAGCAAAGTAAACTGGTAGATATGCTACTTTTCCACAGCCCCACTTTGCCAGGAAATGCCTTTCCAACATTTAGCTTAAATGTGTAAGAATTTGGCATTTGACATGGTTGGGGTAAATGTGTTGGAATTCTTGAATCCTTCTTCATATACCAGTTTCTTCCCAGGCCTGGAATCTCACCATTGCTCCCTTCGTAGTAGGGCACCATTCTATGAACACAATTCTCTCTGGGCCCTTAAGCCACAGAAAGATTATAGGCCCACATATCAAAATACCAAAATTCTATGTTTGGGTCAGTTAAAAAAGACACATGAAAGCAGAAGTGCTCTTCCTTCACAGAGAGGCCTCTGGGCACTGCTGTTGGCCAGAGCAGCATAATGCTGAGCCTCAGCCCAGGGCCAAGTGTATGGGGTGGACACCCCATGTACCTAGAAACTCTCTGTGGTGGCAGTAAGGACTCTGTACGACTCCCTCTTTCCTTCCCTAACCTTTTATTCACATGCATTATTAAAGTATCTCATGGAACCTAGATAAATAAAAGAAGAAGACAGCATGTATCCTGCTGGCTTACCTGTTCTGAGGAGGCTGGATGCTGCCACACCTGCATTCTACCCATCAAAGTACAAAGTACAACCCATGAGCTCCCCTCATTGACCAGGACACATTTTCTACATAATACATAATTGTCTTTGAGACCTTCGGCATCTGGATTGATCTTGTTTCTCCTTGGACACCTGTAGCCCTTAAATAACTCATGCGAAAATGGACCACAATTCAGTAGAAAGTTAGGCTAACCACAGTCTGGGGCTCTAAAGGTTTCTAAAACATAAAGAAATTTAAGGCAAAGGAAGCCTTGTAAATCTGTGGTTGCAGCTAGTGAGGCTGGGAGATAGGAGGGGAGACCCCATCCACAGGGGGTGAGTGGCCAAGCATAGGGTGTGTCTGGTTCAAGGTTGTCAAAAGGGCTATTTGCTCAAGACAGCTGAGCTCAGACTGTGGGTCGCTCTCCTCCACTGCTTCCCATCATCCTCAGCCCCTTCTTTATTATTTTTTTATTTTTTATTTTTTTCCAAGTTCTAAAAATTTATTATGGTTGAAGTTTTTTTTTAATTTTAAAACAATTTTTTTTAAATTTTTTCCCACTGTACAGCATGGGGATTAAGTTATTCTTACATGTATACATTTTTTTGCCCACCCTTTGTTCTGTTGCAATATGAGTACCCAGCCCCTTCTTTAAAGGGTCGCATTTTATTTTTATCAGCCTGACTAGGCTTTCAAGTGAGTTGTTCAAGCCCTGGTTACTCCCAGCTGAATCAGAAGCAATTAAAGCCGGGACCTTGAATCTTTAAAAAACAAACAAACAAAAAAATGTTTTTTTCCCCCCAGATGTCTTCTATGGCATATGTTGTACTTAACAGGCACCCAGGAAGCGTTTGGCTGATGGATTGAGTTCTCTGACTGCCAATATCCACAAGAATGTCAGTGAAATGCCGCTGGTTGAATGTTGTTTGTCAGAAAAACAAACAAACAAAAACAAACACAACTCTGAGATTCAGCTCAAGTTTACTTCCTCTGGGAGGGAAGCCTGTGCTCACCTCATCCTACCCCAGAAGAAGCCAGGTACATAGTTATAAAACACCTACTTGAAGAGTAAATAGTAAAAAGGATAGTGATAAACACCTTCATTTACCAATCTAGCTCAACCTCATTTCTCTAAAAGATTGCACAAGGTCCACAAAGAACAATGCAGATGACAGTGAAGCATTTTAAAGCCAGGAAATGGAAAATGGAAATCTGGTTCCTTCCTTTCCTGCTTTCTGAAAAGCCATGTCTCAAGTCAAGTGATTGAAAAACATCAATGTCAGTGAATGGATATATTGGTGTAAACCATGGCAGCTTCTCGGTGTCATGCGCCAGTATTAGCAGTTGGGCAGTGTGTTTCAATACTGCTTCTAACACACAAATGTATATTTAGAGATGGGAACACTGTAGAATTAGTAATAAATAATTAATATGTTCCTCCAGAGAGATGGCTTCTATTATTCCTGGCCTATTGGATAGTCTCCATTTACCTTTTTAAAAGGCTTTATGATTTAGGACTAAAAGAGAGGGGAATGTGCATTTCCTTTGAAACCCCTCCCCCATCCCCACACTGCATATCTAGTAAGTCCGTAAGCCTGGGGACCTTTCAGAAACACACACTTTGTGTTTACAGGTCCAAGTATCTATATAGTGAAAACTTTCTTTAATCACTATACTTTATGTAAAGCTCTAAAAAAGGTATGTTCAAAGATAGAAAGCATCACCATTCAGAGGATTTACTTTTCCAAAGCAACTAATTCATATTATCAACTTCTAAAATTTCCTCAAGTGTTGGTTCAGCCATGCAGATTCTGAAATGACATAAAGGGTGCTTCACATACATGGTTGTTACTTTACTTCTTCAGTTCCACCCTCATTTGAGTCTAGGCAGATTATGGTGCAATGGATTAGGAGAGAAAGATTGGGTCACTCTGGTTTGCCCTGGGCCATGGAAACAGCTGTGGAAGCAGCAGGTCCTGAAAACACTGGGCTTACGAATTTTGGATGTAACTCAAGAATCAGCGTGACTCCATGGCAGGACCTCACTCATGGCCTGTAACTCTTCCTCTGTGTTCATTCTGGAAGTCAAAATTCCATATGAGTGCCACTTGAGAAATGCTTTTAATGAACTATAAAAATCAGCAGTCTGAAGAGAAGGCCATTTCTGATACAGTGATTACACTCATTTCCGCACACCAATGCCAATTACTGATCCTAGGTAGGTGGCAATGGGGGGACACGGCTGTTGCAACCACAGCTGAATTAGAGGAATGCACACCTGGAAGCGGGTGATTTCTCTCTGAAAAGCAGAGGGCAGCCTCCTTTGTGTCAACTCCCTTTTCAAGTGCCCTCTCTGTGAACTCTCCAGATGCTTTGATTTTAAATCATTGTTTTCAATTCACAGACCTAGTGATTGTTTGATTATCTTTTCCTTTTTGGCCTCCTTTTGGAAGATTAAATATTTAAGACTTTTTTTTTTTTTTTAGACCATGCATTCGCACAGCTTTTGAATTCTTTTGAAATAAAATTACTCTTAATGAAACATCTGAAAACATGAGCAAACAGTGAACAAGCAGAGTTCTCCAGAATAATGATGCTATTGTGAAGTGATTGAATACTTGGGAGATTAATATCATGGTGTACTGGCATGTTGGTTAATTCTAGCCATAATTTAACAGTAAAACCTACTTAGGGAAGCGGGAGGCTGAACAGCTTGTCAGACATAGGCACACACACATGGAGCTCACACAATGACAAATTAAGCCCTGTTTATATGCAGACATGGTTGGCCTTATTTTTTTTGTAATCTGTGATTTAGGTAATAATTGCACTGTAATTTCTGTAGTTTCAGTGTTTGCTTAATTGTTTTATTACCATTTTATTTACTGATACTAATGCAGGGTGCCAGTGAAATTTGGCTCTGTGTCCCCAAGTCTTTATTTACATAAGACTGGCATTGATGTAGACATCGATAACACAGATCCCATTCCCACTAGATTACTCTCAAATGGTTTGACCAAAGGCTATTGGGACATTTTAGGCCAAGTGAAAACATATAATTAAATTTCTGAAGCGTTCTCACATTCTCCAAGTTGGGATTTTTCCTTTCCTTGCATGTTTTACAGATGTTCCTAGATGAAACCAAAGTGCCTTTGGCTCCAGTTTTGACGTGAAATGTCTGCATGCATTAGCTGGAGACTATGAGAACATGGCAGCTGAAAGTGTACAAAATCTTGCAAAAGGAGAGGAAAACAAGAACCTCACACAAAGTTCACGTCTTTCAATTAGTCAGCTTTGGCAAAGGCAGAGTGTTGGTAACTTGAAAAGTTACTTGGCTCTTAATACAAAGTTAATTTCTTTTAGCTCCTAGGTTCAACAAAAATGCATGGAATTTCATGACTTTTGAGGGTTGATGTCATAAAACAATGTGTTTATGACAGTGATGTGCATGTGGAATCCTTGGGGATCTTGTTAAAGTGTACATTCTGATTCAGTAGGTCTGGAGCTGGGCCTCTTGTTCTACATCTTTAAGCTCAAGGTGTCAGCACTGTGCTCCATAGAACAACAGCAAGGTCATAAAAGGGGAGAATTCAACATGCGACATCTTTTGTAGGTGAAGAATTATACTTTGAAAAACAAGCACAGCTATGATGCTATAACCTAAGGAGCTGAGAGTCTAGGAGGACTTTTATCAGAGTAAAGGGATAAATATTGTTTACATTCTATGCTTTTTAGCTAAAATTGAACCTTTCCAAGGAATGCCATGCACACTTTTAGCTATTTTGTTTCTCTACATTAATGTGGTCTTGTATATGTATAACACAGAAATATGTACAGCAGTAGAAATGAATTCAGGGTCATGAAAGTTCCCATAAATTGGGTTGCTTTGGCTGATTTTGTGGCTTGAAAATGAACTTGAGTGTATTTTCTATGTTGTGGATGTTCTTGAAATTTTCCATCCTTCAAAAAGGAAGGGTGGACCAGAAATCTGCATATCCTCTGGCTTTTGTGGTGGGAGATCCCCCAGAAGGCTTGTGGCTTGATAAAACTTAAGTTTGTTTAGATAACCATACACAGTACCCAGGGGTTACCTCCAGAAAACCTCAGATTTTTATATGGTCATTACGCTTGGAAAAACATCACGTGGCGTCAAGCTAATCTGGAATAAGTTAAGGCTGATCCTGAGTGCTTGGCAGGACCCACTAACTTTGTAGGACTTGGGTTTTGGGTTTTGTAGTACAGAAAGTACAATAATAGCTTATGTAATGTTTGAGAAATGATTTGAATTAAGAGGAATGTTTACTTCAGTTCTTCATTTTGTCTCTGTGGGAACACTAGACAATAGTTTTGTTTTGACTGTCAACTACTTTCTATTTGAATTATTTGAATACCCTCTTAAGTAGTTTATTTTGTATGGAATCAGTTTTCTAAGCGACCAGAGTCTTCTCCAGACCTAATGTAAACTGCCTCAAATTGACCAAAATCTTGTGGAGACAGAAGCTCCTAAGGAAAAAGTATTTGGAAACATGAATACTCTCTAGATAATGTCACTGTCCATTACTCTCCTCGCCTGTATTATATTCAAAGGCACACACATAAACAGGCACATATTCAAGATCCTACTTCAAAACATGGTTAGTTGTAGAGTTACAGTGAGCTAACATTGCAGACATTTACCTCTTCTAACAATCAGACCATGTGTTGGAACCAGTCATGACTCAATAAAATTACAGTATATTGAATCCCATAAATAGTGAGAAGTCATGCCTGGAAACTTGGCCTAATTTAGATTTGTCCATCATGTTTCATTAATGCACTGTTGCCAAATCTGTAAAACTTTATGCACAAAGAATGATAATATATACATATATATATTTTTTAATTTTGTTGAAACATAGTGGATTTATAGTGTTGTGGTAATTTCTGCTATACAGCAATGTGATTCAGTTATATGTATATATCCATTGTTTTTCATGTTGTTTTCCATTACAGTTTATCATAGGCTATTGAATAAAGTTCCTTGTGATATACGGTAGGACCTTGTTGTTTATCCAAGAATGATGATGTTTTAAACTCTATAGTTTTGGGAATGCTAGAGAAGCCTGCAACATTAAACACTAGCAGGGTTGTGGAGAAACTAGCCTTCTGCTTATGATACACGTCTTTAGGAAACAAACATGTGCTCTGTATGCCTCAGAAATATTCCCTCCTGAACACATGGCTTCATAAAACTCTTGCAGTTTTCATAATGGCAAAAATGAAGGGATGTGTGTAGATAAACCTAAGTGAAAATAAATGGGAGTTGAGATAAACAGTTGTGAATGATTTGTTCAAGAGAACACACTACTAAAGTGAAAATAGAAGATCCCAGTCCCTTGCACCAGCCTGGCTGGGTTGATGATTTAATTGAGAATTGAATGAGTTGCAGTCAAATGTGTAGACTATGATTCATTTAAGTAATGTTCTAATGTGATTAAAACTATATAATACATATTGTATATGTATGATAATAGAATAGAGAAAAGCAAGGGATACTTTATTATAGAATACAGGATAGTAGTTATCTGTGAAGGAAAGGACAGGAAATGGGGTTAGAAAAAGGCAAACAAAATATTTCACAATTATAACCAATAATTTACTCTTAAGCTCTGTGATGTGTGCTCATCTAAAAAGTTCTTAGATATTTTACATATGTTATACTCTTTCACATATTCAATACTTATTTATATATAAATACTTATTAATTTATGTTTATATATTTATTTTATATAATTTATTACTACTATTTTCTATAATTTAATATATGATAAATTATATATAATTTTTATAATTTTAAATATGATTTAATATGACAACTGCATGTTATATCAAATTATTATATTATTCAATGTATAATTAAAATAATTAAAAGAAACACTTATTTTCAATTTTAATTATAAAAATTCAATATTATAAATTATAATAAATTCTAATACAAATAAAACAAACTAAAAAAACTATGACTACCTCCAAACATTTATCTTTTGAGTACAATATAGAAAATTGTGTTGAAAAACAATGCCTATTTTAAATTTTAGAAAGGTCTGTTTGTCTTTGAATGCAGTTTTATAGTAAATACTTTCAAATACTCAGCTGCCATTGAGTAGGAAATTGAAGTTTCATAGTTTCAGAGACTCTTCTGAGTCTTTGGAAGGCCTGTCCCTTATGCGCGGTGAATGAATTTTCTCGGCATGTCAACAGCCTGGAGTAGAAATATTAGTTATTTCTCAAAAAAGTTTAAATCTTTTCTCCTAGTGACACCGTGTAGAAGCTATAAGAAGAGGCCCTTCTTTAAGCACATGTACACAAAGACACACACACAAACACAGATCTATATGCTTTCTAATATTGCTTTTTTGAGAAACATGTAATTTTAAGAAGCAGTAAATGTTAGCTCAAAAATATGTGTGGCAATAAGACTTCTAAAATAGCCGGGAACTCATATATTAGCAGGTGTCAACTGCCCACACCTTTATTATTTTGAAGTTTCTTGATGTGCTGACACACCCTAGAATGATGATATACTTGAAATAAAAAAGGCAGTAGAAATACAGTAAACACGAGCTGTCACTCCTCCATTCCTGAGGACATCCTTTGTTACTTGGTAATATACACTAAACATTTGATAATTAGTTAAATAATAATAGTCATAATTCCTTTGTATGTGTGTAAACTGTAAACCCCCTAGGGAGGATCACTACTTTTTTCATAGCTGCTTGTTTATGTGTGTGATTTGACACTATTCACGTTTTCTAACAGTACTGAATATACTATACTGATATTTGGTATATACTACACTGATATAGGCAGTACTTAAAAATCATGTAGAAAGTCTTTAAAACTTAGTGCTGATGATAAATTATATAAGTGGTATGATATGTGCAACCCACAAATAAGAAAACCCATATGTAGGAAAGAAACTTAACCCACCTAGCAAGTGTTTGTGTGTAGTGAGAGTATGAATAATTTGTCTTTCTACTTTGTTCTACATTTTCCAAATCTGATTTTATGTGATATATTCCCTCTATAATGAAAAAAATAATCAACTTATTAAAATGCCAGTACTCACTGTTAAAAGAATTTCAATTTTATGGGCACGAAATGTGGCTTTTTTTAAAATGTGGCTTTTTATTATACTTACTATTAAGGAGTGGAACCAATTATGTTCCCATGGCATATGAAAAGTTCAAACTAACTAAGCACATCCACTTTTACTGTGGCTTACCTGTGGCTAACCTTAGGACAATTGGGCAAGAGGCCACCACCTAAGCAGAATATGTTACACCCTGTTTGTGGGTGGATTTCCACTGTCTAATATACATCTGTAAGCACAGCACAATGAAACCCACACTGATCTAATTGGGAAAAATCATGCAGCTTCAAAGAGAATCCACCTGGCAGTGGAATCAGGCTTATTTGCAAGAAATAAATATATGTGTGCGGATTCAGGGCATATGTTATTTTCTTCTCAAAAGTATTGTTTTTATTGCTAGACTTAATTTTTTAAGTTTTTTAAGAAGTACATAGTTAATTTACAAGGTTGTGATAATTTCTGTTGTACAATGAAATGACCTAGTCATACATATACATATATCCATTCTCTCTCTCTGATTATTCACCCACATAGATATGACAGAATACTGGGTGGAGTTCTCTGTGCTATACAGCAGGTCCCCATTGGCCAATCATTACATATACCTCAGTGCGCATATGCCAATTCCAAACCCCCAGTCCATCCTCCAACACCCCCACCTGTCCCCTTTGGTAACCAAAAGTTTTTCAAATCTGTGAGTCTGCTTCTGTTCTGCAAATGAGTTCATTTGTATCCTTTTGTTGTTTTTTTTTTCTTTTTTCTTTTTTTTTTAGATTCCATATATAGCTGATGTCATATGTTAATATTTATCTTCTATATCAGGAGACTTAATTTTTGTTTGTTTTCTGGGGTTTTTTTGTTTTGGTTTGGTTTTGGTTTTATTTTTGTTTTTTACAAATTACTGCCCTATTATGTGGGTAATAGTCTCTTTACACAGTAAAAACCAATGTGTAGCTGACAATTTATTAGCACCTCTTTTTGTATTTTGTTTGTATATTTCTTCTTTACTCAGCCTGTAGCAAATTGTTCTGAATTAAGCAACTTTGGGAAACATTAAAGTAAACAGAATTTCCTCAGAGAATGGACCAACGGGAAATGCATTTTGCTGCTCCATGTCCATATGGCTCTTTTCATTAGAAATATCATTAACTTCTGCCACCAGTGCTGTTACTTTCTGATTTTTAGTGCTGCACCTGCAACATATGGAGCTTCCCAGGCTAGGGGTCAAATTAGAGCTGCAGCTGCCAGTCTACACTACAGCCACAGCAGCGTGGGATCTGAGCCATGTCTGTGCCCTACACCACAGCTCACTACAACGCCGGATCCTTAACCCACTGAGCGAGGCCAGGGATCAAACCCCATCCTTATGGATACTAGTTGGATTCATTACCACTGAGCTACAAAGGGAACTGCTAGTTTCTGAATGTTTCATTGAAAAACATTTATTGAAAAGCCTAGTGTACAGTTTCTTGGTGTGTTTTCACAAACAGAACATACCCATGTGACCAGCGGCCAACTCACAGAGCAAGCCGTGACCAGCACTGCAAAGCCCTCATTTCCCTTTAGTTACTAACTCCTTCCAATGATGACCCCCCCATCCTGACTTCTAATATATACAATTATATAAATAGAATCTTCCAATGGGTGCTCTTGTCCATCCTGTGTCTTTTGCTCATCACTGAAGTTTCCTCCACGTTGATGCTTTTGGCCATATTTTGTCATTACCATCATGGTATGGTATTCTATGGTTGTAATAAACCCAATATGTTTATCCACTATATTATGGTTGACCATTTGGATTGCCTCCAGTTTGGGGATGCTGATAAAATTCTTATAAACTTTTAATACAAGGAAAAAGAAACACCGCTTCTCTAGTAATTCCATGTCTTGTAGGTCTCACAGAAGAAAAAAAAAAAAAATTCAAGTTTGTTTTCTTTTAAGCTGATTTTTCACAAAGGAATTAGCATCCTCACCATTGTCTATTCAGCCACTTTCATGGGACAGCTAGTCCCCACTGTCTTCTGTATAATGGCTTGGTGATGCAAACAAGGAAGATGGTTTCTGTTCTCAAGTGAATCTCAGAAATAAGCCTGTGATTACATGCAACAGGGACAGTGCAGGCTCCCTTGGGGAGGGGATCTCCTAATTCAGCCAAAAGAAGGATGACGAGGGAAATCTTTCTGGAGAAGACACACTGATATGGGGCAAAGGAAGGTGTGAGTAGAGGGGCAGGAGGAAAAGCAGACACATTTTGACTGATGGAATTGTACTTTAGCAG